>NC_080414.1:12062500-12662500 GCF_030265065.1 Corythoichthys intestinalis
CAGCCAATTAGTTCATTGTGTGAAAGAATATTTTATTTATACTTATAAAACACAATCATTAACTGCTGTGAAACTATATTGGTTTGTAATGCTTGCTTGTGAGACTGTATCATAGCATAATACTTGGCCATGTTTGTGTGCTCCAAATATTCCTTTGAACATTCACAATGGGTATCTGTTGACCACCTTATCAGATATGACTCTTGTACTAGCTAGGACCAGCACTCAAGATCTCAACTCAAGATCTTTTTAATGGAAAATCCCCATGTTGTGCTCAGATAAGTTTCGTTTAATCGTAAGTCTTGGTAACGCCTTTTCAACAGAGACTTGCCTTGTATAGTTGTTCTGTACTTTTGCGGGATCACATTTGTACCCTGGATATATCCTGTTCATAAAGTCTTTGAAGCATGCAATCTTTGGCTTTTCTCCTGTTTGAGCTAATTGTTGAGACTTGTCTTGGTGTTCAAAAGTGAACTTCCCTGACACACTGCTTCAAGAAGCTTCATTTGGCCATCACTGCTCCCTTTGGGGAGTCAGTCAACCTCTGCTGCCACCTGCTGTCAACACTGTTGTTGTCCAACATGCCTCCGAGCATGCATTGCAGCGCTACAGATGTAAATAATAATCAAAATTCATGTTCAGTGCTTATTATTTATTTAGTTATTGTTCCAATTGTTTCTTCAATTGCTAGTTATGGTATTTGGCAACACTTTACGTACCAGTGGCGCCATACGACTGTCATAAGACCAGATGAACCACCGTAAAGCTTTGAACCAATTGGCTGCAAAGCTTCATTGCTTCAAGAAGCTTCATTTGGCCATCACTGCACCCTTTGGCGAGAGTCAACCTCTGCTGTCAACACTTTTGTTGTCAAACATGCATGCAGCGCTACAGATGTAAATAACAATCAAAATTCATGTTCTAATTATTTCTTCAGTTACTGTTCCAGTTGTTTCATTCATTGCTAGCAATGGTATTTGGTAACACTTTACACAGTGGTGCCATAAGACTGTCATTAGACAATCATAATTATGACATGGCAATGTCATGAGCATTAATCAGTGCTTATAGCAGATGTCATTTAGTGTTATCCGGAAAAACGTCTCACTTCTGAATTGATGTAAAATATCCAAGATATCAATATTGCTCATGATAGTGTCATTTCATAATTATGTCGGTTCTATGACGCCGCTGTCAAATAAAGTGTTACCTATTAACCCAAATAAATCAACAAATAAGCCGCACTGCACTATAAGCCGCAGGATTCAAAATGAAATAAGTAGCGGTTTATCGTCCAAAAATTACGGTATATCGATTGAAAATTAACACTCCGTTTTTTAATATCAAACTCCTTGATAGAAAATGAACAGTACAGTATGTACGGGTTAAGTCACTGCAAATCTTGAGAGTTAATCATTACTGACAACATTGCCTGAAGGGCAGAACCCCGACCAAGTCGAATGTTTATGTCCAATCTCAGTGGAAAGGAATCTTCTCTAATGAATCAACAACCAATTACATGTGCAAACTCGGATTAAAAAATCCTGACAATTTCAGAAGCCGGCGAGTTGACGTCCCGCTGCTCGCCATCACGAGGTGGAGAACATCAGGATAATTAGTTTGGAGGAAGAGCGGGAACAGCTCCTCGTCCTTCTCCAGAAACTTGAATCCAACGCGTGTTTAATAGCAGCGTGTTGTAGTTCGCTCACATTACTAGATTGGAAATGCGCTGGGTAAATAATGACACTATGGTAACACGTTACAATAAGGGTCCCTTAATTAACAGTAGATAATGCATTTTTAGACAATAAATAATGCTTAAGTAACAATCCAATAATTAAAATGATTGCTTATCTAACATTTATTAATATATTAATTAACATGAGTTAATGTATTAGCTAATGCATTAGTTAATGCGTTAGTTAATGCATAACCAGACAGTAACTAATGGTTTGGGGTTAGGGTTTTTTAACTTAGCATTTATAATTTCTCAGTTAAGGGACACATCTGCTACACTTTACAACAAGGGTCCAAAAAGCATTCAGTAATGGTTAATAAAGGTTAAGGGGAGGGACTTAAGCATTTATAATTTCTCAGTTAAGGGACACATGTGCTGCACTTTACAATAAGGGTCCAAAAACATTCAGTAATGGTTAATTTAGGTTAAGTAATAATTATCAGGTACGTTCATGTGAAATAATACCATACTTTAGGTTAGGTTAGCAGCACCCAAGGACTCACAGAGCAAGGTTTCTCATTTTAAAATAACAATCACTTACTCGTACCAGTATACATCAATAACTATTTTAACGCATTAATGTACAGTATATGTGAATTAATGTTAAGTAATGTACAGTATTATATATATTACCGTATTAGCCCGAATATAAGACCCTAAGATTGAAAAAGAGGGGGTCGTCTTATAATCAGGGCCGTCTTATATTCGGGCCAATACGGTATATATATTATAACCTAACCTTATGTATGGTATTACTTCACGTGAACGTACCTCATAAGTATTACTTAACCTTAATTAACCATTACTGAATGTTTTTTGGACCCTTATTGTAAAGTGTAGCACACGTATCCGTTAACTAAGAAATTATAAATGCTTAGGTTCCCCCCTCTTAACCTTTATTAACCATTACTGAATGCTTTTTGGCCCCTATTGTAAAGTGTAGCACATATGTCCCTTAATTAATAAATTATAAATGCTTAAGTCCCCCCCCTCCCCCTTAACCTTTATTAACCATTACTGAATGCTTTTTGGACCCTTATTGTAAAGTGTAGCACAAGTTAGCAAACCCTAACCCTTAACCCTAAACCCTAACCCTATATAGGCCTGTAGTATATTTTTTTAATTTTACCAAACTATTAGTTACTGTCTGGTTATGCATTAACTAATGCATTAACTAGTGCATTAACTCGTGTTAATTAATATATTAATAAATGTTAGATAAGCAATTATATCAATTATTGTAATGTTACTTAAACATTAGTAGAGATGTCCCGATCAATCGATCGGGTCCGATCACGTCATTTTCAAAGTATCGGAATCGGCGAAAAAACATCGGCCATGCCTTTTTTAATATACTGTATATATTTTAATTAAATCTTTTTCTAATTGTATTTAACGCTACATACATAATATGTTACGCTTATCCAGAGTCTTTAGTTTAGGCTTAAGGTAGGGTTATCAAAAATATCCCGATAACGGCGGCAATTAATTTATTAAAGAATGTGTCACGTTAACATATTTAATGCTTTTAATACATGCGCTGCACGATCCTCTCACTCATTGTCGCGTTCAATCTGTAATGGCACCGTTTTACCTATAAAGAGAGATAAAAGGCAGCGCAAAATGAGTAGAGTGAATTTTGGCAGCCTTTGGAGCCTTTCTTCAATTGGCTAAAACCTTGCAATCCCTCTCCCTATGATTAGAAATATCATGGGAAGCAATGTGGGGAAGCAAGGTGGCAATTTAATTTGTCTTAACACCTTAAGTTATTTCCCAAGGCAGAGAAGATCTATCCATTGGTAGCACGACGCTCAGTCACGGTTTTACTTCCCATCATGGTTCCACTTCCCATCATGCATTGGGGCATGGCCGCAGTATCATTTACTGAAAGCTCAACAAATACACTACATCAGGGGTTCTTAACCTTTCTGACCCTGAGGCCCATTTTTTTCAGTAGAGTGGCCCAGGGCCCATTAACACAGTATGTCTTCGTGCAAACTACTGTCCCAGCGATAGCGAACAAAAACCAACAGCAGCGCAGCATTCGTGACATCAGCGGACTCGTCAAGTTGCAAAGAGAAAAATTGGCTACTTTTTACTATTTCCATGAGTTGTTGCTGTATGTCTGAGGCCATGTCCGCGATACGGTGACTCATAGTGTCGTTTGAGTGGGATGGTCAGCAGCTTCTTTGCAGCAGCCTCTCCGATCATCTCACGGCACATATCAACAGCAGCAGGCAGAACCAACTCCTCCGCTATGGTGAATGGTTTCTTACTTTGTGCCACACGTCTGGCTACGAGGTAGCTAGCTTTCAGTGCACTTTTAGAGTTGCCAGTCAGTGACACGATCGATCTTTTCTGCATCTGCAGCCCATCTTCTTTTCTCTTGAAAAATTCCACCGGTTTTCCCACAAGCGTCGGATGCTTGGTCTCTAGGTGCCGCTGTAGTTTTGACTGCTTAAGTGCTTCGTTAGACAGCGTTAACCCACACTCCACACACTGGGCTCTCGGCACTGCCTCGCTACCTCCATTTACAAAGCCGTACTTAAAGTCGGGATTGTACTTGCGCAAAAATGTACTTTTTGGCGGGGGGTCGTCTTCATTTTTTTCGTTTTAAATATTTCTCCATCTTGTTTGTTTACAGCTAGCTGAGTGACTTCTTCTCCTTATTTATGGTGCTGGTTAAAGTAACAACTGACTGATGCATTAGCGCCACTACATGGTCGGGAGGTGTCATTGCGGCCCGCGGCTTTCGCGGCCCACACGTACAAAACAAAATTTTTTTGCGGCCCACTAGGTGGCGCTCGGGGCCCAAGTTTGGGCCGCGGCCCTATGGTTAAGAATCACTGCACTAGAAGGCAATATTTGGTCACAATATACAAAGTCACAAGTCTTTCTATCCGTGGATCCCTCTCACAGAAAGAATGTTAATAATGTAAATGCCATCTTGAGGATTTATTGTCATAATAAACAAATACATACTTATGTACTGTATGTTGAATGTATATATTCGTCCGAGTTGTATTCATTTTTTTCTTAATGCATTGCCAAAATGTATATGATCGGGAAAAATTATCGGGAATGATTGGAATTGAATCGGGAGCAAAAAAACAATCGGATCGGGAAATATCGGGATCGCAGATACTCAAACTAATACGATCGGATCGAGAGCAAAAAAACATGATCGGAACAACCCTAAACATTAGTTATTGTCTTAAAATGCATTAACTCATGTTAATATATTAATAGATGTTTGATAAGGGATTAAATGAGTTAATGTCTAAAAATGCATTAACTAATGTTAATTCAGGGACTCTTATTGTAAAGTGTTACCGACACTCTTTTTCTTTTACCGATGCCTTCACAGCGGGAGGAAGTCACCTTGCTCTTACTTTAGTGGGGATTGAACCCGAGGCAAATCTCCCAGTCGCCACTTCAGCCGTTTTCCACCTGGGCCGAGCGGGGAGCCGGCGGTGGGGGGCCTTGAAAAGGAGGGTGAAATGGGGAGGGGCTCTGTGAGGTGCTCATGCAGAGAGGAGTTCTCAATCTCAGCTGACAAAGTGCTGAGAAGGAGACTTTCAAAAAGGGGTCAGGAGGTATCAGCCAGCCGAGGCTTTGGATTGAATCGCAGGGGGGGACGAGGGGTGCCGGAGGAGGCCAAACTCATCGGAGCGCCGACATGGAGCGCACGATTGCATCTGTTAATAGACTTGGCCACTGGAGATAATGGCAGGGGGAGTTTTGGGGGTGCGCAGAACTCCAGATCCGCTGTTGAACTTCGGGTGAAGGACTCGGGATGAGTGCGGCGCTGTTGTAAGGGGAATTGCCCGTCATTTATTTGTGCAAGTTCATGGAAAAGGGCGATCATTACCATTAGCAATTAGCGGTTAGCTCGATTAGCAATTAGCCCTGAGCAAGTCCAGACACCTCGCTCCGGTGGGAAGTGTCACATGCGATCAGAGCGACGCCACAGTTTCACACGTGTAGTCTCTCCAAACAAACGGGACACTCGATGTATTCCAGAACACCCTTATTTGTTCAAATTGGGCTTATTAATGTAGATTTCCTGTTTTCACACAAAAATTAAGAGAGCCCGGCTGGAACAGTGTTCCCTTTGAACTCAAGAAAGACTGAAGATCAAGACTAAATACAAATGTTAACCAGAAGTCAACCACAATTCTTTGTAGTCAAAGATCACCAAGTTTCTTAGCTCCAGTCGATTTTTCGTTTTTTTTATTTTTATTTTTATTGAATTCATCGAGGCGGTGCGGCGACCTGTGTTGCCTCACAGTTCTTCGCCCCTGTTCTCTCATCCGACCTAGATGAAAAAAAGAAAATGGATGGATGGATGGATTCAATTCACGGACTTCAGCAGCACCTTCTTGGTCATCACCTGCGTGTTCGCCCACTGCTCGCCCCTCATCTGACGTGACCTTTTCACAGCGGGGAACGTTAGCGGCCTAAAGAAAGTAACAAATGAACCGTGAGCGCTAGAATGTGTCTCAAAAGTAATAAGACACGATTCCTGCTGGGCTCGTTGGACAGTTCCTAGCCACAATTACATTATCTGAAAAAGAAAATGTTGGAAAGTAACAAAGATTTCAGAAGGTCAAAGGCACTTTTTAATCAATGGCGTTGAAAACCGTTGACGCTTTGTGATGATGTCATCGATCCACGCGTACGCACAGTGAAAGCCCCGATAAGTTGTGCATATTTCATGCACTAAACGATCTCTGGACTCCTCCCGTCACACATGATAGCTGGAGATACAGCGCACCGGTATTTATAGTTGTGTTGCCAGAGCGGCCAGCCCGCAAAGACACGCGCTGATTATGTTACAGTGATAAAAATAATGCCAGCCATCCATCACGTGCCCGCAGGCGGCTTTGTCTTTATGGGCAAGCTGCTGTAAAGTAACCTGACACGACAGATGGATTTGTGATAGAAGCCGCTGCAAAACACTTTCACGATGAAACTCAGGAAGGAGACGGACAAATACTTTGTCCTTCTGCCACTTATCAATCACGATACATAGTATTTTGTGACTTAGCTAGCTTGTTGGTCCACTACCTATTACATTCAGAGAATTTTATGACTTTTTTTTCCTCTCTGAAATGAGCTACAGTGTGAAAGATGCCCTCGGCAATTTAGCATTGGTCATTTGTCAAGGATATCTATTCAAATCGAGACGGGCAAATTCCTGAATAGATGTTCGACAAAGGTATGAGCCTTGAAATTTTTCAGATTGCTGCTTCAATCTAAAATGGATGACTTGCTTTTCAACTTCAGGTCCTTGAGATTTGTTAATATGGTTTGTTATGATCGACATGTTCATCCAATTTCCTGAAGATTGGCAGAACTAGTTTCACGAGCTGTTATCATCATTCCCGAAATGTACCTAAATTGGCTTACATTAGATTCAATTTACAATTGACTATTTGAGTAATAGATCAGTTTCCAATTGTGGTTCTTTTGACCGAATTCCCTTGGCGGAAAGTTTCTGTCAATTACGGTTAATGGGGACTAGAACCCACCGTAATAGGTGAAAAACCACAAAGTAGCGCCCCCCCCCCCCCCCCCAATTTTTTTTTTTTTTTTTTTGTGTGTGTGTGTGTGTGTCCAATGTATTTATTCAGATCTAGCATTGGAAAAAGATACATATAAGACATGTTTAATTACCCCAAAAAATAATTAAAAAAAAAAAAAAAATTATAATAAAAATATGTATACCGTAATTTTTGGAATGTATGCCACCACTTTTTTCCTCATTTTGAATCCTGCGGCTTATAGTCCAGTGTGGCTAATTTCTTGATTCATTTGGGTTAATAGATAACACTTTATTTGACAGTGGCGTCATAAAACTACCATAATTATGACATGACACTATCATGGGCATTACTGAATACTTATGACAGATGTCCATAGGCGGGGTATGACTTTTGGGGCGGGGGGGCACAACATGTTGATGACCCCGAAACGCAGTGTCAGCAATAGAACTAACTTACAAGAATATTTATAATAATAAGTTGACAATGAGCGTTTTCTGTTTCCCATCATTCTTGAGGGGAATTCGCAATCAGGCTGTTTAGGCAATACTTTTTGCCAAGATCGTCATCCAATGAATATGGTAGGCCCGCCGGTGTCGTGCCAATGTAGTTACCCCAGTCAAAAATTGTATCCCCTGGGCGGAGCTATATGGAGTTAGATTTGTGTCTTTATTATTCAATCCAAAAAAAAGTTGCTTCAATCAAAATATATATTTTCAACCGAAAAAATTTCACTTCAATCAAAAAAATAAAAAAATTAAAAAATGTGTTTGAATGCAAAAATAAATTTGAAACTCAAAAAAATGCATGTGAAAGCTATTTTTCTTTGATTTTTTTTTTTTTTTTTTTTGATTGAAGCAACTTTTTTGATTAAAGTAATGTTGATTTGTGTTTGGGCCACATTTTGTCTACGACATTTTTGTCTTTATTATTCAATCAAAAAATAAGTTATTGAAAAAAAAATATAGATTTTCAAAAACAAAATCGCTTCAATCAAAAAAGGAAAAATTTCAATCAAAAAAAAGTTTTTGAATGCGAAAAAATATTTGAGATTGAAAATTTTTCATTTGTACACTTAATTTTTCATTGAAAAAGTTTTGTTTGATTGAAACAATCCTTTTGTTGTGTTTAGGCCATATTATGTTTAGGACATTTGTGTCTAAATAATTCAATCCCCCCCCTAAAAAAGGCCTGGCCCCCTCGGCCCCACCTTAAAATTTGCTTATGCAGATGTCATTAAGTGTCATCCGGCAAATTATGGCACTAACTCCATTCATGTCCAGCTCAGATCTTTTATATCCATTCAAAAGTAAATTAATTTACTGGACAATTTTCTTATAACATCTGTTATAAGCATTCATTAATGCTGATGACATTGCTATGTCATAATTGGGATTGTCTTATGACAGTCTTATGGCGTCACTGTCAAATGAAGTGTTACCAAATACCATAACTAGCAATTAATGAAACAACTGGAACAGTAACTGAAGAAACGGATATTGAATTTTGATAGCTTTTTACATCTGTAGCGCTGCAATGCGTGCTAGGAGGCATGTTGGATGACAACAGTATTGAAAGCAGATGTTGACTGTCTCCCCCAAGGGAGCAGTGATGGCCAAATGAAGCTTCATGAAGCAATGAAGCTTTGCAGCTAATTGGTTCAAAGCTTCATTGTGGTTCATTTGGTCATATAACAGACTTATGACTCTACTGTCAAATAAAGTGTTATCGGTTGATATCTTTTGGTGTAAATATCTAATAATACAGTGAGGACAGCTGCGGTTTATAATCCAGTGTGGCTTACCTATAAACAAATGTTTTCATGTCGAATTTGGTGGGTGGCGGCTGATAGTCAGGTGCGTTTTGTAGTCCGAAAAATACGATAGTATTTAGTTAACCACTAATTGTGCAAGTTCTCCTACTTGAAAATATTAGAGAGGCCTGTAATTGTCAACATGGGGAAACCTCAACCATGAGAGACAGAATGTGGGGAAAAAAAACAGAAAATCACATTTAAATAATTTATTTGCAAATCATGGTGGAGAATAAGTATTTGGTCAATACCAAAAGTTCATCTCAATACTTTGTTATGTACCCTTTGTTGGCAATAACGGAGGCCAAATCTTTTCTGTAACTCTTCACAAGCTTTTCACACACTGTTGCTGGTATTTTGGCCCATTCCTCCATGCAGATCTCCTCTAGAGCAGTGATGTTTGGGGCTGTCATTGGGCAACACGGACTTTAAACTCCCTCCACAGATTTTGTACGGGGTTGAAATTTGGAGACTGGCTAGGCCACTCTTGAAATGCTTCTTACGAAGCCACTGCTTTGTTGCCCTGTTTGGGATCATTGGCATGCTGAAAGACCCAGCCACGTCTCATCTTCAATGCCCTTGCTGATGGAAGGAGATTTTGACTAAAAATCTCTCGATACATGGCCCCATTCATTCTTTCCTTTACACAGATCAGTCGTCCTGGTCCCTTTGCAGAAAAACACCCCCAAAGCACGATGTTTCCACCCCCATGCTTCACAGTTGGTATGGTGTTCTTCGGATGCAATTCAGTATTCTTTCTCCTCCAAACACGAGAACCTGTGTTTCTACCAAAAAGTTCTATTTTGGTTTCATCTGACCATAAAACATTCTCCCAGTCCTCTTCTGGATCATCCAAATGCTCTCCAGCGAACCGCAGACAGGCCTGGACGTGTACTTTCTTCAGCAGGAGGACACGTCTGGCAGTGCAGGATTTGAGTCCCTGGCGGCGCATTGTGTTACTGATAGTAGCTTTTGTTACTGTGGTCCCACCTCTCTGTCGGTCATTCACTAGGACCCCCGTGTGGTTCTGGGATTTTTGCTCCCCGTTCTTGTTATCATTTTGACGCCACGGGGTGAGGAGGGAGTTGAAAGTCCGTGTTGCCCAACGACAGCCCCAAAACATCACTGCTCTAGAGGATATCTGCATGGAGGAATGGGCCAAAATACCATCAACAGTGTGTGAAAAGCTTGTGAAGAGTTACAGAAAACATTTGGCCTCCGTTATTGCCAACAAAGGGTACATAACAAAGTATTTAGATGAACTTTTGGTGTAGACCAAATACTTATTTTCCACCATGATTTGCAAATAAATTCTTTAAAAATCAAACAATGTGATTTTCTGTTTTTTTTTTTTCCACATTCTGTCTCTCATGGTTGAGGTTTCCCCATGTTGACAATTAGAGGCCTCTCTAATATTTTAAAGTGAGAGAACTTGCACAATTAGTGGTTGACTAAATACTTATTAGCCCCACTGTGTGTATATATATATATATATATATATAAAATGGTTTTTAAGCACTTCAAATGTAATGATTATTAAGTTTTAAACATGTTACTGTCCTACCGAATTATTTCTAAACAAGAATAAAGTAGAAAAATGCTTGTCTTTATTAAATGCTTCATTGAGTGAGTCCACTCAAATCAGCTCAAGCTGCTCACCTACACACAATGAGTCGCCACAGCAACTGTTTAACAAGTTAAACGATGATTGACGCATGCGGCGCTTTGAAGTTTCGGCTCCAGGCATTTCTGGCAAGATCAAACATTAACGTCTGTCAATCGTCGTTAACTTTAATAAGCATCTCCAGTGCAGTGAGACTACGTGATCAGATCGGGACAGCTCATCTGTATTTATTTATTTATTCTTTTAATTGAAAAAAAAATCCGCAATGGACTGAGGGTGTTAAAACGTTATTTTATCTGTGTTCGGGCACTGAAATGTCTTCCCAGGATGTAGACACTTGCCAAAATTGATAAGAGGCGATTCCTTTGTCGGAAGAATTCGAGCAAGCCTTTATATTGTAGCCCGCATCCTAATTAACATGGTGTATGTGGTCCATTCCTGATAAAACCGCTCCCATGACAGCCTTCAATCTAATGTCTTAGCCGGTCATTGTTTACCAACCTGCGTCTCCCCAGAAGATGTTATTTGGGGGATGATTTATGAGATTCCCTCAGTGTATTCTCACAATGATGGCAACAACAATAACGTGATGTCCGGGGAGTGCCAACTAACTCTCTGAGGAAAAAATAAATACATTTCCAGCAAAGCTCGCAGGGAGTCCAAACATCCAATCTCCACCTGGCAGGTTACCGGAACACTGTCCGGATAACAAGCTGCTTTTGTTTTTTTAGGGGAAAGCGGCTCCCTTGTAATTGGGCAGCCACAGCGAAAGTACACAAGCAAGTGGAAATATTTGCTCAAATGAATAAACTCGGTAACTTGGGAGGAACATTCTGGAGAAACTTCTGTTTTTATTTCGGAATAATTAATCAAACAACAAAAGAGGAATGGACTGACTGTTGGGATGCCCTTCACCCTGGTTTGTGTTTACACTCTTGGGATCATACACTGGAAAACACCTCGACATTCCCGCTTGGAAGCTTCCTGATCCACAAATGTAAAATGAGAAGAGTGGAAATCTACAGGAGCCAATCCCTCAAGGCTCCTGGAAGACTCCACGGATGCAGATGCTGCCAAGTGAAGGCAGATGTGTCCTTTGTGGTGAGAAATTCAAGTGAGCTTGAACCTTTCTGTGGATCTTATGGATCTTAAACAGAGCAGGCTTTTTGGTTTAACTCTATAAAAATAGCATAAACTGTTGGCTCATGGCCCAAAAGGGTAGTAAGTAATCAATTGCAGTTAGATAAATGTTAAAAGTAGAGCTGTCAAGCGATTAAAATTTTTAATCAAGTTAATTACAGCTTAAAAATTAATTAATCGTAATTAATCGCAATGAATCGCAATTCAAACCATATATAAAATATGCCATAATTTTCTGTAAATTATTGTTGGAATGAAAAGATAAGACACGAGATGGATATATACATTCAACATACGGTACATAAGGACTGTATTTGTTTTTTATAACAATAAATCAACAAGATGGCATTAACATTCTGTTAAATCGATCCACGGATACAAAGACTTGTAGTTCTTAAAAGAAAAACCCCTCTTAATGTTTTCGTTTTAATAAAATTTGTAAAATTTTCAATCAAAAAATAAACTAGTAGCCCGCCATTGTTGATGTCAATAATTACTTACACAATGCTCATGGGTGCTGAAGCCTATAAAATCAGTCAAACCCAAGCGCCAGCAGAGGGCGGCAAAACTCCATAAAACACAATTAACAAGTGGGCATTCACTGTACTGTCATTTTAATCCGTCTGAGCGGGGTATGTGCGTTATTTGCGTCAAATATTTTAACGTGATTACTTTAAAAAATTAATTACCGCCCGTTAACGCGATAACTTTGACAGCCCTAGTTAAAAGTAACACATATTCTCTTCTGCATCAGTGAGAACTCTTGTACAGTGTTGTTAATCTTACTTTAAAAAAGTAAATAATTACAGTTACAAATTACTTCTTCCAAAAAGTAATTGCTAGTAGTTACCTGAATGTAAGAGTATTTAGTTACTTGGCAAAGTAACTGGTGATAATTTTCATGTTTTTTTTTTCTCCAAAAAAAAAAGCCAAACAAAAAAAACAGGTCACACAATGTGAAGTTTATAGGATTTTTGTGACAATTACTGCTATGTGTGGAAGTCATTTAATGTTGTGAATCAAAAGTTGTTAAAATTGCTCCCATTATTGCAACTGTTTCATCATTTAAAGATTAAGTCAAGATTTTGCCGATTTAGGAGCATTTTAGATAATAAGTTACTTCGGTTCACTAGGAAGGTTCTCTACAACAGAACCTTCCTGAGATGTCTACTGCTTTAAGATGGCGGCTGTTTACTAACGCATCTAGTTATTTATTATACATGTTGCTAATGCGGCCGTGTTTGTCATTTGCATCTAGTTCTGTATATATGTGATATCTACCGAAGCATCATGTGGGCGTAGTTTGTAGGCTATCGGCTATAGTCAGGTATTATTGGAGCCGCCTAGCATAGTAGCATCGCGTTTGAAACGGCGTCACACTCCCTTGCCTCCTCCCCAATCCAGCTCTGCTCTCTCGTCTCTGTGAGTCAGTCTTTCTCATTTTCTCGCATCAGTCAACCAACATAGTAACGCATAGTAACGCACGCCTTTCCCGCCTCTGTAACGGTAACGGCGTTGCCAAGATGAGAAAAGTAATTAATTGGATTACTCAGTACTGAAGAAAATAACACCGTTAGAAACGCCGTTATATTCTAACGCCGTTATTAACAACACTGCTCTTGTGGTACCAAAAGACTAGCACATGGAGGAAAGAAGTTGCAAATCAGCAGAGTAAATCTGGTACGGGAACGAGTCTCCCTCACCTCATCAGCCAAGACCTGGAAGACACCGCCAGCAAACACTTCCAAAAACACATCCAATACTCTGGACATGTTTGGCTGTTCCGCGGAGATGGAATTAGATTGCCGGTCTGATGAGATGACCCGTCGGGTGATCGGGGCAATCACTGGACATCATCCTGGCTACACCGCCAGAATGCAACATTCCAACTCATGTTGATCAACAGAGATTGCATGTACATCAACAAATTTGTGATTATCGGAATAGTATCATAATAAGATGAAAATCCAGTATAGAACAGGTTAGTCCAGTGCTTCTCAATTATTTTCTGTTACACCCACCCCAGGAAGACGTAAATATTTGAGAGACAGCGAGAACCAAAAGTGGTATTTGCCAAGTGACATTTTTTTTGCCATATGGCAACCATATGGCATTTTTTTTTACATGTAGCATTTTTTTTGGTAATGTGGCAAAATGGATTTTGCCATGTTGCATTTTTTTTTGCCATGTGGCAAAACGGATTTTGCCATGTGGCATTTTTTTTGCCATGTGGCAAAATGGATTTGGATTTTGGAAAATTTGGAGATGCATAGCCGTCAATGGCATAGCCTGACTTGGTTGCCAGTTGAATGTCAATGCGCTGTAATGTTAAGTGTATGGTCAAAAATCACAGCCACACATATTTTTCTGCCATTTAAAATGAATGGAAAATTTGGACGTGCATAGCCGTCAATGGCATAACCTGACTTGGGTGCCAGTTGAATGTCAATTCGCTGTAATACTATGTGGATGTTCAAAAATCACAGCCACACATGTTTTTCTCCCATCTAATATGAATGGAAAATTTGGACGCCCATAGCCGTCAATGGCATAACCTGACTTGGGTGCCAGTTGAATGTCAATGCACTGTAATACTAACTGTATGTTCAAAAATCACAGCCACACATGTTTTTCTCCCATTTAATATGAATGGAAAATTTGGACATGCATAGCCGTCCATGGCATAGCCTGACTTGGGTGTCACCTGAAATAATTATTATGATTATACCTACACCTCTGCATAGCATTGCGTCCTTTTTTAAATGAAAGAAAAAGGTAATATAGAACAACTTACAATAAAGTATAACTTTATTAACGTTGTTTTGAAAAAAAATAATAGTAATAACAAAAAAGGTCACATCTAAACTGAAAAAATACACTCAATGTAAATTCTTTGACCATTTAATACTGAAAATTTTAATAAAATCAATAAATAATAATACATTCAAATTGATGAGCAAGATGAACTCATGAGGACAATATGCAAAAAAATGACAGTTAGCTTCTGTAGCTGGGGGTCGAACCGCCAAAGCCCCCGCCTTTGGTTGCCGCCCAACTCCCTACGCACCCGACTCCTTTGGCCCCTCCCACAAGTGGTGAACCCATGAGAAGGGGGACCCACGTTTCCTTTTCGGGCTGTGCCCAACCGGGCCCCATGGGAACAGGCCCGGCCACTAGACGCTCATCTTCGAGACCCTCCAGGCCTGGCTCCGGGGGTGGCCCAGTAACAAGCGTCCGGGCAAGGGAAAACTGACTCTTTTGAGTCATGCTTTGTCAGGTCCCTCACTTAGGAACTGTTTGCCATCAGTGACCCTGCGTTGAGAGGAGCCAGTTGAAGTGGATTGGGCAGCTGGTTCGGATGCCTCCTGGACGCCTTCCTGAAAAAGTGTTCCGGGCATGTCCCACCAGGGAAGGCCCCGGGGGCGACCCAGAACACACTGGAGAGACTATTTCTCTCGGCTGGCCTAGGAACGCCTTGGGATCCCGCTGGAGGAGCTGGTTGATGTTAGCGCTGTCCCGACTAGTCGACATAGTCAACGTCATCGATGACGTAAATCTGTCGACGAGCACAACATCCCGTCGACGGTTAACGAAGGGTTAAAAAAATATATGCGTGGAAAGTTCAGAATGTCGGACGCTCTGTATGCAGGCGGGGAAAGCTGCACAAAGCCAAAAAAGCACACCAGAGTGTCCAAAACACTGACTTATTTCAAAGAAACAAAGGAGGGTACACTCTTGTGTCCCCTCTCTTCAATGCCAAGCTTGGCTGCATGTCGGCCGTAAATAAACACCTAAAGCCTAACTAACAAACGACATGTTTTAGTGAAGTTGCTAAGCCTGTCGGGATATGCAATGAGTCCATTTATCGCAGGGCAAATAAAAATGAGGGCGGTAATTTTCACGGCAGCGCTTCATGCTGCGCGCGCGCGTGCTTGCATGCGGGCATACATTGGTGCGTGCGTGCTGATGGCATATGAGACTCCAGTTCCTTTCTATTATCAACACGCTGTAGAATTAAAGTTCAGACATACAAAATAAGAAAAGACATCTATATTAAACACTGTAACGTTAGCACTGCTACAGTGAGGTGAATGGGGGAAAAAAGGCAACCTACTTTAGCCTGCTATAAAACATTGGCAGTCGTCTCGTGAAAGCAAACTTGCGGTTAAAAGGTGACACTTCAAACATGAAAAATCGCTGGTTAACAGCATTTGCAAACGAAAAAAAAAAAAAAAAAAAAAAACGATCATTGACACAACATGCAATGACAAAAAGTGCTTTTTTTGCGGAGTGTAAAGCTGAAGTTAGCTGTTTAGCGAACGTACTTCCGGTGAACATTTCAAAGTAAAAGCATGTCATGTTCGTCATATAAATAACGATTTCTGGAGTTAATCCCACATACTTCAGAATTCAGATTCTACACTAAGAATACCTTTAAAATGACACCCTTTATGAAAAATCTGATTGGCAATGAATATTATAATTATTATAATACTATTATATATAGTACTATAATATCAATGCTAGGTGTTTTTTAAAGAATTGTTTTGAATCATGTTGGAAAGGCGAAGTCAGTGTTCTGAATCTGTTTATATTCCATTCTTTTGCACTAGTTAATTCTATCAGCATTTGAACTCATTGTTTATTTGTGATTTATTATTGTTATTTACGTTTTTATTTGTACTTTAATTAATAATTTTAGGGTTACAAAATGTTTTTGTGAATTGATAAGCGTCAACAAAAATTTAATTGCTAAATTAGTAAAAACTTTTTTTTTTTTTTAATTATTAGATTAGCCGACTAATAGTAAAAATAGTCGACTGACTAATCGGGAGAATATTTGTCGTTTGGGACAGCCCTAGTTGAAGTGGATGGATGGATGGACGGACTAAGCGGTAGATGAGGATGGATGGATGGATGGATGGATGGATGGATGGATGGATGGATGGATGGATGGATGGATGGATGGATGGATGGATGGATGGATGGATGGATGGATGGATGGATGGATGGATGGATGGATGGATGGATGGAAAAACAACAATGTCATTGGACAGAGGGACAGTTTTTATTTTGGCTGCGTGCAGTTTCAGCTCCTTTACTATGGTGTAGGGTAATTTAGCACTGAGCAACCTGGTATGCCACCTTATATGATGCTAACGGTGCTATTTACTGATATAGCACTGACAACAAAAAAAAAGATTTTTGGCAATATTTGGCACGTTTTCGCTGAAAAAAAAAAAATGCAAGCGGCTTATAAATGTGATTGGGGTCTAATGTCTTTAAGTGACATTTTGATTTGGCTTCCTGCTGTCCGCCGCAAACATTTTTAGACATGGTAAAAGGCCTGGTCTTTCCTCGTCTCCCACTGTTTTAAAAGTCAAAGCCAAACGCTACATACGTTTGTCATATTTCCTCGTCTTAGCTCTTCATATCTCCAGTGCTCTTTGCTGTGTGCTCTTGTTTGGTTAAAAAGTACTGCGCACATTCTGAAAATGAAAGCGCCACTGCCACCCACTGAGTGGATGTGCAATTACACTGTATTCTAGTATGAGGTCACATGCGCTACACTCTGCATCACTTTCCGCCCCACTATTTGAGAAGTACTGGGTTAGTCTTAGGATGAACCATCTAGTTCAGATACTTCCACATGCACCCCCAAAAAACTGGAAAGATCTTCAGTAGTTCAGGTCATGTTGATCAACAGAGATCAGATGCAGGTCAATTAGTTTGTAATTCTCGGAATAGTGCCGTCATTAAAAGAAAAGGCATCCTTCGTCCTCGCATATACCATCCGGTCCAAATACCTCCACGAGGACCCCACAAAAAGATTTTCACTTCAACTGATTTTGCAGGCCAGATTTGGCACCCTCGCCTCAGCTTTTCGATCTTGTATGGGTAAATAATGCTGCGAATTCCTAGTGGAGGAACGTTGCATTGTACGCACACAACAAAAGGAATACTTCTGAAACTTCCTGCCGAGCAGCTGAACTCCCGGAGCGCACAGAAGGCAATGTGATTCATGTTTAATTTCTTTTTTATTGTTGGGTTTTTTTTAACTTTTGCACCTGACTCTCAAAGGCAGAGCCCCGAAGCAGCTGGAAGAGGAGGAGGAAGATTGCCGTTGTGCCCCGGTGACAATGTGGCTGTTGTTTTCCTTCCCGTGCCTTTTCCGGCGGAGTGGGGGCGCTTTTTGTTCATTTTGAAACAATCTGCGTGCAATTACCTCTACCATAGGACCGCAATTATCCTAAATGATATTCTTTGTCATGCACGGAACCCGTCTGCACGTGGCCACCACATGGCTGGCTCGCCAGCGACGCCTCTCTGCGGTCGGCCGCGGCCCTCGCCCTGGCCACAGGAGCGCTTTCATCAATCTCCGGCGAGCGTTACTTAACGGCATCTGCAGCCCGCCGCGGGAATTCCGACGGGCGTCTGCTGCGGGGAGCCTTCGTCACTGAGGTTAGCCGCCGTGCTTCCCTCCATCTCGCCTACCGGTCTTGCTTGACAGCATGGGAGCTGTAAATTAGAGGTCGATTTGTCAAGGCAAAAAATAGACCACCTCCCTTCTCGCTCTGGAGTTCTGGGGGTGTTGACCACGGATCGTAAAAATACAGGACTGATTAGACGTGTGGGTTCCTTATAATAGTTAATTGTAAAATTAACGCGTTGACGTGAAAAGTCGACATGGGTGTGTGTGAGTTTTAGTGAGCTGTTCTATGAGGAACGCATTTACTGTATGTAGTCCTCGAGTAAAAGATTAAGGACTTAGTAAGAAAGGTATCTTTTATTCGATAGCCTTCACATTTTCATAGTCATACAACAAAATGTCGTATGGGCCTTGAATCAGCTGCCGATCTGTCTTTCTCAAAATGGCTGCCATTAAATGAGTTAAGGATCATTTCTAGCAGTAGCTTAGAAAGTGACTCGTAATTTTCGGACTATAAGCCGCTACTTTTTTCCTTAATTTTGAATCCTGCGTTTTATAGTCCAGTGCGGTTTATTTGTTGATTTATTTGGGTTAATTGGTCACACTTTATCATGGGCATTCCTGAATGCTTATGACTAGGAGTGTAACGGTACACAAAAATCACGGTTCGGTACGTACCTCGGTTTTGAGTTGAGGTGCACGATAATTATTGGTCCGATAATTATCGGTTCAATAATAGGAATTATGACGTCATTCCAATAAATCCAATAACATCATATATTATCGGGTCTATTAATATTCATTTTGGCACGGTGTCGGTGGATTGGGATGTGTTTGTTTCCACTCCTGTTTTGCCAGTATGCAAAATTTTGTTACTGTTCTAGAGGCCTTATTTTTCCATCACTGAGTGATGAGCCTTACTATGGCAATTAGCAAATGTTTGCATTTTACAGTGTTATGTTTACAAGTTATTGAGAGGCCTTTTGGTTACTGATAGGCTTGCTGTCCTACAATTACCAGGTTAAGAAAGTTGTATCATGGACCAAGACGACAAAAGTCTCCTTTCCTGTTGCACCAAATGTTTTATCTGCTGACAAAGCGGAATACCTATTGGGTTTTAGTTCTGTGCTTATTGTTCAGGGGAACACATCTTCAATGATATCGACTGATTGATTGTATTTGACTCAAATTATATTTATTTGAAAAAAATTAATGTGGGCACTTTATTTGTCAAAGTCAAAACTGTTCTTGTCTTTGTTTTGTTCATTATAATAATGTTCATGTCAACATGAAAATTCTGGTTAAGTCAAAGGCAAATCTATGCTGAATCGACCACTAGTATTTCTGACCTACAGGTGAATATACATTAAAAAATTATATATTATCGGTTATCATATCGGTATCGGCCTTAAGGAGCAGGAAGTTATCGATATCGGTTTCAAAAAATGGATATCGTGCACCCCTAGTTTTTAGGTCATGGTTCGGTTCATTTTAGGTACAGTAAGAAAACAAAATGCAAAATATAAATGTACTAGTTGTTTATTACACACTTTTGTGCTTTCAACAATAGGAACATTAGCCTATACAAAGCTAGAATTCTGCTCAAAAAGTAGCGGGTATTTAAAGATAATCCAACAACAATTTGCCTTTCAGACCCTGTGTATTGGTCAGCTTTCTTTCTGAAAGAAAGAAAGAAAAAAAAAGTCCTGTGCTAAAGAGAAAAGCAATCCCAATGACAAAGATTTGAACATGTATTTTACAAATGAAATGCCTCAATGAATCTTTTTTTTTTTTTTTTTTTTTAATTATGAACAGTTTTCAAAAGCTTTATTGGTGGATTTTCACAAGTTAAAGCGCCACACAGAAATTAATACATTTAATTGTGTAAGCAGGATCTGTGTTTTATTCTTATTATTTAATTACAGGTGTTTCATCTCATTTCAATGTATTTTATTTAAATGTGCTATTATTTATTTTATTATGTGTTTATATTTTACAAATGTGATGTAGTATTCATTTATATTGTATATTTTATGTTGTATAACTTTTGTTCTGATGTGAATATTAGTTCCTACTTGTTTTGTTGTGGTAGGAGGGTTTTGTATTGAACACGGGGTCGTGTTGGTTATTATTATAGCAGAGAATACAGCAGTAAATCAACAAAGACAAGTCAACTGTGCCCCGATCTACCACTCAAGAGATCTGATGGACTCAAAAAGTGGGTTACGATTGCATATTAGTTTAAAAATCGACCGGATCCACCGTATTTTTACACGAGTGACTTCCAGTCTGCCCGATCCTAACTACCGGTAGTAGTATTGACGCAGGAGGGTCGCGTCTCGCGTCAAATAATAAACTCTGCCGTTTTTTGTCGCGCCGTTGACGTTTCTGGGTTATACTGTCCTACAGTGTTAATCCTCATTATAGTAGAGAAGACGGTGTAAATATAATCTACACAAAGAAACTGTAACCCGATCGACTCACAGCCTCGAAAAGTAAGGGTAACATTACGTCAGAAACTCGTTCGGTACACCTCTGTCCCGAACCGAGCACCACGTACCGAAACGGTTCAATACAAATACATGTACCGTTACACCCTTACTTATTACAGATGTCATTAAGTGTCATCCAGCAAATTACCGTATTGGCCCGAATATAAGACGGCCCTGATTATAAGACGACCCCCTATTTTTCAAGACTCAAGTTTGAAAAAAGACTCTTTGAACACCAAATTAATTTTTATACAGAAAATAATTACATCTGAAACAAATGATTATAATTATTATGATTATATGAGAGAAAAAGCATGTTATTTTGCCTCATTCAAATCGTAATATCTGAACATTTAAATATGTAAACTAAAGTGCAATCACATTCGTAAATGAATGGCTTCTGGTTTTTGAAATGTAAATAAACCAATCTATTGTGATAAAACAACAAAATTGCAATAACTTCATTCACCATCAAAGTCTAACTGTAACTGTAGTCTTGAAACACATCTGAATAAGGAAAAACATTGCAATGAAATAATGCAAACTGGTTAAACTTGAGAGTAGCTGAGATCTGTCATGACAGAACATCGCTTCAGTGATATCTGACGCCATCTAGCGTCGTGAATGGGTATAATGTCTAGACCGCGAGTATAACACTTCCCCTACTTTTTCAGTCTTATTTCAATGCAAAAAAACACCGTCTTATATTCGGGCCAATACGGTATGTCACGAACTCCATTTATGCCCAGCTCGGATCTTTTACGTTGATTGAAAAGTGAGATAATTTGCCGGACAACACGAAATTACATCTGTTATAAGCATTCATTAATGCTCATAACAGTGTCATGTCATAATTCTGATTGTCTAGGGTTAGGGTTATTTACTTATTTGACAGTGTTATGGTGCCGCTGTCAAATAAGGCGTTACCAAATACCATAACTAGCAATTAATGAAACAACTGGAACAGTAACTGAAAAAATAATTAGCACAGAACATGAATTTTGACTCAACCGCTACATTACAATGAAAGGGCCTTTTAATGATTAGTCGTCATGACGACTACAAGCCCCTTAGTTACAGAGGACAGTGAAGGTTTATTGTTGGATGCTCTTATTAAATATTGCTACATAGATGTGATATGTTGGTGATCCTTAACTAGAAGATTGTGCTAAAAATTAAGTTTCATGATGTTGATCATGCATAAAAAAAACATTTTATAATGGTGAGTACCCGTAATTTTCGGATGACAAGCCGCTACTTTTTTCCTTTATTTTGAATCCTGCGGTTTATAGTCCAGTGCGGCTTATTTGTTGATTTATTTGGGTTAACGGGTAAGACTTCATTTGACAGCAGCATCATAAAGAGCATCATAATTATAACATGACTCTATCATGAGCATTACAGATGTCATTTAGTGTCATCCGGCAAATTATTTCACTAACTCCATTTATGTCCTGCTAGGATCTTTTACATCCATTCAAAAGTGAGAAAATTTTCTGGATAACACTAAATGACATGAGTTTGAAGTATTCATTACCGTATTTTCAGACTATAAGTCGCACCTGAGTATAAGTCGCACCAGCCATAAAATGCCCAACGAAGAGGAAAAAAAACATATATAAGTCGCACTGGAGTATAAGTTGCATTTTGGGGGAAATTTACTTGATAAAATCCAACACATAGAACAAATATGTCATCTTGAAAGGCAATTAACAAAATACAATATAGAACAACATGCTGAATAAGTATACAGTATGATAATGTTATATAATGCATGAACAACGAAATGCGAACGTGGCCAATATGTTAATGTAACATAGCTATTAAGTGTTATTCAGATAACTATAGCATAAAGGACACGCTAACAAGTTTACCAAACCATCAGTGTCACTCCAAAACACCAAAATAGCATGTGAAATGATATAATAAAATGTTAATAATTTCACAAATAAGTCGCTCCTGAGTATAAGTCGCACCCCCAGCCAAACTATGAAAAAAACTGCGACTTATAGTCCGAAAAATACGGTAATACTGATGAAAGTATCGTCATGCTTATGATTGTCTAATGGCAGTCTTATGACCCCACTGTCAAATAAAGTGTTACCAAATACCATGACTAGCAATTAACTCATTCACTCCCAGCCATTTTCACCGGTTCAACTCTCTTCGTGCCCAGGGCAGTTTTACTGGATTTTGACTGATTTTGCAAGGCCCACAGAAAATTCTGTTCTATTGCAATATAAACATGGAACCCACCAAAAGAAAGATTAGACTCTCTTCTTTCAGCAGGATAAAAAGTTAGTTCATATCTTTTTCCATTCTTTAGAAATCAGCATTAGAAATTAGCTTAGTTTGAGCAATTTTCCAATTTCTGATGAAAAAACTGAGAAATTGAACTTTTTGTGAAAGCATACATTTCAAACATAACTGACTTTAACACAGCTATTTTTTGCTTTAGTTACATCCCAAACATCTGAATAATGTTTTCCTTTTACAAAATAACATAAACAACAAGACAAATAGAGAGCTTATAAATAAATAGAGCTTTTGATAGCAAAGTAACAATTTATTTACACATAACTAACTGAGCGATGACGCTGTTGTGGCCGCGATAGCCGGGGTAAACTTTTCCCTCATCGCCGCTTGTCTCTGCTCGGCGACCAGCAAGGACTCAACGGCATCGTCCGCTGCACTGGTGGTCCCGGTCGTTCTGCTCGGTCGTCCAGCGCCTGGCATCCCGGGCGTCCTCCCGGTTGTTCTGCTCGGTTGTCCGCCGCCTGGCATCCTGGACATCCATTCGGTCGTCTTCTGCCGACGCCCCGGCCCTTCGTTCCGTTGAATCAGGGATGCAGGTCTTACCAAATGTGCTACTGCCCTCCAGTGGCCAGTTTTATTGTGTTTTGTGCTTTGGAGCTAAGTTGAATCAGAACCCATAGATATCTCTTGTGGGGAAAAAAAACGTAAAAGACGTTTAAATACGTCTTTGGGAGACTGAAACAATTAAAAATAGAATGTATTTATACGTTTTTGCGAGCAAATGAGTTAATGAAACAAATGGAACAGTAACTGAGGAAATAATGAGCACAGAAGATGAATTTTGATGTGTCATAATTATGATGGTCTTATGACAGTTTTATATCGCCACTATCAAATATAATGTTACCAGATACCATAACTAGCAATTAATGAAACAAGTGGAACAGTAACTGAAGAAATAATAAATAGCATACAACATGCATTTTGATTGTTATTTACATTTGTAGCGCTGCAATGCATGCTAGGAGGCATGTTGGATGACAACAGTGTTGACAGCAGGTGGCAGCAGAGGTTGACTGTCTCCCCCAAGGGAGCAGTGATGGCCAAATGAAGCTTCTTGAAGCAATGAAGCTTTGCAGCCAAATGGTTCAAAGCTTCATGGTGGTTCATTTGATGTAATGAAAGTCTTATGATGCCGCTGTCAAATAAAATGTTCCTGGTTAATATCTTTTGGTGTAAATATCCCATAATACAGTGAGGACAGTTGCAGCTTATAGTCCAGTGTGGCTTATCTATGAGCAAATGTCATTTTCGGGTCAAATTTGGTGGGTGGTGGCTTATAGTCAGGTGCGAAAATTATGGAACGTACTTTACGACATTAGTGAAGATGTTCATAAAAGTTTTGAAGAAGATGAACACTCCTCCGTAATCTTCTCGTCAACAAACCTCTCATCTTTCTCCGTTCTTCCGAGCACTCGTGAAGTTTGTCATTAGCGTCCTCCAGCAACGTCTCGGCGTGAAGAAGGGCTGTCAAGTTCCTCTTTATCCTCTTCTTCTTCCTCTTTTTGTATCCATCACACTTGAGATGCTGGTTGCTGACGCTTCAGGAGCGCAACGAGTTTCCACTTTGTGGGAAAGGGTTCGTGAACTTTGTGACATCACGTAGACGCTTAACGAGGTTCATCATTGGTTGGCGTTGTTGTCACGGCAATCACAACGGAAGAGTACATTGTCTAACGATTAGAAAGGCGGGTTTGTTATCTTCGAAACCTTCTCTGGTAGTCAAAAATGTCACAAAATGCATGCTGGAGGGAACAGATTTGAAATTGTTATGCTTTTTTTGTGAGATCAGAGGATGTTTTAAGGAAGTGCATGTAAAAAATAATTGAAAATCTTGAAAAAGTATCCATAGAGTAATATTTGATGGAATTTAGATGATGCTTTGGCACTTTTTCTGAACGCACTTTTCACTTTTTAGAAGCCTGACATTTCCACTTCATACATCATTGATTAATGGGGCTGATGTGATATTCCAAAATTTTCTGAGATATTGACTTTATGGTTGCCATTACATGTAAGTCATGAATATCGCAAGATTTTTCTAGTTTCTCCAAGCAAAATTTAAAAACATGGCTCATAGGAAAGAATACATTTTTACTGGATGTTCGGCAGAGGTGGGTAGAGTAGCCAAAAATTTGACCCAAGTCAAATACTCTAGTACAAGTAAAAGTATTCATCCAAAAATTTACTCAAGTACAAGTAAAAAAGTATTTGTTGGAAAGAATACTCAACAAGTAACACTGTGAGTAATAGCTTACAATGCTTAATTTTGTTTGTAATGTTATATTTTTTATCTCAGCACAACTTCATCTATATGAAGTGTTATTACTGCACTATAACCTATTAGATGACACAAAAATCCTCGATTCAGACCAGAAGAATACTATGGCTCGGTTCAGATCTCAGGTCTTGATGCACAATTCCGATTTTTGTTCAATCTGTGTTTTTGGCATGCCAGACTGCCTTCCTCCGTTGAGCTTATAAATGTAGTACGCATGCGCAGTAACTTGCCGTCTGACATGCACTGAGCAAACTGACATTCTTGGAACCTACTTTACAGTGGGGCAAATAAATATTTAGTCAACCACTAATTGTGCAAGTTCTCCCACTTGAAAATATTAGAGAGGCCTGTAATTGTCAACATGGGTACACATCAACCATAAGAGACAGAATGTGGAAAAAAAACCCAGAAAATCACACTGTTTGATTTTTAAAGAATTTATTTGCAAATCATGGTGGAAAATAAGTATTTGGTCAATACCAAAAGTTCATCTCAATACTTTGTTATGGTTATGGTGTTATACTTATATAGCGCTTTTCCACCTTTCAAGGTGCTCAGAGCGCTTTACACTATCTCGCCATCCACCTACTGGTGACGCCTATGTACCCTTTGTTGGCAATAACAGAAGCCAAACGTTTTCTGTAACTCTTCACAAGCTTTTCACACACAGTTGCTGGTATTTTGGCCCATTCCTCCATGCAGATCTCCTCTAGAACAGTGATGTTTTGGGGCTGTCGTTGGGCAACACGGACTTTCAACTCTCTCCACAGATTTTCTATGGGGTTGCGATCTGGAGACTGGCTAGGCCACTCCAGGGCCTTGAAATGCTTCTTACGAAGCCACTCCTTTGTTGCCCTGGCTGTGTGTTTGGGATCATTGTCATGCTGAAAGACCCAGCCACGTCTCATCTTCAATGCCCTTGCTGATGGAAGGAGATTTTCACTCAAAATCTCTCGATACATGGCCCCATTTATTATTTCCTTTACACAGATCAGTCGTTCCGGTCCCTTTGCAGAAAAACAACCCCAGAGAATGATGTTCCGGTCCCTTTGCAGAAAAACAACCCCAGAGAATGATGTTTCCACCCCCATGCTTCATAGTGGGTATGGTGTTCTTCGGATGCAATTCAGTATTCGTTCTCCTCCAAACACGAAAACCTGTGTTTCTACCAAAAAGTTTTATTTTGGTTTCATCTGACTATAACACATTCTCCCAGTCCTCTTCTGGACCATCCAAATGCTCTCTAGCGAACCGTAGACGGGCCTGGACATGTACTTTCTTCAGCAGGGGGACATGTGTGGCAGTGCAGGATTTGAGTCCCTGGCAGCGCATTGTGTTACTGATAGTAGCCTTTGTTACTGTGGTCCCAGCTCTCTGTAGGTCATTCACTAGGTCCCCCCGTGTGATTCTGGGATTTTTGCTCACCGTTCTTGTTATCATTTTGATGCCACGGGGTGAGATCTTGCATGGAGCCCCAGATCGAGGGAGATCATCAGTGGTCTTGTATGTCTTCCATTTTCTAATAATTACTCCCACAGTTGATTTCTTTACACCAAGCACCTATTGCAGAATCAGTCTTCCCAGCCTGGTACAGGTCTACAATTTTGTCTCGGGTGTCCTTTAACAGCTTGGCCATAGTGGAGTTTGGAGTGTGACTGACTGAGGTTGTGGACAGGTGTCTTTTATACCGAAAATGAGTTAAAGCAGGTGCCATAAATACAGGTAACGAGTCATTAGACCTCGTTAGAAGAACTTAGACCTCTTTGACAGCCAGAAATCTTGCTTTGTTTGTAGATAACCAAATACTTATTTTCCACTCTAATTTGGAAAAAAAATTCTTTAAAAATCAAACAATGTAATTTTCTTTCTTTTTTTTTTTCCCCACATTGTCTCTTATGGTTGAGGTTTACCCATGTTGACAATTACAGGCCTCTCTAATCTTTTCAAGTAGGAGAACTTGCACAATTGGTGGTTGATTAAATACTTATTTGCTCCACTGTATATTGATTTCTCTCACAAGAAAAACCGCCTTGTGTCCGTCTCGCTGGAAAACAAAGAAACTGCGGCGCTGTCATACATCGTCGTATTTCGAGCATGTCGTCGGATGTGGAAACAAATGGCGAGTCAAATTTTGTGTCAGTTGTCAAAAAGATCGTGTGCCGGAAGCGATTATATGTCAAAGTACCACTGTACTGTGTTTCTTCCTCACAAATCTACTCAGTAAAAGTAAAAATTATTGCGAGGTAACACTACTCGTAAAAAGTGAATTTTTCTCAAATAGTTACTCAAGTAAATGTAACGGAGAAAATATAATGCGTTACTACTAGAGATGATGGCGATCGATCGGGTCCGATCACGTCATTTTCAAAGTATCGGAATCGGCAAATATCGGCCATGCTTTTTAAAAAATATATATATATACTGTATATATTTTTTAATTAAATAGTTTTCTAATTGTAGTTAACGTTACAGAAATAATATGTTACACTCATCCAGAGTCTTTAGTTTAGGCTTAAGGTAGGGTTATCAAATTTATCCCGATAACGGCGGAAATACGTTTTTTTGAAAATGTATCACGTTAAAATACTTAACGCAATTAATGCATGCGTTGCACGACCCACTCACGCATTGTCACGCTCAATCTGTAATGGCGCCATTTTACCTATATAGAGAGATAAAAGGCAGCATAAAATGAGTAGAGTGAATTTTGGCAGCCTTTGGAGGCTTATTTTAATTGGGTAAAGCCTTACAATCCCTCTCCCTACGATTAGAAATATCATGGGAAGCAATGTGGGGAAGCAAGGTAGCAATTGATCTTTTTCTTAACACCTTATTTTATTTCCCAACGCAGAGAAGATATATCAATTGGTAGCACTATGCACAGTCATTGGTCCACTTCCCATCATGCACTGGGGCATGGCTACAGTATCATTTACTGAAAGCTCAACAAAAACACTAGATCGCAATATTTAGTCACAATATACAAAGTCAAGTCTTTCTATCCGTGGATCCCTCTCGCAGCAAGAATGTTAATAATGTAAATGCCATCTTGAGGATTCATTGTCATAATAAACAAATACAGTACTTATGTACTGTATGTTGAATGTATATATTCATCCAAGTTTTATTCATTTTTTTCTTAATGCATTGCCAAAATGTATATGATCGGGAAAAATTATCGGGAATGATTGGAATTCAATCGGGAGCAAAAAAAAAAAACAATCGGATCGGGAAGTATCGGGATTGGCAGATACCCAAACTAAAACGATCAGGATCGGATCGGGAGCAAAAAAACATGATCGGAACAACCCTAGTTACTACCCATCTCTGTCTTTTAAAGTAAGTGAGAAAAACACTGTGTGGACTCAATGCAAGAATAAAACTGCTTATAAATGCAGTCTGACAAGCGTCTTTATCAGACATGAATCAATATTTTGTGTCGCCAGGAAGAGAAAAGAAATAAAAGCCACAGGGATGCAAAGTGGGACTTAAACGTTCTACTTAAGTCAATCACCACACATTTTCTTGTCACTTTTTGCTTTCAGCGTGTCGCCCCATGTCCGCAATGTCCTGATGGTGGCGAAGATGACGGGTCGTGCCCGACAAACAGACACACACGACGACAAGGCAACGTGTAATTTAGCAGCGAGGCATGCCGCTAGTTATGATGTTCCCTATTAAGCTCATCGGTTGCCATGCCGACAACGGTGTTAATTAGGAAGCTAATGCGGCAGGATTCTTGCTTTCCTTATTCTGTTGTTATGTTTCCAACAGGAGCAGAAAAGCTTGTTTTACAAAATTAGAAAATATTTCAACAACTCGTAACTTGTAGAAGATAAGAATTGAGATACTCCTGAGTCAAGTTATGAGCGCATCATCAGAAAATGCTATTTCTGGGCGTGGAATTATGTTAAATTTTATGAGTCACTTCCTGGTGGATATTTAGGGTTACAATGGTATGAAAAAGTATTTGAACCTTTTGGAATTTCTCACATTTTTGCATAAAATCACCATCGAATGTGATCTAATTTTTGTCAAAATCACACAGATGTAAAACAACCGAATCATTTATGGGTTTTCATATTTTAATGAGGATAGCATGCAAACAATGACAGAACGGGGAAAATAAGTAAAAGAACCCTCTGCCTAAATAGACTAAAAGACATTGAAACCAATTTTTAGCAAACAATTTAAGTCAGGTGTGTGCCCAGTCACTGATGAGTGGTTTAAAGCTGCCCTGTCCACTATAAAAAACACACACAAGCATTGTCTGATGTGCCTCATAGCTCGGTCAAAAGAGCTGTCTGAAAATCAAAGATTATTGATTTGTATAAAGCTAGGACAGGATACAAAACCATCTCTAAATGTCTGGGTGTTAATCAATCAATCAGAGAAGTTGTCTACAAATGGAGAGAGTTTGACACTGTTGCTTCTCTCCCGAGGAGAGGCCGTCCACCAAAGATGATGCCAAGAGTTCAGCGCAGAATACTCAGAGAGGTAAAAAAGAACCGTACAGTGTCTGCTAAAGACTTTCAGAAATCACTGGCGCAGTCCAATATCTCTGTGCACACATCAACTATATGTCAAACTATGGCCGTGGGAGGACTGTCTAAAAAAAATTGTTGCTCCTTAATGTTCGCAAAAAGGAACAAAATGCCACGGAAGTTTTGGCAAATTATTTTGTGGGCTGATGATACCAAAGTTGAATTGTTTGGGATTAACACACAACACCATGTGTGGAGGAATAATGGAACAGCTCACTAACATCAACACCTCATATCCCCACCGTGAAGCATTGCGGAGGGAACATCATGATTTGGGGCTGTTTTGCTACCTCTGGGCCTGTACAACTTGCAATCATTAATGGAAGAATGAATTCAAAAGTTTATCAGAATGTTTTGCATGAAATCTGAGGCAGTCTGTCGGACAGTTGAAGCTAAAAAGAAGATGGATACTGCAACAAGACAATGAGCCAAAACACAGAAGTTAATCAACTTCAGAATGGTTTCAGAAGAACAAAATACAGAGTGGAGTGGAGTGGCCAAGTCAAAGTCCAGACTTCAACCCAACTGAGATGCTGTGGAATGACCTAAAGACAGCGATTCATGCCAGACATCCCAGGAATTCATTCATTTCATACCACTGTATGTGTTGTTTTCTTGAGGTCTGTTCCTGATTTGGGGCAATACTGGGTCAATTTCTGTTATTTTGCGGGACTTTCTGTTGTTTTGTGGGCATTTCCAGGTCACTTCCTGTTGATTTTTGTGGTTACTTGTTGATTTTGAGGTCTGTTCTTGTCTTGAGGCAATACTGGATCACATCCCGTTGGGGGGTGAAAAATACTGACCACCTAGAGAGATTTTTATGTTGGTCAGATTTGAAAATTATTAGGAGTGAATGGAAAGTATGGGTGTGAAATCGGTGACTTTGGGGGGGGGGGGGGGGGGGGGGGGGGTTGTCGAAAAACATGCGATTTGTGGTGTGGGGGACTGATTTTTTTTACTGAAAAAGAATGTAAAATACAAACCTGCAATGAGTGATTTTTAAGAATATTTATCGTATAACCGTTTGCAAAATGTGGTGCCAGAGTGTCGGCGCCCAAAAAAGGAGCAAGAACATAAGCATTGCTAGCTAATGAGAGCGTAGCGGTGTAGCCGGCTGTTCCACGGCGCTTCCTTCCCTTCCGGCACGGCCGCTTCCCATCCCGTCCCGCGGCGTTCATGTAAATGTCAGCGGTGAAGGCGTGTCGGCGAGATGAAAGGCGCAGACGGGGCGTCGAGGCGCGTTTAACGATGCGGGGGTGCGCGAAGAGGACGGAGTGACTTCTCTCACGTCAGATGGCGTTGCCCTTTTCAACCCCCTGGCTCCCGTTTATCTGCTCAGATCTGATGTTCAAATTCTTTACGCTGAATTGCAGAAGCTCTTACGACCGAATGACTTTTGAATAGAAGCTCTAAAGGGTGAGAAGATACTAAAATGGGGAATGGAAAGAGATCAGATGTCGATTGGCATCAAAAATTATTCTTTTGTTATAAAGACATCAGTGTAAGACCTGTATAATAGCATAATAGCATTTACCAGAGGAACTCTTGCAGGACTACTGTGAACGTTACCTGTTACTTGTATATTCAACTAGAAAATTGTGTGAGGAAACAAGTCAAAGTACAGCTTAAATTGGAGACACAAGTACAAACCCTAGCAAAAAGTATGGAATCACCAGTCTCGGACGAGCACTCACACAGTCATTTTATCATGTAGAACAAACTCAGATAAAAAGCTTGAAAAAATAATGATTAGTTCAAAAGTGCAACTCTTTGTGGTGGTCAGGAAATGTTAATGTTATAGAGCAAGTGCAGGGAAATATATATGGAATCACTCCATTCTGAGGAAAAAAAAATATGGAATCATGAGAAACAAACAAAGAAATAACAATCAAAACACATATTTAGTATTTAGTAGCACCACTTCTGGCTTTTATGACAGCTTGCAGTCTCTGAGGCATGGACTTGATGAGTATTCTTCATCAATTTGGTGCCAACTCTCTTTGATTGCAGTTGCCAGATCATCCTTGCAGGTCGGAGCCTTGCAGTGGACCATTTTTTTCCATTTCCACCACAGGGTTGAGATCTGGGCTATTTGCAGGCCATGACATTGACTGGATGAGTCTTTCTCCAAGGAATGCTTTAACAGTTTTAGCTCTGTGGCATGATGCATTGTCATCATGGAAAATGACAAACATATTTTCAATTGAAGGGATAAGAAAGCTGTCTAAAATTTCAATGTACACTTGTGCGTTTATTGAAGATTTCACCACAGCCATCTCCCCAGTGCCTTTGCCTGACATGCAGCCCCATATCATCAAGGACTGAGGAAATTTTGATGTCTTCTTCAGGCAGTCATCTTTGTAAATCTCAGTGGAACAGCATCAAACAAAAGTTCCAGCATCATCACCTTGTCAAGAGTCAAAAATCTGCATTGGACAAGGTGTCGAGAGTCAAGAATCTGCAATGGACAAATGGACTCCCGCTACATTCGACCGCTAACTTTTGCTTCTCGTCAGTCTCCCCCTCGCTTCCTACTACCTCACAGCTCTCCAGTCTCCTAAAGGGACCGTGCATAGTTACAGACAGTAAAGAATAAAATAAAATAACAATATGCATTAATTAATCTACAGAACAAATCACAAGAATTGCATGTTTTTTATTAAAAAAAAAATAACGTCATTTGAAAGAGTCAGAGATTTGTTGATGCACTGAAAAGCTGGACACACAAATCACGTCCCTGACATAAAAAAATAAAATTAAATAAAAACTTTGGAAATTTGCGGCATCTGGGAAGCAAGCAGCCAGGATCAAACAGTATTTCAACATGCCAAAAAGACAGTTGCATTTACTGTTATTTTTCAAAAAGAAGGAAGATGGTTCAAAACGAGTCAGAAAAGCAACAACCGGCAATGAGGGCAGCTGCAGGGATCATGCTAAAGGATGAGGCATGGTAACAGCAGGAGGCTAGCGCCGCAGCAGCTAGCCAGGTTCACGGACAGCCAGCCAAGCCGGGGCAGGAGGCTGCTACTGTGGCAGCAGGTGGTCAGGTTCAGCACCACCCGGAGTGTGGGCCAGCTACAGCGCCAGCAGTCAGCCAGGCGGACCACCAACAGTACCCTTATGGGAAATTCGGGTTTAGGTTGCACAATTTGTAAGGCGGTGGGAACTTTGGGGCCAGAGGAGCCGAGGGGGGATGGAACTCTTAAAAGAATGGGTTTACGTTATTTAATGTAATCTCAGATTTTTTTTGTCATGTTTTACAAGTTAGACTGTACGTTACTGTAAGTCCCACCTGTGGTTATGTGGGCAGTTGCCCGTGCTGTGCAGAGTATAGCCTAAAAAATTGTAAATTGTTATCATAACATTTATACCATGGATATTATCTGAAATTGAGGCTTGTAAGTCCCACAGCATGGCAAGTAGGGATGGGAATTGATATGATTTTTACGATTCCGATTCCATTATCGATATTGCTTAATGATTCGATTCTTTATCGATTCTCTTATCAATTCTAATTTCGGGAAAAAGAAGAACAAACATTTTGATTGGCATCAAGTTTGTTTAATCAGAAGTCACAACCTTACAAACTCACACTGAGGTCAAAAGAGGCCCAAAGCCTCAATGTTAAACTGTGGCAATAAGTGGCAAATGCACAGGAATGTGTAACATTTTACTGAAACATTTTTCTAATAGAAATAAAAAATATTGGTATATTTTGGCATATAGGTCGTTGTTCTGCCTTTGGCAATGTCCCCAAACTTTTTCCTGTGAGGGCCAAATAACTTTTCCCTTCTCTGATGAGAGGCTGGGGTCAGTTTGTAACAGAAAAAAGTGTGACGATTGTAGGAGTGCGTAAATGTAAAAAAATTATTGTTTTTCAGAAAGCCACAATCAAATAACCCTCTGTGGATTCTTCACGGGAAAAAAAAGTAAATAAAATAAAAATAATAATATAATATAATAATAATATATAATAATAGCACTATGAATTAAATAGATAATAAGCAAATAACCCTCGCTGAGTTATTCACTGAAAAAGGCCAGGAAATAAATAACACTACTGAGGGAGAAAAAAACAAAAAAAATTCAAAATCCTCTCTGGAATTGTTCAGGGGGCCGGACCAAATATGGAGCCGCGGGCCGTAGTTTGGGGACCCCTGTTTTTATTTACCAGTATATTGAAATGCATGCCTTTTAGTTTTTATGGTGCTTTCACGCTCAAGTGGTGGCGCCCTTGCGCTTCCTCACGCGAAGAAGAGCGCGCTTACACGCGAAGAAGAAATGCCGCATCCAAGTGAGTGAGCGAGTTAGTGAGAAAGGGAAACACTGCCACGAGCCTACGTTCTTTGTTAATGTTTGTAAAATATCTACAGCGCCAACGCCTGTATGTATCATCTTTTGTGTTTTTGTTTTGTGTTTCCACTCGCGATCGGACACTTAAATCCAGTTGTGTAGTGGTTTAAACGATGTGCCAATGCTAGCGAACGCATGCTAACTGTTTGTTTTAGCAGCTAATCATCGCTGATTTATGTTGATGCAAACCTGTTTGTTATTGGGGACGAAATTGATTTGTTTCATTTCTATTTTTAGTTTCACTCTTCAAGTGATGGTTGAATAAAGTCAGCAAATTATACCAACGTCTTCTGCATCGTCATTTGGGAGTTTAGCTAGCTGTATAGCCAGGACTGAGCCTTAGCTTATCGGTGAGGACAGTGCAGTCTATTCCCTCCTGATGCAGTTATTTCCATCTCGCAATGACTGCAAGTCGCTTTGTTGTAATTTTTCCTCGTGAAGTGAAGACACACTTTCAAGCGTTCGAACCTACGTGCTGTCATTGTTATGTTTACGGCGGCAATGCTCGTGCTAAACTATCGTAACCTTTCATTTTCACCCTTTTTCCTGGTGAAGTGTAGCCAAACTTTGGAGCGAGTGGTTCTTGGCGCCATGCTAGTTTGATGCGTCTGGACAACAAGACACGTCACGACGCAATATGCGTCTTTAGGGATCGTTAAAGGGATCGTTAAGTCTTTTTCATTGTGATGTCAAGGCCTCGAAACACTCGGAACCGGTTCCGAATTGGAATCGGATTTCGATTCCCATCCCTAATGGCAAGTGGGCATTTGCGTGTTGTTTTCAGCACCATTTTCTGCGTATGTTCCGGGACCTGTGCCCGTCCCGTCATCCCTGCGTTGTCATATGTACTTTGCGTTCCGACACCTTATGTTTGACAAATTAAGCACTGCTGATTTCTATTCAGAAATGTTGTTTAATCCAGTGTTTTTCAACCTTTTCTGAGTCAAGGCACGTTTTTACACAGGAAAAAATGTCACGGCACACCACGAACCAAAAATGTTCCAAAATTACTTCCTCTGCAGTGTATTTAATTATCCAATAATTTCTCATTGTTTATTCTAACTCAGTGTGACTTGAACCTGTTTAGATGAACACAAAGCCTGGCTAGAATTGAAGAAAGACGCACATGAAGCTCTTCTTCAACAGCTCTTTGTCTCTGTTTTTATTTATTTTTATTTTTTTTCCCTAGTTAGGCTTGAAAAGTTCAGACTTATCAGACAGGGGGACTTTAGCAATGTCTTTAACCGCATTAGTATTAAAAGTAGTTTTAATTTCTCTGCCACAGTGTGGGACTTTTTGAGTTTAGCAACAAGTTCAGCAACAAGGTAATTTGCTTTAAGGGCTTTCTTATTTACCTTTGTAGTTTTTCTCAAAAAAAGTTGCCTGTTTCTCTGTGTTTAAGCTTGTTTGGCACCATGGCGCTGTTGGATAGCTGCTCGTGTCGCATTCAAGAACTGCTCTGATTTCTAGCCATTAGCCACCTTGCTGTCCACGACAATGTGTTGGAATAAAACACGGGGAGGATTGACGTTCGTCACGTATGGATAAAATAGAACACTTTCGTGTTTATCGACACTTGACGAGTCTAATCCAATGACGTACTGTAGACGGGCTCGGGTCCACATTGTTGCGGACTGCAAGGTGGCTAGAAATCCGAGCAGTTCCTGAACGTGACACGAGAAATACAGTGCTGCTCAAAAGTTTGTGAACCCCTCAACATTTTGGAATTTTCTATTATTTCAACCTGATTTCCTAATCAATCAATTCAGTAGTTTTTTTTTGTTTTTTTAACAGTTGTGTTGTCGAGACTAAATTAAAAAGAGTTTTCATCAACTGATGTAGGTGCAAAATTGAACTGTTTGGTCACAACCAAAACCGCCATGTCTGGCGAAAAGTCAACACTGCATACCACCAAAAGAACCTTCTCCCAACAGTGAAGCATGGAGGTGGGAATGTCAAGATCTGGGCTTGCTTTTCATCCTCAGGACCTGGACAACTCCACATAGTCCAGGGAATCATGAATTCTGAGGAATATTGTCAAATCCTAGAACATAACCTGACGCCATCTGTTTTGAAGTTAAAGCTTGGCAGAAGGTGGATCATGCAACATGATAATGATCCAAAGCATTCCAGCAATACAACCAAGGAATGGCTGAAAAAGAAGAAGATTCGTGTTCTGGACTGGCCCAGTCAAAGTCCTGACCTAAATCCCATTGAAATGCTGTGGCGGGACCTGAAGCGAGCAGTTCATGCCAGACGCCCATCAAACCTCTCTCAACTGACTGCGTTCTGCAAGGAAGAATGGGCAAAAATCCCCCAAAGTAGATGTGAGAGGCTGATTAGTCACTACAGAAACCGTTTGGTTGAGGTAATCTCTGCAAAAGGAGGCGCAATATCCTATTAACTGAAGGGGTTCACATACTTTTGCACACATGATATCTGAGTTTTTCTTAAATCAACCACTTTTGTTAAATAAAGAATGACAATATAACTATTTCTTTTGTTTCAGTCCATTATTTGGAATGTCAGTATTGTGGATTTGGGTATAACTTAACATTTAATAAGGTTATTTTAGTTTTTTTTACAAAAAATCTGACCATCGCTGTGGGGTTCACAAACTTTCGAGCAGCACTGTACCTCCATCATTTGCACACAACCGAAACCTTCTACCTAGCGATATTGGGTAATTTCTTGAGGCACACCTGACAATCGTGCCGTGAGAGCACACCGGTTTAATCATCTGGTCGGGAGATTGATTTTTGATTGACTGATGAGTTTACTACCAGTGATGTCACAGATTACTTAAAAAAAGTAATTTAATTGCTGATTACTGATTACGCATTATGTATTTGACTTTCCGATGATTGAATTTAAAGGGGAATATCAGCCACTCCGGAGCCCTGAAACTGAACAAATATCTGACAAACTGCTTGGAATTTGTTGAAATCAACTCTACCGACCAATTAAACCCTGCTAACTCTAAGATTAAGCCTAATGTCAAAACTTCTAAATTTCGGGTTATGGTTAACAATATATCAGTGCCAATGTAGAACAATGCAAACTGACGGCACAACAATCAACAACACACAAGTGGATTGTTCAGTACAATAAACACAAATGTGGTGGCGGACGCGGATGCGCGGGAACAACCCGGAAGTACTCCTCTCAACACACACGCGGTCAATTTGGCCACAAAACGTGGCAGCAACTAAGCACTTTACACTCAGTCGGACTTACAACACATCTCACAGATGCTAAACAAACACATCACCCCACGGCATGAATGTGCAACACGCATAAGATGTAAACAAAGCTTGCCAACTTGGAACGATGGCTGCCCGTCATTGCTACGGCAAAGCTACGAAACGGCCGCCCATGTAGGGGGTCCAACCTTTTGCTGATACCCTACAAAATGAAGGAAAAATACTCACCTCATTCATGGATATCCACAGATCAACATTCCCTTGCAACGTCTCAATACTCGGCGCGAACGTCCACCCGCCTCAGTCCCACAACACGTGACGCGAGACCAAAACAGGAAATAGCTAAGAAGTTGTCATGAAAACACATACCGGGAACCTTTTATTTGAGCATTTTCTATTCAAAATGCTGTTGGTACATGACTACAATATTCTTCATTCTACATACGTTATGAGGCAATGAAAAAATAGTAACGCAGACACACTAAGGAAACTAACTTTAATCAGATTACTGGTGTGGAAAAATGAATGCGTTAGATTACTCGTTACTGAAAAAAGTAATCATATTACAGTAACGCATTACTGACAACACTGTTTACGACACTGTGCGAGTATACGCTGGTCCTTATGGGACACGCAGCGCTGGTACTCACGGGAAACGCAATCTTCCAAAAGGCCAAACACTACCACTTCTGTCCACCAGTGTCACAAAAATCAACCAAAAGTGAAAAGTGACCAAATGTTGCTTTAAATGTTCTATTTTCTCAGCAATCAGTTTTAAACATTTTGAAGACCCCACATGTAGGTTTGGAATTTAGCACACTTCCATTTATTAAATATTATACACTTTTAACTCATTTTTGCCAAAAACTGACTTTTGTGCATCTTTATTTTGTGTTTTTTTTTTTTTTTTAATGCGTGAATTATGTGAACACTGTTGGACAAGTAGTAATTTCATTTTACACAAATAGACATTTACATTAGTTTTCCAGTTCTGCGTTAAATAAAACCGTGTCAAATGTTATTTAAACATAATTGGTTTGTAAGATGTCATAAAGCCTTGTAGTTTCAGCTTTTTAATGAAGAAGCACCTTTTGCACCAAGTGTTTTCAAAAAGCTGTATTACATTGTATTGTGACAGATTTGCTTGAAAAAGAATATAAGGGAACGAAGGTGATGGAATATTTTCTTTTTGGTTATGTCTGGGAGAAGAGAACAGCCAATAGACCATGTTTTGAGCGTTATGAGGGTTATGTTTATTTATTATCGCAATAGAATTACAAAACTCCAATGACTTTTATTCCCGTTTTCCTTGGTCGATTGACTTCAAGTAAAAACGAGAGTGAACCTCAACTACCGCACTTTCAAACGAGACAAACCACCGGCACGTGGGTGACGTAATTACAATGTGATGAAGCTTCAAAGATGACGTGCGCAGGACGGGTGGGCGCGTCCCACGACTTTTAAGAGTTAAGGACCACATAAAGCTTTCAAATTTAAAAAAAAAAAAAAAAAAATAGAATTTTCTGTTCATTATTTCTCCGATCAAGCATTATAGTATTAATATTTTTTTAACCTATCCATCAGAGAAAATAAAATAGATCTCTTCAACTCTTTCCTTTTTCTTAAAATCAGATTAATTTTCTGTTGCATTGCCCTTTTTTATTGCATTAACTCAACACGCTATTTAATCAGAGCTAACTATACATGCTGACTAAATGTCAGTATGTCAGCCAACTGAACAGACAACTGGAGTCCTGGCCAGGAAGAGTGGTTAGCTGAGTGCATGCACACATCGACCCGACACATCAGACACACTTATTAGGACGTGAGTCAATTGCTTTCTTCTAGGAGATGTGTGTCTGGTAGCCTAGCAGGTTTTTTTTTTAACATGGAGGTTTGACAGTTGCCATCATATTTTCAGGATCAAAGCACCGTTCCACCCCCGAATTTTATACCGGAACGCCGTTCCGGATCATTCCGGACCACTTTCACCCCTGGGACTGGTCCCAAAAGACTCGCTCTTGCTCTTCGTCTAGTTTTGGTCTTATCTTGATCTAGACTCCTTTTTCTGAATCCCGGTAAGTTCCGGTCTGGTATATTGTTGTCTTGAGCAAAATTCAAGACTAGTTATGCTTCATGTCGAATTTTGTAGCTCTTGGTTCGATCCTTGGACTGGATTCTTAACCCCCAAATTCCACATAGTCTGTTTCCGCTAGCGTTCCGAACAACGCAACAAATACGGTCCTGTTATAATCAATACGAGATGGTCCAAATCGTCCGCTCAGCTCCGATCCAGATCCGTTTGAGTCCGTCAAACTAAAAATAAGTAAAAATAAGGGCTGTCAAAATGATCGCGTTAACGGGCGGTAATTAATTTTTTTAATCACGTTAAAATATTTGATGCAATTAACGCACATGCCCCACTCAAACAGATTAAAATGACAGCAGAGTGAAATGTCCGCTTGTTACTTGTTTTTTGGTGTTTGGCGCCCTCTGCTGGCGCTTGGGTCCAACTGATTTTATGGCTTTCAGCACCATGAGTGAGCATGGTGTAATTATTGACATCAACAATGGCGAGTTATTAGTTCATTTTTTGATTGAAATTTTTACAAATTTTAATCAAACGAAAACATTGAGGGGTTTTAATATAAAATTTCTATAACTTGTACTAACATTTATCTTTTAAGAACTACAAGTTATCTATTGATCGCTTTAATAGAATGTTAATAATGTTAATGCCATCTTGTTGATTTATTGTTATAATAAACTAATACAGTATTTGAATGTATATGAATGTATATATCCGTCTTGTGTCTTATCTTTCAATTCCAACAATAATTTACAGAAAAATATGGCATATTTTATAGATGGTTTGAATTGCGATTAATTACGATTAATTCATTTTTAAGCTGTAATTAACTTGATTTAAAATTTTAATCGTTTGACAGCCCTAGTAAAAATACGAGGTCTATTTTCTGGGATCAAGTCCTGCCATTTAGCACGCACCAAACAGGAAATACAGTGGGGCAAATAAGTATTTAGTCAACCACCAATTGTGCAAGTTCTCCTACTTGAAAAGATTAGAGAGGCCTGTAATTGTCAACATGGGTAAACCTCAAACATGAGAGACAGAATGTGGAAAAAAAAACAGAAAATCACATTGTTTGATTTTTAAAGAATTTATTTCCAAATTAGAGTGGAAAATAAGTTTTTGGTCACCTACAAACAAGCAAGATTTCTGGCTGTATAACTTCTTCTAACGAGGTCTAACGAGGCTCCACTCGTTACCTGTATTAATGGCACCTGTTTTAACTCATTATCGGTATAAGAGATACCTGTCCACAACCTCAATCAGTCACACTCCAAACTCCACTATGGCCAAGACCAAAGAGCTGTCGAAGAGACAAAATTGTAGACCTGCCCCAGGCTGGGAAGAACGAATCTGCAATAGGGAAAGATGGTGTAACAAGACCACTGATAATCTCCCTCGATCTTGGGTTCCAATCAAAATCTCACCCGTGGCGTCAAAATGATAACAAGAACGGTAAGCAAAAATCCCAGAACCACACGGGGGGACCTAGTGAATGACCTACAGAGAGCTGGTACCACAGTAACAAAGGCTACTATCAGTAACACAATGCGCCGCCAGGGATTCAAATCCTGCACTGCCAGACGTGTCCCCCTGCTGAAGCCAGTACACATCCAGGCCCGTCTGCGGTTCGCTAGAGAGCATTTGGATGATCCAGAAGAGGACTGAGAGAATGTGTTATGGTCAGATGAAACCAATAAAGAACTTTTTGGTAGAAACAGTTTCTCGTGTTTGGAGGAGAAAGAATACTGAATTGCATCCGAAGAACACCATACCCACTGTGAAGCATGGGGGTGGAAACATCATGCTTTGGGGCTGTTTTTTGCAGAGGGACCAGGACGACTGATCTGTGTAAAGGAAAGAATGAATGGGGCCATGTATTGAGAGATTTTGAGTGAAAATCTCCTTCCATTAGCAAGGGCATTGAAGATGAGACATGGCTGGGTCTTTCAGCATGACAATGATCCCAAACACACAGCCAGGGCAACAAAGGAGTGGCTTCTTAACAAGCATTTCAAGGTCTTGGAGTGGCCTAGCCAGTCTCCAGATCTCAACCCCATAGAAAATCTGTGGAGGGAGTTGAAAGTACGTGTTGCCCAACGACAGCCCCAAAACATCACTGCTCTAGAGGAGATCTGCATGGAGGAATGGGCCAAAATACCAGCAACAGTGTGTGAAAGGCTTGTGAAGAGTTCCAGAAAACGTTTGGCCTCCGTTATTGCCAACAAAGGATAAATAACAAAATATTGAGATGAACTTTTGGTATTGACCATATACTTATTTTCCACCATGATTTGCAAATAAATTCTTTAAAAATCAACAATGTGATTTTCTGGGTATTTTTGTCCACATTCTGTCTGTCATGGTTTAGGTTTACCCATGTTGACAATTACATGCCCATATTTTCCAAATGGGAGAATTTGCACAATTAGTGGTTGACTAAATACTTATTTGCCCCACTGTATAGGCGCTTCCCGGAGTTCACGCACAGCACAGAAAGTCCCAAAGCCTCATCTACGTCGTGTTGAATCCATTTTTGGAGATTCCGTGAGTTCCTCTGGTTTTATTTTGCAGTTTTAACTTTGTATACTGAAGGAATCTGACCTTCTAGCCAGAAACCGCGGCAGCCAAACCCCCGGGCCCGCGCCGGCGCAGCTCCGACAACCCGGGCCGGCGGGATCCGGCCAGAAGGGCAAACTCCGCGCGTTCACCTTAGTCTTAACCCTTTGTACTGACTCAATTTTGAAAGGTTTAAAGAAGGCTCACCGAGAACAAGTTGACAAATTATTCAGGTCGACAGCGATCAACAGAAAGGCGAAACAGACATAGACTCAGGCGAGGAGGCAAACTTGTTCCAAGGTCACCATATCAGAAGTCAACAAACTGTTCCCGAGAAAAATGACAATGCTAAGTTAAACATTCAGTCTTTTGAAGGCTCTCGCGGGGCGGGCCGTGGGCAGGAAGAAGGGTGTGTTTGGGATGATTGTCTGTTTGGGGATTGGACAGGAGAATTCGGGAGTTACTGTTGTCCGGGCAACGAGGGTTGTGGATTTTGCCACCTCAGCATCAAAAGGGCTCTTGGAGTCGTGTCAGTCATGTTATCAGTTGGATATCAGGCATTCTCCGTTGCTCCTGTGTTGGGACAGAACGTCCCGCCATTTGTTCTGGACTGTCCGGGAGAACTGATTGCAAGAGTTGGTACGTCAATCTTGCTCATGACGCACATGTTGGGCTTCCGTGATAAGAAGGTGTCGTGGATCTTTTATGCCCTATATTCAGCTTGTTTTCTTTAAACTAAGGTATAAGTGCTATTTTTTTGTAAGAGTAATACAAACAGTTAGACGGTGCCTACAAAAAAAGCTACTATCTCCTTCACTACACACGGCTTACTTCAACCATTGTTCTGTTTAAACCGGAAGTCCGTAGCAGAAAATGTCAAAGATGTCAATTTTTGCTCAGGAAACCTGTCTATGTCTCATCTCTGCAAGTCTCAGTCTTTAATCTTGTCTTGCTCTCAAATGTATTCTTCTTGTCTTGGTCTCTTCTGGTCTCAAGCAAATTTTCATCTTATTTTGTGTGGTTTTAAGCACAATGCTCCTCCAATGTCGCTCTCACGCCACCTGCATACTCATTACCCAACTACAAAGTCTGATAATTACCCGAATGCCAAACCCCGCTTTCTCTTCTTCCCTCATTAGTCTTCCTCGCTTCGCCTTGCGTCCTATTCCAAGCCGCCTATTAGACTAGGAAGACGTTTGCAGTTATTCTATAGAACGAATGCATTAGACGGTCTTGTATTCTAGTTGGATTTCCCTAATGTCTTTATACTGTATGGAATTGTTTGCTTTGATTGTGTTGACTCGCTTTTATCGGCCCACGCTTCATCGTGATCCATACGATGACAAACAAGCCCACAAGGCATACATTAAAGACTCACCGCATTACTTGTACATTCGTATTTTAACCCATTAGCTGCCATTGACAACAATAGACGTCCAATCCATTTTGAGGGAATGAGTTGAATCGACCAAGCAACAATTAATGACACAACAAATCCATCCAAAAGTAACATTCTATTTTTGTTGTTTCACATTTGTTGCTTTTGCTGCAAAACAAATGTACTTTATTTGTAGGCGTTATTCACTGTCAGCTCTTTTTTGAAGCCCCATTGCGACACGTTACACGACAACTGTGTTAACCGTGTTTTATTGCCGCATGAATATTTCATGTTAAGTCAGATAAATGCGCTTCAAAAAGAGGTTGTTTTTTCCCCTTCGCCGATAAATTCAATGACAAATTATGTGCTTAACGTTCTTATTTTTCTTTCAAAACAGCCGTTCTTTTATTTGTTGGCGGTGGGGAAATGTCGTTTTTCACTACATACGCCCACATGTCAAATTTGTGTATATGTGTGTAAAAAGGTGGTGTTTTAACACTCTGATTGTGAAACATCTGAGTATATCAATGTGGAATGCATTTACCATTTCTGTGTGATAACATTAAAAGTGTATGTATACATTAAGGGTTTATTAACTGAAAATGAGAAAGATCTTTTCAAATTGTGTGCTTATACCGTATTAATTCTGCCTAGCAACAAGCAACCACTAATGAGTGACGACCGTTTTATTAATTTAGTTTGTTATGTTATGAAACATGTCAATTATGTATTTACAGAAAAACTAATCTCAGCGCCACATTCATCCTGCCTAGCAACAAGTGATTAAAAATGTGTTGAAGCTTTTCTGTAGAAAGGGGAGGCAACTATTTTCATACATAAAACGATATTGTGAAGTTCTTAATAGTGATTTTGATGTTAATGTCTCCCTAGCAACAAGCGACCCAAAAGAGTCAAAGCGTCATTTTTATTTTTTTAATAAGCCATGTAAGTTTATTTTGTTATTTGTACATTGCTGTGAAAACATTACAAAAAGATTCATCTGAATTCTGCCTAGCAACAAGTGACCACTAATGAGTGGCAACATTTTTTGCTGTCGCTGAAAGAAAATTTTAATCAATTGGTGTTCTCGTGTTATGAATTATGTCATATATTTATTTTTGCCCATCAACAAGCTACTGCAAATGTGCAGAAAAATTCTAATTAAATTAATTAATCATCATTAATTAGCCCTATTGCAAAGAATTATTATTAACATGCATAAAAACTTGCCAAAATTTGCACATACATGTGACTTGGCGTAAATATTGATAAAATTGCAATGTTGCGAAAAAAAAAAAAAAAGTAACAAAATGGCTCAGTGGCGCCCCCTTGAAACTTTCAAAAAGACCTCTCTTATTAGGTTTTTTTCTACATAGAGTGATGAAATTTGGGGAGTTGATACCTTGTGTAAAACTGCTCCAAAAAGTCTCTTGCACCCATAATCCAAACCCAACAGGTAATCGGGTATTTTGGATTGAATGTGAAAAAATACGCAATTTTAGTCAATATACATGGTGCGCGTTTGAGCCCTCAGTACCTAATGAGTTAGGTGGATCATCCTCAAAATTGGTGAGACTGCTCATGACACATATGAGATCTTAAGTTATGAAAATGGTGAGTTTTCATTCACGGCCCTGATGTGGGCGGGGTGGCCATTTTTTTTGGGCAACACTCTAAATTCAGTAAATTAAAAATAAATCCCTGATACAAGGTTCAGTCTATTTATATCTGACATGTATGAGAGGTATTCCAGCCTGAACACGACACGATATGCAAAGAAAAATGTTTTAGCACAGTTATTTCTATAACACATACAAAAACTGATTTTCATTCAAAATTGTATTTTTTTTTAAAGACTTGCAAAATAAAAGTTAACAAAAACAGCAATAACCCCAACCTCCATCTCCTAATTTTTATTTTCCCTCATTTCCTCACATACTAAATACCAAATCTCAAATTTAACTATTTAAGAACATAGGATGTATATTAAAATTGAAGTTAATATAAACATTTACTTTTTATTTTTAATAATCAAGATATAAGTAACTAGAGGTGTGAAAATTTCCGATTCTTAGATTATTCGCGATTCGGCCGTGGAAGATTCGAGAACGATTCACAAACATCCAAATTCCGATTATTGAAATATGCCAAGTAAAGCGGAAGTAAAACACACTCAGCGCGCCGCGCGGTCTTCGGGACACAATGATGAACGGAGCAAGAGTAGCTAAACATCATGCTTCTCATTACCTGGCCCCTCGGGTAATGCCAATGCTCAACTCACGGCTCTAGCTCAACTCATGCCACGAGATTAAAAAAACACAACAACATACCTGACTTCTGCCGACAGCTGCTACAAAGTACATCCACATAATGTTACGGTAGATGTCATTTATATAGGACTAGATGCTATATAGGTTCGGTAGCGTTAGCAGCACATCTACAGAAAGCTAGATGCGGGCATTAGTAAACGGCCGCCATCTTAAAGCAGTACACTTCCCTGCAAGGCTGTTATAGCGAACCTTCCAAGCGAACCTAATTAGCTTTTTATCTAAAATACTCCTAAATCGGTAAAATATTGACTTAAATCTATCTTTAAAATAGTTTTAAAACTTTCACATGTCGAAAGTAGACAAAAGGGAAATTATGGAATAACGGGAGCAATTTTAACAACATTAAATTCATTGAATGTAGTTTAAAGCTGCTGATACAGAATGGGGAGTTTTTTTTTTATTTACTGTTATTTTTGGATATTTGTTTACTGTTATATGTTAACTTGATACTGAAATAGTAGTTTGGTTTAGCCTGAGAGGATTTTTGAACAATTTTGGAACTAGTTTACAAAACATTAAAAAAAAAAAAAAAAAGGAGGGGGGTGCATCAATAATCGTTTTATAATCGAATCGGAGCCTCTGAATCTTAATCGTAATCAAATCGTTAGGTGCCCAAAGATTCCCAGCTCTATAAGTAACATACATTCAGAAAAATAAGTACAAATGACTTATACTATGCAGAGTGAAATGGAATATATTTTGAAGATCGCGCAAACATTGACTTTTTTAAATCATAAGGAAATGAATAAGTAGCCTAACACAAATGAACAAATATAACTCCAAAGTTCAAATTGACAGCTAAGAGGTTCTAAACCTCCCCATCAGAGCAAATAAAACTAAATATGATAAATATGCCTCCTCAACTCTTTCATTGATTTTAAAGATTTGATCCATTTTATGTTGCATTGCCCTTTTTTTGTCGCATCAATTTAACAACTTTTTTTTTTTGTTGCTGTTCCAGAAAACCTGCACCTTTGAACCAATCAGAGCTAACTATCTCTGCTGATCACATGTCAGTATGTCCGCCAATTAAATGGATAAATGAGTCTAGGCGTTTTGCTTTGCTGCGTGCATTCGCACATTGACGTGACTCAATATCGTCAGACTCTGATAACTGTAGCAGCTGGAGAAACCTCCATGCCGTCCGTGGAATAAAATAAATATTAAATATTGATGAAAACAGATTACGCTACACAAGCACTTTATTATGCTTGTTGTTAACACTTGTGTATGTAAATCTGATGTTGATAGATTGTTTTCTTCTTGGAGATGAAATGCATGTGTGGCAGCTTAGCATTTTTTTTAAAATAGCGTTTTGACAGTTGCCGTCATATTTTCCGGTCCTGAATCTTATACCGGAACTGCGTTCCTGACCATTGTGGCCCACTTTCACCCCTGCTATTTAAAACATTATCACCTCTCTAAATGCTGCATTTTCATCACCTTGTTTTGTGCTGCTTGTAGCCCTGCTTCTTTTTGTATCAAAGTGCCTTCAGCACAATATAACTTCCAAAAAGCACGGCTATATTTGACACCAAGGACCTGATTCAGCTCTCTACCGCCTTAATGCGTGTTTGGATGCTTTGCACTGATTAAAAGTAGACTTTTACACCGGAAAGTCACCTCAGGGCAAAAGAGGAGACAAAGCTGCCAAGCAGACTGATACTGATGAAACCACTCAGTCTCTATGTGTGTGTGTGTGAGTGTGTGTGTTTGTCACATCTAATTGACATATTTAAGCTGTGCATGTCAGTGATTATAGGAGAGTGGGACTCGCCCCTAGCATGCCCCCTGTGGGTGTTTTTTTACCGTCCCCGAATTGACAGGCCTCCTTGCGGACGGCCCTCTAATGGAGCATCGCACTTTAAAAGATGGCGGTGTCTGGAGCCGGCGTTCCCCCGGTCGGGCTGAAGTTAATTACCTGCGATTGAACAGTTACTTTCCAACTCTCCGGGGAGAGAAAAGCCGCGCATATCCAGGTCAGCGCCGGAGGAAAACAAATAACTTGTTTGGACTTTTTCCTCATTTCAACTCGAGGGTGTGTGTGTGTGTTTGATTCATGTGTGTGGACTGAGGACATCCTGCTGGGGAGTCATTGGGATGACACATTAACCTGCTTCTGTGCTCGTAAACATGCATCATATAAGGAATTTGGTTTCAAAATTATTGGCAAGATTCATTATTTTAGTCGCTAGCAAGCGACTCGTAGCATTTTCAAATGTGTCAGAAAATAGATTAAATTTGGGGTAAGCTGTCGGCCAACCCAGTCCAAACGGATTGGACATCTCTTGCCGTCAGTGGTGGAGAAGGAGTCAAAGTAGCTTAAAATATGAGACGCAAAGTATTATTTTCACACCAATCAAACATGTTGTGTTTTTTAAGGTTACACATTTCTAGGTCCCGACAAAACAGTTTTCGGTAGGGTTGTTCCTATCATGTTTTTTTGCTCCCGATCCGATCCCGATCATCTTAGTTTGAGTATCTGCCGATCCCGATATTTCCCGATCCGGTTGCTTTTTTTTTTGCTCCCGATTCAATTCCAATCATGCCCGATAATTTTTCCCGATCATATACATTTTGGCAATGCATTGAAAAAAAAATGAATAAAACTCGGACGAATATTTACATTCAACATACAGTACATAAGTACTGTATTTGTTTATTATGACAATAAATCCTCAAGATGGCATTTACATTATTAACATTCTTTCTGTGAGAGGGATCCACGGATAGAAAGGCTTGTAATTCTTAAAGGATAAATGTGACTTTGTGTATTATGATACTGTAAATGATACTGTAGCCATGCCCAAATGCATGATGGGAAGTGCAACCATGACTGCGTAGTGCTACCAATTGATATATCTTCTCTGCGTTGGGAAATGACATAAGGTGTTAAGAAAATGATCAATTACTACCTTTCTTCCCCACATTGCTTCCTACGATATTTCTAATCGGAGGGAGAGGGATTGTAAGGCTTTAGCCAATTAAAAAGAGGCACCAAAGGCTGCCAAAATTCACTCTACTCATTTTACGCTGCCTTTTACTTCTCTATATAGGTAAAATGGCGCCATTACAGATTGAACACGACAATGCGTGAGTGGGTCGTGCAGCGCATGCATTAATTGCGTTAAATATTATAATATGATACATTTTTAAAAAATTAATTACCGCCGTTATCAGGATAAATTTGATAACCCTACCTTAAGCCTAAACTAAAGACTCTGGATGAGTGTAACAAATTATGTCTGTAACGTTAAATACAGTTACAAAACTATTTAATTAAAAAATATATACAGTATATATATTAAAAAAAGGCGTGTCCGATATTTTTTTGCCGATTCCGATACTTTGAAAATGACGCGATCGATCGGGACATCTCTAGTTTTCGGTTAGTTTTCATGATTACTAATGGTTTAATCAAAAAACAAATTAAAGTACCGTATTGGTCCGAATATAAGACGGCCCTGATTATAAGACGATCCCCTCTTTTTCAAGACTCAAGTTTGAAAAAAGACTTTTTGAACACCAAATTAATTTTCGTACAGAAAATAATTACACTACATCAGAAACAAATGATTATAACAATATATTTGAGAGAAAAGCATGTTATTTTGCCTCATTCAAATCTTAATATCTGAACATTTAAATATGTAAACTAAAGTGCGATCACATTTGTAAATGAATGGCTTCTGGTTTTTGAAATGTAAATAAACCAACCTATTGTGATAAAACAACAAAATTGCAATAACTGTGTTAACCATCAAAGTGAAGTCTAACTGTAACTTTCGTCTTGAAACAAATCTGAATAAGGAAAAACATCGCAATGAAATAATGCAAATTGGTTAAATTTGAGAGTAGCTGAGATCTGTCATGACATATCATTGCTTCAATGATATCTTGCGCCATCTAGCGTCGTGAATGGGTATAACGTCTAGACCGCGATTATAAGACGACCCTCTCTTTTTCAGTCTTATTTCAATGCAAAAAACACTGTCTTATATTCAGGCCAATAAGGTATTACAAATATACAGTGGTATGAAAAAGTATCTGAACCTTTTGAAATTTCTCACATTTCTGCAAAAAATCACCATCAAATGTGATCTGATCTTTGTCAAAATCACATAGATGAAAAAACAGTGTTTGCTTTAAGTAAAACCACCCAAACATTTATAGGTTTTCATATTTTAATGAGGATAGTATGCAAACAATGACAGAAGGGGAAAAATAAGTATGTGAACCAACAAATTTAATATTTTGTGAGGCCCCCTTTGGCAGCAGTAACTTTAACCAGACCCTTCCTGTAGCTGCAGATCAGTCTTGCACATCAATCAGAACTAATCTTGGCCCATTCTTCTCCACAAAACTGCTGTAGTTCAGTCAGATTCCAGGGATGTCTGGCATGAATAGCTGTCTTTAGGTCATGCCACAGCATGTAAATGGGGTTCAAGTCTGGACTTTGACTTGGCCACTCTAGAACGTGTATTTTGTTCTTCTGAAACCATTCTGAAGTTGATTTACTTCTGTGATTTGGGTCATTGTCTTTTTGCAGCATCCATCCTCTTTTTAGCTTCAACTGTCTGACAGGTTTTCCAGCAAAACATCCTGATAAACTTTTGAATTCATTCTTCCATTAATGATTGCAAGTCGTCCAGGCCATGAGGCAGCAAAACAGCCCCAAATCACAATGCTCCGTCCACCATCCTTCACGGTGGGGATATGAGGTGTTGATGTTGGTTAGCTGTTCCATTTTTCCTCCCCACATGACGTTGTGTGTTACTCCAAAACAATTCAACTTTGGTTTCATCAGTCCACAAAATATTTTGCCAAAACTTCTGTGGAGTGTCCAAGTGCCTTTTTGCGAACATTAAAAAAGCAACAATGTTTTTTTAGATAGCAGGGCTTCCTCCGTGGAGTCCTCCCATGAACACCATTCTTGGCTATAGTTTTACATATAGTTGATGTGTGTACAGAGATATTGGACTGTGCCAGTGATTTCTGTAAGTTTTTAGCAGACACTGTAGGGTTCTTTTTTTTACCTCTCTGAGTATTCTGCGCTGAACTCATGGCGTCATCTTTGGGCGACGGCCACACCTTGAGAGAGAAGCAACATTTCCAAACTCTCCATTTGTAGACAACCTCTCTGACTGTCGACTGATAAACATTCAGACTTTTAGAGATGGTTTTGTATCCTTTCCCAGCTTCATACAAATCAACCATCCTTGATCGCAGGTCTTCAGACAGCTGTTTTGACCGAGGCATGATGCACATCAGACAATGCTTCTCATCAAGACAATTCTTACCAGGTGTGTGTTTTATAGTGGGCAGGGCAGCTTTAAAACACTCATCAGTGATTAGGCACACACCTGACAATTGTTTGGTAAAAATTGGCTTTAATTGTTCTTTAAGTCTCCTTAGGCAGAGGGTTCACTTACTTATTTTTCCCCCTTCTGTCATTGTTTTTGCATGCTATCCTCATTGAAATATGAAAACCTTTCAATGTTTGGGTGGTTTTAGGTAAAGCAGGCACTGTTTTTTCATCTGTGTGATTTTGACAAAGATCAGATCGCATTTGATGGTGATTTTATGCAGAAATGTGAGAAATTCCAAAAGGTTCAGATACTTTTTCATACGACTCTACTGCAAAGATTCAATCAACATTAAAAAATTAGCATATCATGATGTGCACTTTTGAGATTAAACTTGCCAAATTAAATAACAATAATTAGAACATGAGCAACTTACTTATTTTCCCCCTTATGTCATTGTTTTTGCATGCTATCCTAATTGAAATATGAAAACCTCTAAATGTTTGAGTGGTTTTAGGTAAAGCAAGCACTGTTTTTTCCATCTGTGTGATTTTCACAAAGATCAGATCACATTTGATGGGGATTTTATGCAGAAATGTGAGAAATTCCAAAAGGTTCCAATACTTTTTCATATGACTCTACTGCGAAGATTCAATCAACATTAAAAAAAAAAAAAAACATATCATTATGTGCACTTTTGAGATTAAACTTGCCATATTAAATAACAATAATTAGAACATGAGCAACTTACTTATTTTTCCCCCTTCTGTCATTGTTTTTGCATGCTATCCTCATTGAAATGTGAAAACCTTTAAATGTTTGGGTGGTTTTAGGTAAAGCAGGCACTGTTTTTTCATCTATGTGATTTTGACAAAGATCAGATCACATTTGATGGTGATTTTATGCAGAAATGTGAGAAATTCCAAAAGGTTTAGATACTTTTTCATACGAGTCTACTGCAAAGATTCAGTCAACATTAAAAAAAAAAAAAAAAAAAAAGCATATCATGATGTGCACTTTTGAGATTAAACTTGCCAAATTAAATAACAATAATTAGAACGTGAGCAACTTTAGGAGTAAACCTTTTTTACCCCGGTAACTGATGGTAACTGAACGCCGCCAGCCAATCGCGACCAAATGAATTGGATGTCTTTTACTATGAATGGCAACCAATGAATCAACTTCCGCACAATCTCATATTTACACAGTTTACACCGCGTCAACATTCTGATTTATTTTCTCTCCCTTTCATCTTACAGCATCCTGTCAAAAGAGCAAAACGGCCATCAAACGTAATCATTCTTTAAGTGAGCAGCATAAAAGCTGTGCTGACTCAGCGCAAGTCCTCCGGTTGCCATGGCGACACATTCCTTTTCAGCACCCGCACTGTAAAGCATCTTAAAGTCACACGTTTGGCAAACGAGGCCAAGCAGAAATCATTTCCAGCGCGTGAGGAAGAGGATTAAACAGAAAACAACTCAAAGAAAGACGGAGAAATGGCCACGAGCCACCAAGCGTTTACGGGGACGGAGGGGTGATGAAGGGGGATGATGGGAGGATAAAACGGGGGGCGGGTGATATTTATCCCCGAGCGTCGGGCGAGCGCGCAGCCAGGCGCGGTGTCACGGCGCTCCGTGGCTTTTAATAGGAACACGGCTTAAGAGGCCCTTACATCTCTCGTTTCACTTCCACTTGTCACTCACTAATCCCTCTGTGAAGTGTAATGCTGCCGGATTAGCGCCGCAACCCCAGATTCTCAAATTATCATCGCAACCCCCCCTTCCAAAAAAAAAAAAAAAAAAAAGAATGCTGCTGCTAATAGGAAGAGATTTATGCAAAAAGGAGCCCCCAATCTCCTCTAACCTCCCTGGCTGAATTCATCATGTCGTTTTATGGAGTACAAGTTGTAGCCACGCAGATTTGCAAGTCGTTAAATTGATGTCCAACGGATGGGAACAAACATGAATGTACGACATCACAGAGGGATTTAGTCGGAGCGCCCGGTCCGAGTCCATCTGCACCGCTAATCCCGACACGCACCATGACGGACCCCCAGTTTTATATCGAGAAGTCAGGCTACTCTGATCACAATTAACTCTTTTTGACTGCCATTGACGGCGATACAGTGGGGCAAATAAGTATTTAGTCAACCATTATTTGTGCAAGTTCTCCCACTTGAAAATATTAAAGAGGCCTGTAATTGTCAACATGGGTAAACCTCAACCATGAGAGAAAGTAATATTGTTTGATTTTTACAGAATTTATTCGCAAATCATGGTGGTAAATAAGTATTTGGTCAATACCAAAAGTTAATCTCAATACTTTGTTGGCAATAACGTTTTCTGGAACTCTTCACAAGCTTTTCACACACTGTTGCTGGTATTTTGGCCCATTCCTCCATGCAGATCTCCTCTAAACCAGTGATGTTTTGGGGCTGTCGTTGGGCAACGCTGACTTTCAACCCCGTCCACAGATTTTCTATGGAGTTCAGATCTGGAGAGAGGCTAGGCCACTCCAGGACCTTGAAATGCTTCTTACGAAGTCACTCCTTTGTTGCCCTGGCTGTGTGTTTGGGATCATTGTCATGCTGATAGACCCAGCCAAGTGTCATCTTCAATGCCCTTGCTGATGGAAGGAGATTTTCACTCAAAATCTCTCCATACATGGCCCCATTCATTTTTTCCTTTACACAGATCAGTTGTCCTGGTCCCTTTGCAGAAAAACAGCCCCAAAGAATGATGTTTCCACCCCCATGCTTCACAGTGGGTATGGTGTTCTTCGGATGCAATTCAGTATTCTTTCTCCTCCAAACACGAGAAACTGTGTTTCTACCAAAAAGTTCTATTTTGGTTTCATCTGATCATAAAACATTCTCCCAGTCCTGCTTTGGATCATCCAAATACTCTCTAGCGAACCGCAGACGGGCCTGGATGTGTACTGGCTTTAGCAGGGGGACACGTCTGGCAGTGCAGAATTTGAGTCCCTGGCGGCGCATTGTATTACTGATAGTAGCCTTTGTTACTGTGGTCCCAGCTCTCTCTAGGTCATTCACTAGGTCCCCCCATGTGGTTCTGGGATTTTTGCTCACCGTTCTTGTTATCATTTTGACGCCATGGGGTGAGATCTTGCATGGAGGCCCAGATCGAGGGAGATTATCAGTGGTCTTGTATGTCTTCCATTTTCTAATAATTGCTCCCACAGTTGATTTCTTTACACCAAGCATTTTACCTATTGCAGATTTAGTCTTCCCAGCCTGGTGCAGGTCTACAATTTTGTCTCTGGTGTCCTTCGACAGCTCTTTGGTCTTAGCCATAGTGGAGTTTGGAGTGTGACTGACTGAGTTGTGGACAGGTGTCTTTTATACCGTTAACGAGTTAAAACAGGTGTCATTACTACAGGTAACGAGTAGAGCCTCGTTAGACCTCTTTGACAGCCAGAAATCTTGCTTGTTTGTAGGTGACCAAATACTTATTTTCCACTTTAATTTGGAAATAAATTCTTTGAAAATCAAACAATGTGATTTACAGTTTTTTCTTTTCCACATTCTGTCTCTCATGGTTGAGGTTTACCCATGTTGACAATTACAGGCCTCTCTCTTTTCAAGTAGGAGAACTTGCACAATTGGTGGTTGACTAAATACTTATTTGCCCCACTGTATGGGGTATGTAAGTTTTTGTATTAAGTCTTTAACTCAATGGCTGCTATTGACAGCGATCTCCGTCCAATCATAGACTTCATAATGTAATTGACTGAGCACGGGGCCGAAAGCTGACCTAGTGGAATCACAAAAAGCTTTTTTCTGTGAAAATTCTTGTGAATAAATGCTTAAACTCCTGAAATCTTTATAGATATAGACGTAAAACAGTCTCAATTATTGGTTAAAAGCACCAAAAAAACGTGCAGGTTGCATTTATTTTACTTGAATATGTCAAATGTGCGGCTCGTCTTTAAGTTCACTGTGGCTCCGCCTTACCCCAACAAAGAGCTTTTTACGTTGAAATTCTTGTGAATAAATGCTTAAATCCCTGAATTCTTTATAGATATGGACCTAAAACAGTCTGGATTCTTGGTTAAAAGCAAAAAAAAAAAAAAAACGTGCAGGTTGCATTTATTTTACGTAAATATGTCGAATGTGCTTCTCGTCTAAGTTCACTGTGGCGCCGCCTTAGCACAACAAAGAGCTTTTTACGGGGAAATTCTTGTGAAAAAATGCTTAAATCCCTGAATTCTTTATAGGTATGGCTGTAAAACAGTCTTGATTCTTGGTTGAAAGCAAAAAAATGTGCTGGTAGCATTTATTTCACTTAAATATGCCGAATGTGCGGCTCGTCTTTAAGTTCACTGTGGCGCTGCTTCAGCAAAACAAAGAGCTTTTTATATTGAAATTCTCGTGAATAAATGCTTAAATAAATATATTTAAATATTTATATTTAATATATTATATATTATTATTATTACATTTATATTTTAATATATTTATTATATATTTAAATATTTTATAAATATGGATGTAAAACAGTCTTGATTTTTGGTTAAAAGCAAAAAAAAAAAAAAAAAACGTGCAGGTAGCATTTATTTTACGTAAATATGTCGAATGTCCGGGTCTTGTTTAAGTTCACTGTGGCTCCGCCTTACCACAACAAAGAGCTTTTTACGTTGAAATTCTCGTAAATAAATGCTTAAATCCCTGAACTCTCTATAGATCTAGATGTAAAATAGTCTCAATTCTTGGTTAAAGTTCACTGTGGCGCCGCCTTACCACAACAAAGAGCTTTTGACATTAAAATTCTCGTGAATAAATGCTTAAATCCCTGAATTCTGAATTCTTTATAGATCTCGATGTAAAACAGTCTCAATTCTTGGTTTAAAGGGAGAAATAAACGTGCAGGTAGCATTTATTTTGCGTATATATGACAAATGTGCGGCTCGTCTTTAAGTTCTCTCTGGCGCCGCCCTACCACAATAAAGAGCTTTTTTGGTGAAAATTCTTGTGAATAAATGCTTAAATCCCCAAATTCTTTATAAATATGGACGTAAAACAGTCTTGATTTTTGGTTAAAAGCAAAAAAAAAAAAACGTGCAGGTAGCATTTATTTCACGTAAATATGTTGAATGTGAGGGTCATGTTTAAGTTCACTGTGGCGCCGCCTTACCACAACAAAGAGCTTTTTACATTGAAATTCTCGTAAATAAATGCTTAAATCCCTGAACTCTCTATAGATCTAGATGTAAAATAGTCTCAATTCTTGGTTAAAAGGAAAAAATAAACGTGCAGGTAGCATTTATTTTACGTAAATATGTCAAATGTGCGGCCCGTCTTTAAGTTCACTGTGGCTCCGCCTTACCACAACAAAGAGCTTTTTACGTTGAAATTCTTGAATAAATGCTTAAATCCCTGAATTCTCAGTAGATATGGACCTAAAACAGTCTCGATTCTTGGTTCAAAGCAAAAAAAAAACAAAAACAAAAAACGTGCAGGTAGCATTTATTTTACGTAAATATTGCGAACTATGATGCCATTTCTTTAGCTACTAATTTCTCCAGTTTTTTCACAGCGTTTGAAAATGAATGTATGGTACGAAAAATACAATAATTACCTTGAATCCTCGAACAAATCACTCCTGAGACAATCATTCCTGTTTGTATGTGGTACAGCTTTCGTACATTTTGAACCGAAATCCACCTTTAGTTCGCTCCGTGTGTCTGTTTGTGAATAGCTCCTCTTGATGTGGGCGGCCCCGTTTGAAGGAGTTGCGCTTTGCATGGCCGAGCTGACCCATCAATAATGATGATGTCTATGGTCCAATCTATTTGAACTGCCACAATCCCAATGCAAATGGATTGGACATATGATTGGACATATATCATCATCGATGGCATTGCACAACTGTGACAATGCTCGTCAACACTTGCCTTTTGATAGTGATCTCCTTTTATTATCTAATAATAGCAGTGTGCGCGACTGCTGATGAATGTGAGAAGATGTAATACTTGTACATAGTCAGAGAAGGCTCAGCTCTGGGAAATGCTTGCAGTCACACCTGGTTCTAGGCTTTATTAATTTTTCAGAAGTTGTGAAAGAGTAAAGTGTTTTTTTTTTCTTGATGGGTCCCCACAAGGCCTGAAAGTTTTCAATTTATCACGCTTTCATTAAACACTTCTCGGTTTCTTTTTGCATTTTAGAGTTTAGCGTTCAAGTGTAAATTGGCTTTTTGTGTAAATTAGTATTTGAAGTCTGGCTTAGGATTTCAAATTATTGATTAAAGACAGAAGTTCAGTTTTCAAACACAGAATTTCTTTATCGTTTTGTTTAAGCCAGGAGTAGTTTTTTGTTTTTCTGAACAAGTGTGTGAAGTATTAGTCAGGGTCAGGAAATTGCACGACAACCCAATGTTCAGGTTTCAAATTTGGGTTTTTCAATCCAAGTTATGTTATTATCTGTTCTAAAGTAAAGTTAAAAGTTAAAACTTTAACTTATGAGATTAAAGTAGTGCTGTCAAATTTATTAAGTTAACGGGCGGTAATTAATTTTTTTAATTAATCACGTTAAAATATTTGACGCGTTTAACTCATGCGCGGAATGACCCGCTCATGCATTGCCTCAAACAGATTACAATGACGCCGTTTTTTGCACATTGAGAGCTATGAGGCAAAGAAAGGCGAGTGGACAAAGGCGTTCATTGGACGGCGCCGTTTATTGGCATGAGCTTCGGCAACTCCTTCACAACAAACATAAGTATCATTTAGTGAAAGCACAACAAAAATAATATTCTTATCTAAAAAAAAAAAAAAAAAGTTCATTCTCAATCAAAATAGCAATGCAAAATACACATAAAACTTACTCAGACTTTGGTCAAACTCTATTCAAACATTTCGTTTAGCTCAACAAATACACTGGATGGCAATTATTTAGTCACAAATATACAAACTATCAGAGGTCTCGAACGTTGTGAAGCCAGCACTCAAATGACCGTGTACAATATATCGATCGGTAAACAGGGAACTACGGCGTCGGTCGAGGGACAAAACACACGCATCGGATTGATTTCTAAGAAATTTAAAACTCGCTATTGACACCTTGTGGTGTATTTCAATCACTACCTTATGTAGGTAAAGACACTGTGGAAGAACGGCAGCGAGCCCGTGTGAAGTCACCACTCGGCGACGTCAACAATGGCGAGCTACATGTTTATTTTTTGATTGAAAATTTTACAAATGTTATTAAAATGAAAACATTAAGAGGGATTTTAATATAAAATTACTATAACTTGTACTAACATTTATCTTTTAAGAACTACAAGTCTTTCTATCCGTGGATCTTTTTAACAGAAAGAAAGAATGTTAATAATGTTAATGCCATCTTGCTTATATTACTTATGTACAGTATGTTGAATGTATATATCCGTCTTGTGTCTTATCTTTCCATTCCAACAATAATTTATAGAAAAATATGGAGTATTTTAGAGATTGTTTGAATTGCAATTAATTACAATTAATTAATTTTCAAGCTGTGATTAACTCGTTTAAAATTTTTAATCAATTGACAGCCCTAGCTTAAAGTTAATGATTCAATTTGAAAGCATTAATGTGCTTTCTGATAATAATATAACGGGAACATCGGACCTAAAGACTTGTACAGGCTCTAATAAGCCACAATTGTTCTCTTTTTATCTAAAATATGTTAATGGAAACATACAAAATACTGCCATTGATTTAAAAATCTTTAATATTTAGTACATGTTTTTACCTACAGAGGGCGCCATGTTTTATAGACGCTCGGGGTGATGACGTAAATTGTCACTGTCACTTTACGAATACTACCGGGTTACTACAATTCCTTCTAGGTGGCGAGACGTCCAACACATGCGCTCATCGGTTAAAAGTGGCGAGTACTTACAATTTGTGTTTTTATTGAGTCCCTTATTACCTTTCCATTGCCTCAAAATGCTTTTTGCATGTGTTTTCCTCTCATTCTTGTGGTAAACAAAACAAGCTCAAAGCGCACGGTAGTACTTTGGGTGTCAAATTTGCCGCTTGTAGGACGTTTCGCCGGTGTAGCACATTTTGGCAGACCGCTGTTTTTGTTTTTTTTCCCTACTCTCATCCCGTCTTTCCTATTCATTTTGCTTTTGCTGCTCGTTTTGTGAAATATCGACAGTGCTGTCATGCTCATTAACTCATTTGCTCCCAAAAACGTACGAATAAGTTCTATTTTTAATTGCTTCAGTGTCCCAAAGACGTATTTATACGTCTTTTACGTTTTTTTAACAAGAGACATCTCTATTTTCTGATTCAACTTAGCTCCAAAGCACAAAGTTGAAAATCCATTTTAAAGCAATAAAACTGGCCACTGGAGGGCAGTAGCGCATTTGGTAAGACCCCCAACACGATTTAACGGAACGATCGGGCGGCCGCACGACCGGGGCGCCGGCGGAAGACGACCGAATGGACGTCCTGGATGCCAGGTGCTGGACGACCGAGCGGAACGACCAGGACCACCAGTGCAGCGGACGATGCCATTGAGTCCGTGCTGGAAAGACTCAAAAAAATCCATCTTTATGAGGCAGGCGGCGATGAGGGAAAAGTTTACCCCGGCCGTCTACGTCATCTCTCAGTTAAGTTATGTGTAAATAAATTGTTACTTTGCTATCAAAAGCTCTATTTGTCTGGTTGTTAATGTTATTTTGTAAAAGGAAAACATTATTCAGATTAGAGTTGAAACGAATACTCGAGCAACTCGAGTAACTCTAGTTTAAAAACTGATCCGAGTAATTTTATTCACCTCGAGGAATCGTTTAATTTTGCCAGCTCTAAGCACTTGAACTGGATGCGAAATGACAGAGTCAGCAGTGTTAGTAAACAGCCGCCATCTTAAAGCAGTACACTTCTCAGCACTAATAAGATTAACGTTACTGTCACTCGCTTACGTACGTAACGTTAGCGGAGGGCTGGGTTTCTATTAAGACCACTGTCGATGCGTGGCTAACGTTTCTTACATACAGGCTTTATTTAATCTGTGAAACATAGCGCTGTAGAGTGATGAGGGTGTAAAATGAAAATATGATAAAGCTAACTGTCAATTTTAGCTTAGTAGTCATTGCTGGATAAAACACCAAGTAGCACTGGCCCCTAATGTGCTCCAATACAGCAGGTATTATACTGTAACGCAGAGGTTGCGCTAGACTTTTTCGTTGTCTGTCATTTTGACTGACAGGGTCATAAAAATCCGGTCATAATCTATTTTTACCCGTCACTTAAATTTTTAAAATGATGATAATGACATTGTGGTGACCCTTTCTTTGGCATAATTCACCTTCCGTACTTGTGTGTCCATTTGGCCGAGCGCGTTACCGGCTACGACACACTCACGTGACAGAGACACTTAAGAGCTGCGCGTGTTCCGGCTTGAATAGAGTTCACAGAGAGCAGCAGAGCTACAGCCGCGGCTGGACACAGCAATTCGAGCTAACAAGACTCTTAACATTGCATACCGCTTCAACATATTCAATAGTATTTAGTTTTCATTCATTTTAAATTAATATTCTGTCCGAACAAGCTTAACAGAGAATCCACACCGTGCCATCACACATCAAGCAGATGAATATGTAACTTTTTCTCCGCAGTGACAAAAACAGCTGACTGTGGCCCCAGTAGGTAGGCTACATTAAGGAACAATGAAATTAACAGTTCACCTGCTGTGGCCTAAACAGAGTCTTACACCTTCCTCCTGGTGCGCATGGACTTGAATTGCGTGCCCGCTTGTGCAGTCCCTGTTTTTTCACCTCTTTTATCAACACCATCGTCGTTTTGGGGCTTTTTGAAGAAACTTCGGACACTCAGTTGCCTTGACATTTTTCAGAGTAAGGCCAACGACGTCATGCATCAAGAGAGACAATAGCTAATTAATATGCTCAGTCGCCACCTTGTGGTCTGGGGTGTGAATTGCAACCTGTCAAAATGACAGATGGACTTCAGTTTTAAGAAATCGGTCAACGACAGAAAATATTCGGTTAACGCGACCCCTGCTGTAACGTTGACAAAGAGTCACCCGCTTCGTTAGGTTGCAATTATTTCTTTTTTGGGAACTTGTGGAACGACAACAACAACAGGAAGGCACGTCTCTCGCTCTCCCGCACCTCCCTCACCCCCGCATGTCACGCGGTGCATTCAGGAACGCATGCAAATATCCCCGCCATATTATAACCTGATATGTTACAATACATTTATTTTGAACACCGCAAAAACTCAAAATCCTATTAGGACTTACAGTTTAAACTAACTTAAAACTTAACTAGAACTTAAAAATGGCTTGACACAATTGGAAATTAAATTGAAACACGTGGGAAAAACACCTAACTTTTAAGTGATGTGTGTTATCAAGAGTAATGGCATTTTTAGGTAAGAAATATATATATTTTTTATAAGATCTTAAAGTTTTTGGAGTGAAAGCAGTGAATTGGTCTTTTATTTTTATTCTAGTCACATCTGAGAGGCAATTGTTGGCTGTTTTAAACAATGTACATCGAAAATAAAGACATTGATTGACTGAAAATGGTTCAATATTAGATGAAGTGTCTTTTTTTTCCTCATGTATATTTATAATTGCTCTTTACCTAAAAAAATATGTTTTATCCGATTACTCGATTAATCAATAGGATTTTCAGTCGATTACTCGATTACTAAAATATTGGATAGCTGCAGCCCTAATTCAGATGTTTGGGATGTAACTAAAGCAAAAAATAGCTGTGTTAAAGTCAAAGTTATGTTTGAAATGTATGCGTTTACAAAAAGCTCAATTTCTCTGTTTTTTCATCAGAAATTGGAAAATTGCTCAAATTAAGCTATATTCTGTTATGCTGATTTTTAAAGAATGGAAAAAGATATGAACTAACTGAAAAAAGAAAGTCTAATCTTTCTTTTGGTGGGTTCCATGTTTATATAGCAATAGAACTGAATTTTCTGTGGCCCTTGCAAAATCAGTCAAAATCCATTAAAACGGCCGGGAGCGAAAGGTGTTGCACTGGTGAAAATGGCTGGGAGTGAATGAGTTAATGTTCCTCTTGCATTCAAATTGAAAGGGTTGAAGTTAGAGTCATACTCGACATACAAGAATACCTATTTAATTTTATCTCCAGTTTCAACTGTAAACCTTTAATTTTGACAGCACTAGGGGTGTGACAAAAAATCGAAATGGTGATATATCGTGATACTTTGTATCCCAAAAGGTTATCGATATGCTCCTGCCAAGAATCGAGATATCATTTTAAAAAGGTGTCAATGTGTAAAAAAAAAAAATACAAATGAACCAACAAGTTGCTACCAAAATCTTCCACCATAATAGTGTCTCAGTTAACGCTGCATTGACGGTGCTCGTCGCGCAATGTATTTAGACTGGGAACGTTCGTTCATTCGAAACCAGAGCATTCAGTCATTCTGTCTGATTTTAAGGGTATTTAAAGGTCACTTGCTGTTCATTTTAGGGCATTTACAGTTCATTTTCTGTTGACTTTGAGTCACTGCCTATTCTTTTGGGTGATTCCCAGGTCAGTTCCTGTTCTGTAACTCAAACTGAACAGGAAGAGACCCATAAAATACCCCAAAATCAACAGGAAGTAACTGAAAATGAACAAGAAAATGACCAAAATTACCTCATTGCCTGGCATTGGCTGCCACTACCGGCCATAGACGTTCAATCCATTTGAAGTGGGAGGGATGGCAGCGAATGAACGAATGTTCATTCGCTGCCATCCTCCCAGTTCAAATGGATTGGACGTCTACTCGTGATAAACTCATTCCAGTTCGCGGCAGAAGCTTGTTTTTCTGTTTATTAGTTGTTTGTAGAATATCCTAGAATGATTTCCTGACCAATGTATCGATAATCGTTGTATCACCATATCATCAGATCGTTATCGTGAGCTTTGGGTTCGAATCATATCTTGAGGTACCAAGACAGCACTAGCCGTTATTTCGATATTTCAAATTTGACCTGGGGTTTAAACTTAGCCAACATCTGGTTTTTAAATGAGGGTTCTAAACCAGGGTTAGGTTTTCAAATGAAGGTTTTCAAGTGGGCTCATTTAGTGAAGTCACATTGAGGGAGAAGTTTTCCGAGAGTAAATGTAGCAGATGAGGCGCATTAAAGACTTTATTTTAATGAGGTCTCATTAGGTGCGTGATGAATGTGACTCACTTTATGACGCGCTTAATTGGAAGACTTAGAGGCGGACGGGGAAACAATCGATAGGATCTCCTTCCAGACACGGCCAGCGCCATAAACAATCCGCCCGACGATCGATGGGCTACAGGAAAGCCGACACGGCTCGACGCGAACGTCCCCAAAATAAAGAAGAAGCCACGTCATCTCCTCCCCGTCCCCCGAAGCCACGCAGCTTGAATAGCCGCTGTGTTTTCCCGCCTCAACAGCTGACGATCACAAGTATCCCTTCCAGGTTTGACCTCGATACGCAGAAAATGAAGCCCCCCCACCCCCCCCCCCCCAAAAAAAAAGCCCCTTTGTCCTCCCCGCGCCTCCCGGGTCGGGAATATCATGGGATAATCAGACAAAGAGGGGAATGATATTCTCCTATGAGCTGCGTGATGATGGATGGAGGAGATAAAAGCAAGCAGATCCAAACGCAGTTAGCCAGTTTTTCTTCTTTCTCTCTGGTGGCTGGCATTAGGAACGCCGCTTTTGACCTTGACATCATGTCGGCGTACGAGAAGAATTTTTTTTCATCCAGTCTAAATGAGAGGATGCTATTCTTTATCCTCTGCGAAGAACAACAAATGTTCGTGCCATACTTATAGGATGAGAGAAGTTGATGTAGCTTGTTTTTATAATGTTTGATTCTGAGTAGCTACAAGTCATATAACCTAAAGTACTAAATGAAATACAGTGAACCCTCGTTTTTCACGGTTACGCATATCGTCTTTGAAGCTTCGCCACGCTGTAATTACGTCACCCACGTGCCGCTGGTTGGTCTCATTTGAAAGTGCGGAAGTTGATTTTCCACACCAGTTTTTATTTGAAGTCAATCGACCCTAAAAAACGAGAGGTAATGTTATTTGAGTTTTATAGTTTTATTGCACTCATAAATATGCATTAAAACGCTGCATGGACCATGTATCAATCTCCATATTTCCATCCTTTCTTGTCCTTTTTCAAAACCAAAAGCAGCACAAAAGACTACATATCCCAAGAGCCGTTGTGATGTCAAGAAGGACGAACCGAATGTGATCATTTTAAATAAATTTGCGAGCGAGGCGCCAACTAATAAAAGGGAGACATGCGAAGCAAGCAACGGCCGGTTGGTTTGAGCGAGCGACTTTAAAACGTGCAGAATGAATCTAAAACTACATTTAGCGCAAGCTAATGCATTAACTCGAGGAAGAAATTGAGCCGTATTTGTCGTTGTTTTCTTTGGATGAGTAGAAGTGACAACAGCGTGCAAACGGGGAAAGAGTAGGCTGTGTGACGTTGTGTGTGACGCAGCTCCGTGACCTGTTCAAGAAGCTTTATTGAGTGCTCAAAAAAAAAAAAAAAAACTTCATTGGGTCGCATGCCTGAAAAATTTGAATTGAACTGAACTACTTGTCAATATTTTTAAAAATATTTTTTTCCAATGTTATATATATATATATTTTTCCTTCACTATAATCTTTTCAATTTTTATGTAGATGTGTGTTCGAGAAGCTTGATTGCATGTACGTATATACTTTTGATAAGGTGACGGGTACAACACCTAACTTCACAAAGAGATATCCTCCAAACCATTTTTGTGTTAGATGATATATATATATAATTTTTTTTCTCACTATTTTGCACTGTATATAACCTGTTTTGACCATAGTATGTGTAAAGGCCAAAAACCTATGACCATACCTGCTTTTTGTGTTGAATTGTCAAACATAAAACTATTCAATCTTATTTTTTTCTATTGAATGTTTATCGTAACAAGTTGAATAAATATTATCAAGCTTCAAAACGGTTGGTTGAGCATGTTTGGTTGTGAATGGGACATCAACATTACAAATTTTGAAAAAAGATTTTGGGATTTTTATGTCTTTTTGGGTCCAAAATGTGGATTATAATTGGTCAGTGAAGAAAACAACAGTTTGGACATGAAGTTCAAGGTGTCCTGAAAAAAGGGACCCAACTTGGCCATTATAAACAATTTTTTCTTTAAAAACTAAAGGCAACATCAAATGCATGTAAATTCGGCCAAAATAGGCTTAGGTGTTAAAGGGTTCATGTGGACCAGAACCCATCGCGATATATGAAAAACCGTGAAGAAACACCCCCCCAAAAAAATTTTTGTGTGTGTATGTGTTCAGTGTATACACTTTAAATGTCATAATTATAAGTTCTAAATGTGTTACTGTCCCATTGAATCATTTTTAAACAAGAATAAAAGTAGTAAAATGCTTGTCTTTATTATATGCTTCATTGAGTGAGTCTACTTAAATCCGCTCAAGCTGCTCACTTACGCACTCAGTTGAAAAGCAACTGTTTAACAAGTTAAATGATGATTGACGCATGCGGCGCTTTAAAGTTTCGGCTTCCAAGCGTCTCTGGCAAGAACAAACCTTAACTTCTGTCAATCATTGTTACCTTTAACAAGCAACTTCAGAGCACTGCCTGACCGAGAAAAGCGGCAGGAGCGAGAGTGAGAGACTACGTGATCGGATCAGGACAAGCTTGTTTATTTTAGGGCTGTCAAAATGATCGCGTTAACGGGCGGTAATTAATTTTTTAAATTAATCACGTTAGAATATTTGAAGCAATTAATGCACATGCCCCGCTCAGACAGAGTTTTGCTGCCCTCTGCTGGCACTTGGGTGTGACTGATTTTATAGGCTTCAGCACCCATGAGCATTGTGTAAGTAATTATTGACATCAACAATGGCGGGCTACTAGTTTATTTTTTGATTGAAAATTTTACAAATTTTATTAAAACGAAAACATGAAGAGGGGTTTTAATATAAAATTTCTATAACTTGTACTAACATTTATCTTTTAAGAACTACAAGTCTTCCGATCCATGGATCGCTTTAACAGAATGTTAATAATGTTAATGCCATCTTGTTGATTTATTGTTATAATAAACAAATACAGTCCTTATGTACCGTATGTATATATCCATCTTGTGTCTTATCTTTCCATTCCAACAATAATTTACAGAAAAATATGGCATATTTTATAGATGGTTTGAATTGAGATGAATTGCGATTAATTACGATTAATTAATTTTTAAGCTGTAATTAACTCGATTAAAAATGTTAATCGTTTGACAGCCCTAGTTTTTTTATTTGTTTTTTAATTGAAAAAAAAAAAAATCCGCGATGGACTGAGGGCATCAGGTTTGAAGCGCAAAGTAGCGGGGGATCACTGTAGTTGACTTTTTGTAGGGTTGTTCTCAAGCCCATGACTTAGAACCAACCAAGACTTGCCCGAAATCAGGAATCACTGAGATTAAATCAAGAACAAGCTATTGAGAGCCAAGACCAAGCCTGAGAACAAGACAATATTTTGAGAATGAAGTCTGAGAAAAGATAAAGGTTTGCCAAAAATTAGATATAATTTTAAAACAAATCAAGATCAAGACTTTTGGACGTCACAACCAGGACCGAGTCCAGAACAAAATCAAGACTGAGACAAAGACAAAAAAATATAGTCTTCTGGGAATCGACTCCCAAGACTAGACCAAAACCAGCCCGAAATCAGCAATCAATGATATTAAGTCAAGATATACACTATTGGCAGTCGAGACCAAGACTGAGAATGAGACAATATTTTGAGAATCAAGTCTGAGAAAAGACCAAGCTTTGCCTAAAATCTGAGAAAGTGAGACAAAGCCAAAACAGATTCATTTCGTAATTGACTCCAAGACCAGACCAAAACTAGTCCTAAATCAGGAAAAAAGATCTAGATATTGAGAGCCAAGACCAAGACTGAGAACAAGACAATATTTTGAGAATGAAGTCTGAGAAAAAAATCAAGATTTGCCCAAAATTAGATATAATTTAAAACAAATCAAGATCAAGACTTTTGGACGTCACAAACAGGAACGAGTTCAGACCAAAATCAAGACTGAGACAAAAACAAAAAAAAGTATAGTCTTTTGGGAATTGACTCCCAAGACCAGACCAAAACTAGTCCAAAATCAGGAATCAATGATATTAAATCAAGATCTAGACTTTTGGCAGTAGAGACCAAGACTGAGACCAAGACCAACGCCCAAAGTGAGTACCGGTACTTTGAAATTAGACCCTGAGACCTTAGACCCTGAGAACATGACAATATTTTGAGAATCACGTCTGAGAAAAGACAAAGACTTGCTAAAAATCTGAGAAAATGAGACAAACACAAAACAGATTCTTTTAGGAATCGACTCCAAGACCAGACTGAAACTAGTCCTAAATCAGAAATCACTGATAATAAGTCAAGATCAAGACTTTTGGCAGTCACACCCAAAACTGAGAACAAAACCAACACCCAGAGTGAGTATTTAGGAATTTGACTCTGAGACCTTACCAACCAAGTCTCTTTACTAACTGGTTTGAACATCTCTCGTTCTCAACGGCAGCTGGCAAGATCTAGACTTTTGGCAGTCAAGACCAAGACTGAGAACAAAACAATATTTTGAGAATCAGGTCTAAGAAAAGACCAAAACTTGCCCAAAATCTGAGAGAGTGAGACAAAGTCCAAACAGATTCTTTTCGTCACTGAGTCCAAGACCAGACCAAAACTAGTCCGAAATCAGGAAAAAGATCTAGATATTGAGAGCCAAGACCAAGACTGAGAACAAGACAATATTTTGAAAATGAAGTCTGAGAAAAGATAAAGGTTTGCCAAAAATTAGATATAATTTTAAAACAAATCAAGATCAAGACTTTTGGACGTCACAACCAGGACCGAGTCCAGAGCAAAATCAAGACTGAGACAAAGACAAAAAAATATAGTCTTTTGGGAATCGACTCCCAAGACCAGACCAAAACTAGCCCAAAAGATATAGACTATTGGCAGTCAAGACCAAGACTAAGAACAAAACAATATTTTGAGAATCAGGTCTGAGAAAAGAACAAAACTTGCCCAAAATCTAAAAGAGTGAGACAAAGCCAAAACAGATTATTTTCAGAATTGACTCCAAGACTAACTAACTCCAAAACTATTCCGAAATCAAGAATAGCTGATATTAAGTCAAGATCAGGACTTTTGGCAGTCAAGATCACGACTGAGAAAAAGACCCAACACCCAAAGTGAGTACCGGTACTTTGGAATTAGACCCTGAGACCTTACCAACCAAGTCTCTTTAACAACTAGATTGATCATCTATCGTTCTCAACGGCAACGAAAACGTTAACACATTTAAAGCAGGTTGACATTTGCACGCCGTTCCCAGGGGACCACACAAACCGGAGACGAGCACTTCCTGTTGAGGCGAGCGAAGCGGAGCGGTGACCCTCCATTGAGGCGGTGTTGGCAGAAAGAATGGGCAGAAAAAGAAAAGAGTACAAGAGTGTACATTCTGAAGGCATCATAAATCACGGCGCCGGTGGCAGGCGGCCCAATTGCGCTGCGAGGGCACGGCGAGGCCGCCGTCATCTAAAGCTCTTCCTTTGTGTCCCCAGGCTGCGTCTGAGGGACGAATTGGAACGACAAAATAAGGCGACCGTTCCCCCAAGATTCTCAAACCGGATTTGGGGGAGTCTATTTGGGACAACGGGGAAACAAAAGTCTGACAAGCCTGCGTTGTAATCCTGGAAGTTTAGGGTAGACTCCAGAGAATGTGGAAACGCCAAACTAGAGCTGTCCGAAACGATTATTATTTTTCTCCCCATTAAGCCTGAGTGTAGCGACGATGTAGACCTTATGGCATCAATGAACATTCGATAGTTCTGCGACAAGTGTAAACGCTGTTCTGTAATTCACCACCAAGCCACTAAAGGGGTGTTGCGTTGTGTTTAGACCTGAAACGAATACTCGAGCAACTCGAGTAACTCGAGGTTAAAAACTGATCCGAGTAATTTTATTCACCTCAAGGAATCGTTTAATTTTGCCAGCTCTAAGCATCCCGTTTTGCCCGGACTACTTTTAATGCAGGACAACGCGCTGACGTCACGTGCGTAGAGGAAGGAGCAATAAAAAGAAAAAAAGAAAAAAATTACCGCAGCCGACAGCCGCTACAAACTACGCCGATGTTGCCCGCATGATGCTAGTTTGGTAGCAAGTAGTGTCCGATGCGTCTCATAGATATCGCATGCATTTAGGACTAGATGCAAAATGACAGACTCGGCAGCGTCTGGGCAGCGTTAGTAAACAGCCGCCATCTTTAAGCAGTAGACTTCTCATTGCTAATAAATATAACGTTACTGTCACATGCTCACGTAACGTTAGCCCATCGGAGGGCTAGGTTTCTATTGATTATGACCACTGTCGATGTGTGGCTAACGTGTTTTACATACAGGCTTTATTTAATCTGTAAAAACACAGCGCTGTAGAGTGATGAGGGTGTAAAATTAAAACATAATAAAGCTAACTGTCAGTTTTAGCTCAGTAGTCATTGCTGAATAAATGTGCTCCAATACAGCAGGTATCATACATTTATTTTGAACACTGCAAAAACTCAAAATCCTACCTGTACTTACAGTTTAGACTAACTTAAAACTTAACTTAAAAATAGCTTGACACAAATGGAAACTAAATTGAAACACGTGGAAAAACACGTAGCTTTCAAGTGATGTGTGTTATCAAGCGTAATTACACTTTTAGTTAAGAAATATGTTTATATATGTTACTAGAAAAAAATGCTTTTACTCAAAAAACTTCTAGACCTTATATATGTACATATATATATATATATATATATATATATATATATATATATATATATATATATATATATATATATATACACATACATAAAAGGTCTTAGATGCAATTGTTGGCTGTTTTCAACAATGTACATCAAAAATAAAGACACTGATTGACTGAAAATGGTTCAATATTGGATTAAATGTCTTTTTTTCTCATGGATATGTATAATTGCTCTTTACCTATCCGATTACTCGATTAATCGATAGAATTTTCAGTCGATTACTCGATTACTAAAATATTCGATAGCTGCAGCCCTAGTTGTGTTTGTGCGGTTTTGGGGGACTCTTGTCGAATTCCTAGAGTTTTATTCCGGTTAGACAACACTGGCAACGGAGATGGAATGCTTGAATGTGGATCTTCACCTCATCCACATTGAACAACAAATGTTGATCACACAAATGTTGAGGCACAGGCAACGCAGAAGACTGTTGCGGAGGTGGTCTGTACGACTGTTGATGCCACACAGAGACTGGCAGTCACATTATGAAGTCTAGCATCGGGTGGAAGCCAGAAACTGCGTTTTCCAGCATTTTGTCCAATTTTTTTGCCGTGTCCTACAACCAGCGAGTGGGAAGCGATAGCAGATTTCTGTACTGCAGTGGAAGCCCTTATGGTAGGGGTATAACTGTACACAAAAATCTCGGTTCGGTACGTACCTCGGTTTTGAGGTCACGGTTCGGTTCATTTTCGGTAAAGTAAGAAAACAAAATGCAAAATATAAATATGCTAGTTGTTTATTACACACCTTTCAACAATAGGAACATTAGCCTATACAAAGCTAGAATTCTGCTCAAAAAGTAGCGGGTATTTAAAGATAATCCAACAACAATTTGCCTTTCAGACCCTGCTTATTGGTCAGCTTTCTTTCTGAAAGAAAGAAGAAAAAAGAAGTCATGCGCTAAAGAGAAAAGCAATCCCAATGACAATGATTTTAACATGTATTTTACAAATGAAATGCCTCAATGAATCATTTTTTTTCTTATGAACGGTTTTCAAAAGCTTTATTGGTGGATTTTCTCAAGTTAAAGCGCCACACAGAAATTAATAAATTTAATTGTGTAAGCAGGATCTGTGTATTATTCTTATTATTTAATTACAGGTGTTTTAGCTCATTTCAATTTATTTAAATGGGCCATTATTTATTCTATTATGTGTTTGTTTTACAAATGTGATGTAGTATTCATTTATATTGTATATTTTATGTTGTATAACTTTAGTTCCGATGTGAATATTAGTTCCTACTTGTTTTGTTGTGGTAGGAGGGTTTTGTATTGAACACGGGGCAGTGTTGGTTATTATTATAGCAGAGAAGACAGCAGTAAATCAACAAAGACAAGTCAACTGTGCCCCGATCTACCACTTAAGAGATCTGATGGACTCAAAAAGTGGGTTACGATCAGTGTTGTTAATAACGGCGTTAGAATATAACGGCGTTACTAAAAGCGTTATTTTTTTTCAGTAGTGAGTAATCTAATTATTTACTTTTCTCATCTTGGCAACAGCGTTACCGTTACTGAGGCGGGAAAGGCGTGCGTTACTAAGTTGGTTTAAAAAATGTCTGAGAGAGATGGACTCACGGAGACGAGAGAGCAGAGCAGGAGTGGGGAAGACGCAGTTGCTAATGCGATGCTAGGTGGCTCCAATAATACCTGACTGTAGCCAATAGCCTACAAACTACGCCCACATGATACGGTAGATATCACATATTATAGAACTAGATCGACCGGATCCACCGTATTTTTACACGAGGACTGCGCGATCCTAGCTATCGGTAGTAGTATTGACGCAGGAGGGTCGCGTTTCGCGTCAAATAATAAACTCTGCCGTTCTTTTCGAGTGCGACGTGTTGAGCCGCTTCTGGGACGCATCTAACACGCGGCCGCACTGCGACTGGTGTGCATTGGCTGATTGACTTCAACGCCGGCGTTTCACTGCGTTCTCGCGGCGGACACGTTGTTGCGCCGTTGACGTTTCTGGGTTATGCTGTCCTACCGTGTTGGTCCTCATTATAGTAGAGAAGACGGAGTAAATATAATATACAAAAAGAAACTGTAACCCTGATCGACTCACAGCCTTGAAAAGTTTCGGTACGTCTCCGTACCGACACCTCGTACCGAAACGGTTCAATACAAATACATGTACCATTACACCCTTACTTGATGGTAAACACTTAATCATAAAGGCACTGAGACACTCTCAATCAGTGATGGTGTATCAAGTGTGTGAACTGTCTGTTGCTGAAAATTAAACATCAAAACAAGTCTTTTGACACCAAACCTGTGCTTTATTCTTCATATTCTTGAAGTGTGAAATATAAGTAAGTCACAGACTCACAGAAAACATATGTACACAATAAATGATAAAGTGCACCAACAAAAAATATAAAGTGATGAAAAGCTGACGGTTTTTGGCCGGCTGGGTCAACGCTTCGTGTGGCCATTTGCTTCCGAACACACATTCGCTGACCACCAGCACGTATTTTCAACGATCTCCTTCCACGAATTGCTTGCTATTTGGAAATCTTTGTAATGTCTTGACGAGACATTGTAGAGGTTGTCGTACTTGCGGACCTCTTCAATGATACTATCGTTAGCTTTCGTCCATTTTTGCGTGTAGCACAACGTTTTAAAATGGCAGTGATCTCGCACTGAACCGGAAACCACAGTCTGAGAGGACCAATCACAGTCGATTTGCGTCAAATCCCCACGCGATGACGTAACGCCCAGTCAGGATTTGTATGTGTAGGGGCACGTCAGGCTACGGCGGAGGGTCGTAAATCGGGTCTGCTTTGACGGCGTAGGTCTGCCACAGAAGTATAACTCAGCCTTTTTTTAACAATTAGTCAACTAGTCTAATAATATTTTTACCAACTTTTTTTTTTCTAACTAATGTTGCAGTTAAATTTTTGTTGACGATATTCACAAAAACATTTTGAAACACTTCATTTTTTAAACAGATTTAGGGCTAAATAGCAACTAATACTCCGTTGTACGGCGCACATAAAGGCAACTTCAATAAAAAATGTCGTTATGGGCTTACGATCCGCCAGCTTGTTGTCTCCTGTCGCCTTCCAAAATTTTACGTGGGTGACGGCGCTTCAGGTGTTCATTTATGGCCGACGTGCTGCCATGGTATGCATACTCGGCACACGACAGTGACACCTTCCTTTGTTTCGTTAAAATACATTTATGCTTTTGCCACTCTCGTCTGCTTTTTGGGCTTTGTGCCGCTTTCCCCGCTTGCATCCCAAGTGTCCGCCATTCTCAACTTTCCACGCATCTATATATATATTTTCTTTAACTCACCTTTAACCGTCAACGGGATGTTGTGCATGCCAATGCATTTACGTCATTTACGTTAAGTCAAGACGGGTCTACTGCAAACGTATCAGTATTTAACTTTTTCTACCAGACATACAAATTTGGCGATTTTATTCTTAATTTTGGGACGCCGCGTGCGACTTTTATTTACAAGCGTTTATTGTATTAAAAATAGAAGTGGTAATTGTTTTGTATTTGAAGCAGCATGAGAAAATCTCTGTTGTCTTTTCATTACAGGGAATATAATCGAGTCATCAGGGGCTGCTGAAAAATGCATCATTGCATTTTTGTTATTTTCCCTCCAAGTACGTGTCAAATTTTGATGACACGTGCTGGCATTTATCCACCTTCAAATACAAATGAAGGGTTGTTTACAGTGCGTTTATGCTGTTTTTCTCCTTGTAATTTAGCGAGACCTGGCACTTTTGCATTAGAATGAACTTCCAGAGAAATCTGAGTATTAAACTCAATGACAAAGCCAAAATACACCACATTTGGTTCATTTTCAACCAAAATATATTTAGTTTTAGTTAATTAATTTTCATTGATTGCAGGTCAAATGAACCATTTGGATTAAAAATATTATCAAGAAACATTGTAAATATTACCCATGAGCAACATTGCTGAAAAACTAACACGACCAGAAAGTTCAAACACGTCCCACGCAGTTAATAAAGGATGACGGATTGCGACGGTTTGACCCTGGAACAGATTATTTTTGTTTACATTGTTTCATATGGGAAAATGCGATTGTGTTCAAGCTTGCGGGTTCTGTTTATTATATGGCGCTGATATGGATCAGCACAAAAACTCTCCCCGACGGGACGCGGCCTTGAACGGAGGTCTGGGGTGCTCGTCGATGAGTCTCTCCGGAATGTTCAGCTTTGAAGAAACCGCACGGCGTTTTGCAGCTGTCATGTGTTCTGCTGTCAAGGTTGGCGCTGTGACACTCATCTGGGGCTGATCTGCAGATGGGGGCCCACGCCAAGCGCAACGCCTCCGCTTGGCTCGGGCGACGTTTGACGTTGACGGAGGCTAAGTGGTCGCTTGGCGAGATTCCAGAGATTAAAGTCGGCGGTCAACGGCGGTCGTCGGGACATGAGTGACTTGTGAATGTCAGGTTCTTAGGACGCTGTATTTATCACACGTCACACCTCAAATCCCAAACCAGATCGGATCCAGATGTCAACAAAACTCTGCATTCAGTTCAGGACAGGTTCAGGGTTACACCGTTCCTGTGATTTTAAAGCAGGGGTCCCCAAACTTTTTCCTGTGAGGGCCACATAACTTTTCCCTTCTCTGATGAGGGTCCAGGGTCAGTTTGTAATAGAAAATTTTTGACGATTGCAGGAGTGCCTAAATGTAAAAATTTATTATTTTTCAGAAAGCCACAATCAAATAACCCTTTCTGTATTCTTAACGGAAAAAAATTAAATACAATTATAATATAATTAGGGCTGTCAAAATGATCGCGTTAACGGGCGGTAATTAATTTTTTAAATTAATCACGTTAAAATATTTGACGCAATTAACGCACATGCTGCGCTCAGACAGATTTAAATGACAGTACAGTGAAATGCCCACTTGTTAATTGTGTTTTATGGAGTTTTGCTGCCCTCTGCTGGCGCTTGGGTGTGACTGATTTTATAGGCTTCAGCACCCATGAGCATTGTGTAAGTAATTATTGACATCAACAATGGCGGGCTACTACTTTATTTTTTGACTGAAAATTTTACAAATTTTATTAAAACGAAAATATTAAGAGGGGTTTTAATACAAAATTTCTATAACTTGTACTAACATTTATCTTTTAAGAACTACAAGTCTTTCTATCCATGGATCGCTTTAACAGAACGTTAATAATGTTAATGCCATTCTTGTTGATTTATTGTTATATTAAACAAATACAGTCCTTATGTACCATATGTTGAATGTATATATCCGGATACCTTGTGTCCTATCTTTCCATTCCAACAATAATTTACAGAAAAATATGGCATATTTTATAGATGGTTTTAATTGCGATTAATTACGATTACTTAATTTTTAAGCTGTAATTAACTCGATTAAACATTTTAATCGTTTGACAGCCCTAAATAAAATATAATATAATATTATATAATATAATATAATATACCGTATTGGCCCGAATACAAGACGGCCCTAATTATAAGACGACCCCCTCTTTTTCAAGACTCAAGTTTGAAAAAATACTTTTTGAACACCAAATGAATTTTTATACATAAAATAATTACATTACATTTGAAACATACGATTACAACAATGTATTTGAGAGAAAAAGCATGTTATTTTGCCTGATTCAAATCTTAATATCTTAACATTTAAATATGTAAACTAAAGTGCAATCACATTCATGAATGAATGGCGTCTGGTTTTTGAAATGTAAATAAACCAATCTATAGTGATAAAACAGCAAAATTGCAATAACTGCATTAACCATCAAAGTGAAGTCTAACTAACTGTCGTCTTGAAATAAATCTGAATAAGGAAAAACATTGCAATAAAATAATACAAACTGGTTAAACTTGAGAGTAGCTGAGATCTGTCATGGAAGAACATCGTTTCAATTATATTTGGCGCCATCTAGTGTTGTGAATTGGTATAATGTCTAGACCGCGAATATAAGATGGCCCCCACTTTTTCAGTCTTATTTCAATGCAAAAAAACACCATCTTATAGTCGGGCCAATGCGTTAATATAATAATAAGTAATAATAACACTATTAATTAAATAGATAATAACCATATAACCCTCTCTGGGTTCTTCACAGATAAAGCCAGGAAAGAAATAACACTATTGAAACAAAAAAATCAAAATGCTCTCTGGTATTGTTCAGGGGGCCGGACCAAATGTGGAGGCGCCGCGGGCCGTAGTTTGGGGACCCCTGTTTTAAAGCCTTAGTGGAAATCCACCGTCCAGAAAGTGGGGAAACAGATCTTCTCAATCTGTGAACTAAATTAAATCAGTTGTTTTGCAAAGAACATCTCCAAATCTGGACTTGATTACACCCGGCGTTCCACATCTTAATGACTTTCCTTTCTTGCGATAATAGCATTCCTTATCTTGTCATCGGAAAACGACACCTTCCAAAAGAATCACACCTTCCACTGATCTGATATCCACGCTTCCCATCGGATTATAATTACAATGTATAATTTAATTAAATATAAAAGCGCACGGCTTGTTTTTATCATTCTCACTTCAGTAACAGCTAGCGAGTTGCACTTTTCCACTTCACTTCAATTCTGTTCTTTATAAGCTTGTTCCTTGTTCTCCATAAAACGATTTGATTTTGTACATGTCCGTTGTTGAAAAAACAAACATCAAACATCACAATAGCCCTCGACCTCATTTCCATCGCAACTTGTTCAGCTCGCGAACATTTTATTTGTAGTCCGCTAAGAGAGCGCTTAAGAGTTCATTACATGTATATGTCCGCACACACACACAAACGCAGAAGAGATTAGAGGGCAGTAATCTGGTGCAGGCAGTGTGCGCTGGATGAGGCAGTGATGAGCTGCATTAGTTTGATTACTCTCTAACCCAGCAGTTTACATGTTGGGCCTTTAATCTGATTTCTGGCCGGCACACCGCCGTCTCCGCGTTCTCGTCAACCGCATCCCAAAATGAAAGCGGCGAGACTGTAAACAGCAATGAAGATGCAAACAAAGTCATGGACCTAGTAAACAGAAGATAAAATTAGGGAAGGAACGGATTTGGGGAAACTGAAGGAGTCGGGGAATGCAGCCATGTGGAACGCCAAATCTACCTGACTGTTTAAGTTTATGTAAAGACTCTTTTATTCATTTAATATTAATTTATGGAAGTAAAATGCATACTTTGGATGTATGCAAGGGCGTAGGTTTGTTCTCAACATTGGTAGGGACGATATGGCCTAACCATGGCAGGATATTCATTGTGATCAATGCAAAATCAACACTAATTTTTATGTGTATTGGTTCAGCCTACACCGTTCAATTCAAACCTCTGTTTTGAAAAACTACTAAAACATTTTGAAAACATCTAGACAAAATGTCCGGATTTTAAGAACAATTTTAATTTACATTATATTAACATACACAATAAATACAAGCTTGTTAATCATCTCTTAACTATCCAGGAATTAAAAAAAAAAAAAACAAACAAACAAAAAAATTTGTTTTAAGACCACTCAATATTGTCTAAATAAAGAAATTAAAAATAACTGAAAACGTCTTTGTTAGGAAATGACAAAAATAAATAAAAATGGAGCTTTTTTTCCACAAGCACAGCCAAACTCAATGAAAAAATGAAAGCTCCTGTGGGCTGATTTAAGACCACGTAAATAAAATAAAAAGTAAAATTGGGGAGAAGGGGGTAAACCTCGGTTCACTACATTTCTCACAGTTAATTTAATGTTAACAGTAGAAAACACATACAGGAGGACACAGCTTCCTACTCTAGTCTTGAAGGGTAGCAAATTCAAACAGTTTAATGTTATGCTAACTTTGATGCAGGTCAGACTTTCAGTAGCAAAATTTGTAGTGTGTTCCTCACTTCCACAACATTGACGTATTTTTACGGTTTTTACCGTGGCTGCTACTGGCTGGGGAAAAAAACTCAGATCAGCCAATCAATGCGTTTAGAAGGGGGAAAGAATGGACCAGCATATTCAGCAAGTGAAAAGAGGTACATGTAAGTCTGAACATAATGAAAATAAGTATTCAATTCCATACGACGAGCATGATTCATAGATGGCATGTAGTCTTTCAATGTTGATTTCTGTTTGATATGCAAATTTTAAAAAATGACTACAATCATAATCTATCCAAAATTCCTGTGGTTGTAGTTGAATTTTTGGTGTGTGTGTGCAATCCTGCCAACATATAAACAAACATGAAAATATAACAATAGCAATGCAAAACATGATGAATTACACTACACATCTAGTAAAACAAACAAACAAAAAAAAAAAAATACATTTTTTGACCAAACAAAACAATGCATGTCTGACTATGATAAATCTTTTTCTTTTTTTCTTTTTTGTGGATTATTGTTTAGACCACCTTGCTTTTAAGTATAAACCTTACAACTAGAAAATCCCATCATTCAGAATTGTTGCACATTAATAATGCAATTATCGGCGGGAAAATATGATCAATATGCGTACATTAACTCATATGCTGACAGTGGTAGACATCAAATCCATTTCATTTGGAATGCCTTGTATTGAGTTATCATATATCACTACCATTGACGGCGATAGATGTCCAACGACCATAGGTTTGACAGCGATAATCGCTGACAGCCTTCCAGTCAAATTGGATTGGACGTCTATCGCTGTCACTGGCAGTCAATGAGTTAATTACAATGGGATGTGAAATGTATTCGTATGATCAATTTTCATTAGAATTGAATAAAAGTCGAATTAAAGCAAACCCAAAACAGTAAGCGAGACTAATGCAATCGAGCAAGTGGCTTGTTGTATCACATAAATGTTCAATTAAATCGAATGTGGTGTTGATCAACTTGAACGCCGTTATTTTTCTCCCTCCTCCCTCCCTCCACCTCCTTCCATCTATCTCACCCCCCTTTCTCCTGCTGCCGGGGACTCGACAGCCAATGGGCGGCTGGCGTCCCCTCAGCCTCCGTGTCATCCACCCAGCGAGGACGCAGTTGCTGCGGACGCGCGGCCGACACTGGCTGCTCTCAATCGGATACTCTCGCGCCATCTCCCATCCTCTACCCCCGCCGCTGCCGCTCCTCCGCGGGGACAAAGTCGCTCCATCGTGCCCAGGTGAGAGGCTCTCATGTCGGCTTTTGTTTGTGCGCTCGCCTCGGTCTGGCCAGGCCTGATTATTATTGCGGGCTCCTGTAACAAACGACCGTATTCATTAGCGGCGTACTACTTAAAGCGTACTACTTGAAGCTTCTTTCGCTTTGATTTTAACTTTACTTTTTTGAAAATAATATTTCCTAAGTTTAAGAGCGACTCGTCAGTGAAACAGAAGCCCGACTTTGTGCGCTTTTATCGCGGAAGAAAACTTGTGTCGCTCATCTTAGGTTGCTTCCACGCACTCCCGCCCGCGGGAGCTCCGCGTTTCTGGCCGGGCCTCCTGGAGCGAGGCTCGGCTGCGCGCAGGTGCGACGCTCGGTGTGGTCAGAGGGTGGTGTGGAGCGTTTGGGGCCTTTGTTTTTGTTTTGTTTTGTTTGCTTGGACGTACAATGGAGATGAAAATTATGCTTGTATTAAATAATTGAATCTGCACTTTAGCGGTGAAAGCTGAGGTTACCTGTTTAGGTGTTGATTTATTTTAATTAAACTAGCTTAAAGTTAAGAGTCAAGTGTGGTTTTGAGGACTTCTCTTGCAAATGTTGCATGCAATTGGTCAAGTCCATTTCAGCATCACTGGGAAATGTGATTTTAGTGCAACACATACACATTGTCTTTTAATACCATTGACGATAATAGATGCCCAAACAGAGGTGTTCAACCTGTGGCTCCAGAGCCACGTTTGGCTCTTTTCCATCTTCCTGATGTGAATTAAAATTAATTTATCACAAGATAAATTGGACGTCTATTGCTGTCAATGGCAACTAATGAGTACTAGACCAGTCAGGACACATGCTGGACTATCCTCGGCTCCTCTTTCTCCTCCCAGTATGAATAAGTTGCCTGTTGTGTTGTGGTGGGCGGAAATGAGCCTGAGTGTGGCAGGCTCGCAGTGGAAGTTGCGCCGGTTTGATGCCTGCACATGAAACGCGGGCACAGAGGAAATCGGAGGCTGATCAAAGACGCGCGGGGAACACGGCAGGTGTTGAATATTTAAAGGGGCTGTAAATAGCACAAGCTCGTAGGGCCATGTTGGGTCCAGATTGTGTGTGTAAACCACAGAACTGAAATGACAAAGCGCCATTGGAGCAGAGTTGAGACCCTAAAAGACACTTGCTCACTGTCCGACTCAGCAGATTAGGTCTGAAAGGAAAAGGTCTCCATCTGCCTGGCCCCTGCGGGGGCCATGACGTCACATGATGGTGGCACGTACCCAGCGGCGGCGCGGGGCGAAGCGCTGACCCTGACTTGATGATGTTACGTGCGCTCCAGATGGGCCACGTCGTTTGCGATGATGGCGGCTGTTCTTTCCACCGCTCGGTGACCGGCATCTGCAGCTAATAACGTGAAAAACCCCAGTGGCGGCCGCCCTTACCGAGGCCTCTGGGGACGGCCTCCCCCGCCCCGTCCCGGTGGCTCTAATGGATGTACACTGGAAACATTCGAAGACGTAAAGAGCACCTCGGGCAGCAAGCTTGTTTGTTAGACTGCATCAGTCACAGTCGCGAAAAAAACAAAAAACAAGAACATTCCAGTCTGTTGCTACTATTAGCGTAGCAATAGCGCCCTCAATTTATGGGTGTGTAGCCGTTAAAATAGGCACATGATTTTTTTCCCCGTTATAGTTAGTCAGTATAATAGTTTGACAGGAAGACATTTTGTTGTCGCAATTCTTTTGTTGCTTTCCAAACGTTTTGTTCCAAAAGTCGCATTGAAAGTTCAAGATGACTGCTTGGGCTGTCAGGATCGTGGAAGTGTTGCTGACACGCGTTTTCAGGCGAAGCAGCGAGTTAAAAAAAACCAAAAACCAAAAAACAGCGGCAGGTGTTTGTGAAAGTGTAATGAATTTTAAACTTGCATGACTTGCATGACTTGTGAACACCCGAAAATGTATACTGCATTTTTTGGGTGTGTAAGTCGCAGCAGGAGGAAAAAAAAATACTCATGGTAGGAAAAAAACCTACATATTTTGGTGAGAATGTCATTTTCACAAACAAGAACAGAAATTACCTATTGAAATACAAGCTATAATAAGAATAGGCTGAATAGGTTAAATCAACATTAAACCTATTCAGCTTACGATACTTAGCTTACAATACTTAGCATTCCACAATAATCGTCATTCAGTTACATGACGTATAAACAGCACTACACATTATATTACTATAGGTAATGTTTACTTTTTGGTCAAGTTAGTGAGTGTTAAGCAACATTTAAGAACTTACAAGTTAAAAATTTTATTTACGGCTGCAGCTATTGATTATTTTAGTCGATTAATCGATGAACTAGTTAGTTTGAATAATCGAGTAATCGGATAAGGAACATAAAAAATTAAAATACCTGACCTGAGCCTCAAACGGTATAAAAAAATAAATAAATGAAGATCTAAGTACGACAAAAGAACAATTGGCTAACTTACATAGCAAAAGTCCGCTAGCTTAAATGCTATAATAAAATGCTAACTTTTTTATTGTTTTTTTTTTTTTTTTACAATGCTCTTAACAAATGGTTCAAACACATACTCCCACACACACACACACACACAAAAAAAAAAAAACAACGGCTAAATGTACCTAGAAACTAAATTACAAATGCATTAAAAACCATTTTCTCAGACAAAAACTTACCTTATGTTGGTCTTAACAGGGAGAATCTGGATTCAGCAATGTGAAATGAGGTATGTAATATTCACCGTTGCCACTAGAGGACAGTGTAACCACCAAATCTATAAAACTGAATGCAAACACTTTCAAAACAAACCATTACATAATCAAACGAATACTCGAAACAGCAAAATTTAATTCGAATCGTTTTTCTAATGGAATAACTTAAGTTAATTGATTAATCGTTGCAGCACTAATGTAATATTACAAATGTTAACATACTAGTATATTATAATACACAGCCACAACTAAGTATAAGTTGCAGTACCAACGACTTCCAGTCTTAAAGGAGTCCATAAGTGTAAGTTGTTTTTTTAATTTTCAAGTTATTTTAACTATTTGGCTCATTTACTCATTTACTTGTTTGTGTTTTGTGAAAGTGTGATAAATTTTAAACTTCCATGACTTGTGGGGACCTGAAAATGTGTAACCCCGAACCTTAAAAACAAAAACAAAACAGCTTTAGAAAATAGTAGTACATGTAAGTGGTAAGCAGTATCTTGACTTTTGACTCCAATCATTCACTGCCATTAACAGTGGTAGACGTTATTTATTCACGCCTCCCAGTCAAAATGGATTAGACGCCTATCGCCGTCAATGGCAGCCAGTGAGTTAAGTGGCGCAGTATGGAGAAAAGCTATTCCGAGACTGCCGTGAAGGTCAACCCGACATCTCCACAGGTTTCCACTGAGGGGATTTTACAGGCTGGACGGTGGCCAGAATGGCAGCTCGGCGGCAAGTCCGCGTAAATCCCAACAACCCCCTCTTAAAAAAAAGCCTCAATTGTCCCCCCATGTGGCAAAAAGATAAACACGCCATACTCACCTCTCTAAACAATGCCTCATTAGCTCTCCTGCTTTGTGCAGCACTTATACTCAAGTCCTAAATCTATTTCCAAAGAGGCTTGTGTGTGCACTCAGTATTGGCTAAAGCTCAGAGGATCCTGCAGAAGCCCTCAATTGAAAGTTAAAGAGGAAAATGTCTTCAAGATGATGTCTGGAACAAAATGAGGGAAGATAATGGATCATGTTGCATTGAGTTGTGCGAGTTATGTCGTTTCTTGTTGATTTCTATTAGAATACAGGAGCTGCTGTTTTGATCATGAAGACTTGCTTTTTTTTTTTAACTTCAAAATTCAACAATGTGGTCTAATTTCAGTCGTCTGCCATCAAAGGAGACTATTCATTGAAAAATAAGACATGTGCTAACATCTGCATTTAATTTGTAGTTTGTCAAGAATAAGATTAAGACAAATTTGAGTAAAAAGTTAAATGAATGTTGTATTTTTGTTTTCATGATTGAATTTTTGACCTCTAACTGTTAATCTTTAGTTGTAATTTTAAAAGAATATTCTTTTTTTGTATATTTTCTTTTGAAAAGTAAAAAAAAAAAAAAAAAAAAAAAAAAGGTTTTTTCCCTTTAATTTAAAATATTGTTTAAGACAACTGTAGCTATAATATCAAAAGTACAGTGATGCCTCGCTGCTTCGCATTTCAAACTTCGCGCCTTGAGTCGCGGATTTAAAAAAAAAAAAAAAAAAAATTCAATTTAAAAAATATATACTGTATTGGCCCGAATATAAGACGGCCCTGATTATAAGACGACCCCCTCTTTTTCAAGACTCAAGTTTGAAAAAATACTTTTTGAACGCCAACTTAATTTTTATACAGAAAATAATTACAGTACATCCGAAACAAATGATTATAACAATATATTTTAGAAAAAAAAGCATGTTATTTTGCCTCATTCAAATCTTAATATCTGAACATTTAAATATGTAAACTAAAGTGCAATCACATTCGTAAATGAATGGCTTCTGGTTTTTGAAATGTAAATAAACCAATCTATTGTGATAAAACAACAAAATTGCAATAACTGCTTTAACCATCAAAGTTAGGTCTAACTGTAACTGTAGTCTTGAAACAAAGCTGAATAAGGAAAAACATTGCAATAAAATAATGCAAACTGGTTAAACTTGAGAGTAGCTGAGATCTGTCATGACAGAACATTGCTTCAAGGATATCTGGCGCCATCTAGCGTTGTGAATGGGTATAACGTCTAGACTGCGAATATAAGACGATCCCCTCTTTTTCAGTCTTATTTCAATGCAAAAAAACACTGTTTTATATTCGGGCCAATACGGCATATAGATGAACTGTCCTGAGCCAATCGCATATTCTCACTCTCGCTCCCTCCCTCCCTCCCTCTCCCTGCTCTTTGTTCGCCAGGCCGTGCACTGGAGTTGCTTTTTAAACTTAACGACATTGACAGATGTTTGTTTCGGTTCTTGCCAGAGTCACGAACTTCAAACGTCCCGCATGTGCCAATCATCGTTTAACTTGTTAAACAGGTGCTGTGGCAACTCACTGTGTGTAAGTGGAGTGGAGTGGAGTGGAGTGAGTGGATTCACAATGAAGTATTTAATAAAGCCAAGCATTTTTCTACTACAGTACTTTATTCTTGTTTATAATTAATTCTGTGGGAGAGTAACATGTTTAAAACTTATCATAATTATAACATTTGAAGTGCTTAAAAAACATTTATCAAAATATACATTTTTTAAATTATACTTTGGTAAAAAAAAAAAGGGGAAAAAACATGTCTTATAAGTATATCTTTCCAATGCTAAATCTGAAAAAAATACTTGAAATATACACACACAAAACCCCCCAAATTTTTTTCTTTATTTTTAAAATTTTTTTTTATGCGCTAATTCACAGTTTTCAGTTATCGCGGCAGGTTGTGGTGCCCATTAATTGCAAAAAATGAGGGATCACTGTATTTTGCTCTTTTTTTTTTGAGAGAAACCATAAATCAAAAATCCATAAAAAGATATACACATTTTCTGGGGGGTTAAAAATGGTGTAACCTTACGGGAACAATTTACTGATGTCCCTCTATTTGGGGAGATATTGTCCTGTTTTCTTTTTTTTCTTTTATAAGTTGCCAATTCAAAAGGTTAATTTTTAAGAATTGGATTTTCTGGTAAAATTTCTTTTATGAGAGGGGGATTGTTTCATATTACAAAATTAAAGTCATTTCTATAGGAGAAAAAGGTTGTTGTATGCATATATGTACTGTATATTTACTAGAGCTGGGAATCTTTGGGCACCTAACGATTCGATTACGATTACGATTCAGAGGCTCCGATTCGATTATAAAACGATTATTGATGCACCCCACTCCCTTTTTTTTTTTTTTTTTTAATTTGTTTTGTACATTAGTTCCAAAATTGTTCAAAAATCCTCTCAGGCTAAACCAAACTACTATTTCAGTATCAAGTTAACATATAGCAGTAAAAAAATATACAAAAATAACAGTAAATAAAAAACTCCAGTCCCCATTCTATATCAGCAGCTTTAAACTACTTTCAATTAATTTAATGTTGTGAATCAACCGTTAAAGTTGTTAAAATTGCTCCTGTTATTCCATAATTTCTCTTTTGTCTACTTTCAACATGTGAAAGTTTTAAAACTATTTTAAAGATAGATTCAAGTCAATATTTTACCGATTGAGGAGTATTTTAGATAAAAAGTTAATTAGGTTCGCTTGGAAGGTTCGCAACAACAGCCTTGCAGGGAAGTGTACTGCTTTAAGATGGCGGCCATTACTAACCTCCGCATCTAGTTTTTTGTAGATGTGCTGGTAACGATACCGAAGCTATAATGCATCTAGTCCTATATAAATGATATCTACCGTAACATAATGTGGCTTGTAGCAGCTTTTCGGCAGCAGTCAGGTATGTTTTTTTTTTTTTTTTTTTTTTATCTCGTGGCATGAGTTGAGCTAGAGCCGTGAGTTGAGCATTGGCGTTACCCGAGGGGCCGGGTAATGAGAAGCATGATGTTTAGCTACTCTCGCTCCGTCCCTAATTGCGTACCGAAGACTGCGCGGCGTGCTGAGTGTGTCGTACTTCTGCTTTACTTGGCATATTTCAATAATCAGAATTTGGATGTTTGTGAATCGTTCTCGAATCTTCCACGGCCGAATCGCGAATAATCTAAGAATCGGAAATTTTGCACACCTCTAATATTTACTGTATATGGTTTCCCTCAAGATGGAGTCTGAGTACAGTGCTAATACCTATAAGGTTACACTTGCTAGCTTGAAACTATTCAAGTGGTGTCATGATGTTAGGTGACTTTATTTAAAAAAAAAAAAAAATTTTAATGACAGGCTCAATCGTGGCCCAAGCCCCGTCTATTGAGGACCCAAGTTAAGTCTTATGGAAGAAGCGCAGATGAGAGAAGAGAGAGAAGTCGGTCTTCACAGTCGGCTGGCGCGTGACGATGAAATCACTTTGGATTTGTTCTTTTGGGTGGGAGGCGACAAAGAGCTGCCAATGTTGAAAAAGCGGCTGCCAATAGAACAACTCCCCCCAACGAACACACTCGCGCATGCTGGAGCGGCGCCACCGCCTTTCTAATTATGAGTGCTAGCCTCCCAACTTCCACGCCGGGCTGTTTGTCCTCGCAGGTGCAAAAAGGCGCCGTTAGCTGAAACCGATTGACAAAACAAAATCATAAAGTTGGATTAGATTGAAAACAACCATTTTTGTTGTTGATTATTGTTGTTTTCTGTAGTCACACAATAACAATTCCCAATTTTTGATTGTTTGTTCTTTTTTCTTTGTTTTTTATCGATCCCATCTCTACTACACCTTCATTTGCTTAGTTTTGTATATTTATATACGGGGCGGATCAAGAAAAATATTTATTGGGTTGTGAGAGGGGGGCAGGAACTTTTTGAAGGGTGGCAAATATTTCATCATGGTATAATACATATAAGACTCTTACCTAAAGAAATAAAAAATACAATGTGTATATGTGTATGATAATTTTGTTGACGAAACATCATTTTTTTCATGGATCTTTTTTTTTTTTTTTTTTTACAAAACGGGATATTAAAATTATAATTATTTTGCATTTTGATCGATTTACATTCAATTGTGCTAATTAATATATTGAACCACATTGACTAGCGCTGCAGCTATCGATTATATTAGTAGTCGATTAATCAATAAACTAGTAAGTTCGAATAATCGAGTAATCGGATAAGGAACATAAAAAATTAAAATACCCGAGCTGAGCCTCAAAAGGTATAAAAAAAAAAATAATAATTGAGGATCTAATTACAACAAAACAATTTGCTAACTTGTACCCACTGAAACTAGTGGGTCAACGCGCGTTTTTTCCAAGCCGATGCAACCCACTAGCAATTGGCATTTGGCACCTTTCCCATTGACAAAAAAAGCTGTGTCTTTTTTTTTTTTTTTTTTCACCTGTCTAACCCCTCCCACCCCTCCTCAGCCGTGCGTAAGATTACGTGAAGTCACCACGCTAAAATGCGCGTCGACAAGTGCGACCGAATTCATTCAGTTCAAGGAAGTAAACAATGCAGAGCAACATGGAAGCCTCCTTTCTCCACGGATCGAAAGGAGCTGGCAGGTCTCATCATCTTTCCAGTGCTGGGACATGTTGTTCAATGTGGTGCGCTACTGGCTCCTTCTTCTTCTACTAGCTTTGCTGTGAGCATGGACGTAACTACGGTTGTGGGGCGTGTTAAATGGGAGGCGACTGGCGCGTTGTTATGACGCATCACGTAAGAGCCTACGTCACCACGGAGATTAGGGTGTTGACTGTTGACCCGGGGTTTTGCTTTCACACTGCATGACGATCAGAGTCAAGGTGATTTTAACGCGGGTCGCTTGGCGGGTTGATTGACACGGGTCGAGGCGGGTCACTGCACCTTCCCCACTGCCACCAAAAGCCGATTGTTAGTGAGTTGACATGGGTTTTTTTGGCCAGTGGGAAAGGGGTATTACATAGCAGAAGTCCGCTAGCTTAAATGCTGTAAAATGCTAACATTTTTTTTCTACAATGCGCTTAACAAATGGTTCAAACAAATATTCCCACAAAAAAAGGCTAAATGTACCTATAAACTAAATTACAAATGTATTAAAAAAACATTAGCTCAAACTTATGTTGGTCTTAACAGGGAGCAGCTGGATTCAACCATGTGAAATGGCTTATGTCATATTCACTGTTGCCACTAGAGAGCAGTGTATCCACCCAAATCAATGAAACTAAATGCAAACACCTTCAAAACAAACCATTACAACGCCACTTTAATTTAACGAATACTCAAAGCAGCAAAATGTAATTCGAATCTTATTTCTAATCGAATTACTCGAGTTAATCGATTAATCGTTGCATTGCTAACATCGATTAATTGTGACACCCCTTGTGTCAACATATGGCAGCTGTGCGTACATATTAAATCCGAGTTTGCTAAGAAATCGAATGTAGACACTACAAAATGCCACATGGGACATTTACAATCTGATAGAGAAACCAAACCGAGTTCCATAAAATCTTTTTATTATTATTATTATTATTATTATTATTTTAAGGATTCTCACTGACACCACAACTTAATTAATTGCTGTAAATGTCAAATTGACCGACACTTTAATTTTTTTTCCATCGGTGCTGACTGGGGTGGCAACTACAGTGGCAAGCTTGTCTTTTAGGGTGGCAGTTGCCCCCCCATGCCACCCTGGTGGATCCGCCCCGGTATATTTAACTAGCTTTTCCTAAAGAGGTGCGTTTTATTCAAGTGAAAAGAGATAAAAAAGCTGAAAAATAATTTTACAAAGTGCAGTTGTATTTATTTTGAGCCAAAAGTTGGAAACTTGTGAGAATTAAACACTACTTTTAAGCGTAAAAAGTTGCCTCACTGGCCGCCATTGACGACAATAGACGTCCAGTCCATTTAAACTGGGAGGGCTGGCAAGTTCAAATACGCTATATCTACTAGTGTATATGTCTACTAGTGACAAACTCATTTAAATGAATTTTTAAAAAGATGATTAGACGCCACATGATTGGACATCTATCATCGTCAATGACACTGAAAGAGTTCAGAGAGAATGTGTCTTTTTTTTTTTTTTTTTTTTTTTTTTTTTTTTAAAGCATAAAATTAAAATTTCTGAGGGATAAAAGTACCAGTTTACCGAGATCTAAAGTTATGTTTCAGTGTGGGAAGATAACCCATATATATATTTATTAACCAGTTTGTGACTGAAAGGTCATATTTTTGCAAGATGCAATCATTTATAAAATAAAATAAAAAAAATATATGAATAATTTTGCGATTATTTTAGGTATTTTCTAGGAATAAAAAAGGTTATAACCTCATCTTTTGTAGAAAACAAAGTCTTATTCTCACATGAAGAAAAGTTAGTGTCATGACTAAAAACTTAAATAGAAAGAGTATTAAATAGAAAGAAGAAGAAAAAAAGTCCTCCAAAAAAGTCTCACTCAGTTAGAGGAAGGCTCCGTCCGCAACTATTAGCCGAGTGTCTTTCCGCAAGGATGCAGGGCCGTCCGTCTTTCTTCCATTTGAGGTGAAATCGATTTTTTGACCCGGCAACGGCACGCGGGGGGGCTTTAGGATTGGATTTGGAATGAAATCCCTATATCCAACGTGTGTGTGCGCGGCCGCGCGCTAATAATCTAATAGTGGGAATCACGGATCCAGATCGCTATCAAAATCTAATCAAGTCTCGCATGGCTGCGGGCGCGTCTGCTGGTGTTTGCGCACGCTCGCTTCCTGTTAAGCGGCAGAGGTGACGGCGACCGCGCCCACGCAAATCAACTCGCTAAATTACTTGGCCAAATTGGAACATTTTGCTTCGCTAAAGTAGTATTAACAGCACGGAGATAGATCTGTTTTGAATATTATTTTTAACTCGCTGGCAGGAGTACAGTGGAACCTCTACATACGAAGTTAATTCGTTCCAGGACCTTGTTTGTAGGTCGAAATGGTCGTATGTCGAGCAGGAATTTCCTATAAGAATACATAATAGTTCCATTAATTTGTTCCACAGCCCAAAAACCTACACTAAATCCTTAATATACTGCTGGTACTATTACAAATGGCAATTACACATAGCAAAACAAATTATTAATAAAAATCGGAATAATAATATAATAATTATAAAAATAATAAATCCTTTAGAAATGTCACGAATCGTGTTCTAATATGGCGGACGTTTTTTGCTGTACCTGAACGCACCGCGCGGCTGACATGACAGAAAGAGGAAACGGTAAGGTAAGCTTACTTTCATTTTCAGTGTTTTCTTGCGAACACAGTCAACTGCAGAGGAGAGTTGGCGTTTTGTGTTGGATAAGTTTTGAAATAAATAAAAAAAACCTGATTAAGCTGGCGATTTCTTTGGCGATGTCAGCACAATAATAATGGCGTACCGCAAGCAACACGTCACTTCCGCTCATTAATATTCATGGCATTAGCTACTGTTGCTAAGCTAGGACAAGCCACCGTTTGTCCCTAATAGGAAATGAATGGAAATCGTGTACGAAGGAGATGTTTACAGCGCTAAACCTACCAATTCTCTCCGAAAATGATGTGCCTGGTGCCAAATTGACTGGCATAGATGTGGAAGAACATAAAAATGTTCAGTTAAAGAGATGGCTTTAGTGTCAGAGGCTGAAAAAGACGGAAAAAACGAGCCGACACTATTTACACTTCCCCCTTACTAAAGTTGTTTTTTTATATATATATATATATATTTATATATATAACAGAAACGGTAACAGTGGCAGTCAGATACCATTGTAAATTTTTTCAGGTCATTCATTGTCAGACAGAAGCAGTACGGCACAACGTTACACTAAAAAAATTAAGTAAAAATATAAAAATGGCTTACCTCTTTGTCCTCTGAAAGACCATGCCAACCCAACATAATGTTTACTGCATATGAAACATGAATGGATTCGCTGAGCTGGTGTTAAAGTCCGCGCAAGTTAATTCGGTTTTCACATTTTTTCCTCCCGAGTTTTTGGTTTCCGGGAACGTATGAAGAAAACATGGTCGTAATGTCTAGAGTCGTTTCTACAAGTTCCAAAAAAGCAATGCGTGATCGGCATGTTCGTTTTTGAAAGATTACCGGCGAAAAGTAGCACTTTTTACGTTGGGATTATACGAGGGCGGGTCTATAATGTCCCACTTCGGCTTTACTTCCGCTTTACGATGCAACGTCACGGTCTAAAAATAGCCTGCGTGCGGCACGCCATTGTCACCTTAATAAATAAATAAATGAATAACAATTGTCACCTTAACTTATAAAGACTGGCGAAAGGTGGTCGGGGGAGGACCATGGAGATGTATTGTTGAGCCAGTTCACGGATGCGTCCCTCCCGCTCATATTTTTCTATAATTTGCATCATCATTTCAATGGTAAGCGTCACCTTTTTCCATGTTTCACCACATGTACCAACCTTTTTGAAACCTGTCTTGATTTCTCTCACAAGAAAATCCGCCATACGTTCGTCTGCGGTGCTGTCATGTCGTCGTATTTCGAGCATGTCGTCGGATATAGAAACAAACGGCGAGTCAGATTTTACGTCGGATGTCGAAAAGATCGTGTATCGAAGCAATCGTATGTTGAGGTACCACTGTATTTTGTAAGTAAGTGTGAGAAATTTTTACGACTTGTGGGGACCTGAAAATGTGTAACCTTAAATAAAAACAGAATGGAACAATCAAAGTTAAATTAGTTAAAAAATGAATGGAAAAAATATTTGCTAATATATTTATTACATTTTAAAAATTAAAACTTTAAAAATAATATTTTCTTTTTTTCCCAATTTAAGTGTGGGACATATCAGGACCTGAAAAGGTGTAACCTTAAATAAAAACGGAATGGACCAATGGAAGTCAATGAGTTAAAAAAAAAATGAATGAATAACAAGATAATTACTAATATATTGGTTACATTTTGAAATCATTTTAGGACCCCCCCCTCCCCCCACCCATTTTTTAAGATTGAAAGTGTGATGAATTTCGAATTATGTGATTTATGGGGTCCTGAAAATCTGAACTATTAAAACAGCAAGTTAAATGTTTCTGAGAAAATATTACCACAACTAAATAGAACGTGTCTGATATTTTAAGCTACCTTTACTTTCCATTCGTGTCCATGCAAGCCAATTCGATAAATAACTTGGCCAAATACGAAAGTTTTGTTTTGCTAAAGTAGTATTAACACTACTTCGACAAATGTTTTTACAGGTCTGTCAAGTTGCCACTCAGGTTGTTGTTGTTCTTGTAGACACTAACTTTGAAATCCTACTCCTCTGTCATTCGTCAACTGATTTTCTTACAGTACAAGGGGTTTGTGTACTTACCGCTTACAGACGCACACGGGACTTAGCAACACACTAGGGACATTTTCTATTAACATGACTTGAACCTACTGCTGGACAACTGAAAGGCAAGGAGCAGCGAACTATCTCTCTTCCCCTCTCGCTCTAAAAAATAACTTGCGCACATAGAAAAACTCAAAGCGCGACTGCCCGGTTCTTGCCTTTCTCATACACAAATTTATTTTCGAGTTTTTGTACAGGAGTAAATCTCTCGCTCAGTAACTTCCGCTGGAGCCATCCTCACCTTGCGCGTCACTGAAGGTGTCCGGGCGGCATATGTGTCTTGAATTTTGTTCCGCTAGCAGTTGCTGATAAGGGAAAATCATCGTTTTTGAACATTTATGAATCGTAATCGAATCGTCTCGTGTCGAATCTCGATGAATCTATTAATCGATGTATTGGCACATAGACGTCCAATCAATTTGAGCAGAATCTTTCAATTGCTGTTCATATTCGCGTTGAAAATTCGTCCTTTAACTTCCCTGCTGTCCTTGCAGTGAGCTTCCGTGTACAGAAGTGTGTGTGTGTTCAGATCATGTCCGTGGAACACCCCCCTCAGCACCCCGCCCCTCACCTTCTAGCAGGTTCTTGTCGGTGTAAAGCCCCTAGGGCTTAAGCGGGCCTGCAGCGAACGGACGGCGGGGGCCTCTAACGGCTGTCTGGGGGTGGCCGCTCAACGTGACAGCAGCTTAATAAGCGCACGGCGGATGGGGGCGCGGGAGGGGTGGTGGCGGGCGGCTGACATGGACGTTTGGGTTGGGCGAGGGGGGAATATTGACCGAGGGATGACAGCGGGCTAATAGGGGATCAGAGAGTCCACTATGAGCACAGCTGCACTGCAGAGCGGACATTTGGATATTTTCCCTTAGGGGTGCACTCACTTTTGTTGGCAGTGATTTAGATGAATGGATTGTGGAGTTATTATGAGTAGGTATGCCACGATGAATTGATGAACAAATGAATCGTCAACTATTTTGATCGTAGAGTCATAGTTTCGAGACATGGTTGACTTAAAAATGATTCAAATCCTCTTTTCCGATCCGCTTAACCCTTCATTTAACTCATCGGTTGCCATTGACGGTGTGACACGTCAAATCCATTTTGACTGGGAGGTAAGCCTGAACGATATATCGTTTAAACATCGCCATCGCGATGTGCGCATGTGCGATACTCCCATCGCAAGGACGTGCGATTGTTTTTTTTGTTTTTTTCCAATCCACAAACCTTTGTTCTGCTTCATTCGCTGGCACAGCCTCTCTCACCCCCTTTCCCAGCTCTCAGTCACTGTGGCACTAGCTTATTAAAGTTACCGATGGCTTTGATCTGGCCAAAGAAGCCGGGCAGCAATCTGTCAATCATCGTTTGACTTGTTAAACAGTTTCTGCAAGGAAGCGCGGGCTGGAATGAATGTGTGTGTCTGTGGGGGGAGAATGTGGAGACGTTCGAGACATATAAAATGAACGCCAGAAGTGATAATGAGGAGTTTGTAATTTCTACATGTCACTCCAAGAGTCACAGCCATGTTAGGTAAACAGAAGCATTTAATAAAGCCAAGCATTTTTCTACTACAGTACTTTATTCTTGTTTCAAAATGATTCAGTGAGACAATTATGTTTAAAACTGATCATAATTATTACATTTGAAGTGCTTAAAAGCATTTATTTAAAAAAAAAAATATATATATATATATATATATATATATATATATATATATATATATATATATATATATACAGTGGGGAGAACAAGTATTTGATGCACTGCCGATTTTGCTGGTTTTCCCACTTGCAAGCCATGTAGAGGTCTGTAATTTGTATCATAAGTTCTCTTCAACTGTGAGGGACGGAATCTAATACAAAAATCCAGAAAATCACATTGTATAATTTTTAAATAATAAATTTGTATTTAACTGCATGAAGTAAGTATTTGATACATTACCAACTAGTAAATATTTCGGCTCTCAGTTCTTTTTTAAGAAGCCCTCCTGTTCTCCACTCATTACCGGAAGTAACTGCACCTGTTTGAACTTGTTACCTGTATCAAAGACACCTGTTCCCATGCTCAAACAAACAAACTCCAACCTCTCCACAATGGCCAAGACCAAAGAGCTGTGTAAGGACATCAGGGATAAAATAATAGACCTGCACAAGGCTGGGATGGGCTACAGGAAAATAAGCAAGCAGCTTGGTGAGAAGGTAACAACTGTTGGAGCGATTATTAGAAAATGGAAGAAGTTCAAGTTGACGGTCAATCTGCCTCGTTCTGGGGCTACATGCAAGATCTCACCTCGTGGGACATCACTGATCATGAGGAAGGTGAGGGATCAGCCCAGAACTACACGGCAGGACCTGGTCAATGACCTGAAGAGAGCTGGAACCACAGTCTCGAAGAAAAAATCGGAAACACATTACGCCGTCATGGATTAAAATCCTACAGCGCACGCAAGGTCCCGCTGCTTAAGCCAGTGCATGTCCATACACGTCTGAAGTTTGCCACTGACCATCTGGATGATCCAGAGGAGCAATGAGAGAAGGTCGTGTGGTCGGATGAGACCAAAATTGACCTTTTTGCTCTAAACTTGGCTCGTCGTGTTTGGAGGAAAAAGAAGGATGAGTACAACCCCAAGAACACCATCCCAATCGTGAAACATGGAGGAGGAAACATTTTTTGGGGCTGCTTCTCTGCCAAGGGTACAGGACGACTGCACCGTATTGAGGGGAGGATGGACGGGGCTATGTATCGCCATATCTTGGCTGACAACCTCCTTCCTTCAGTGAGAGCCCTGAAGATGGGTTGTGGCTGGGTCTTCCAGCATGACAACGACCCAAAGCACACAGCCAAGGCAACTAAAGAGTGGCTCCGTAAGAAGCATCAAGGTCCTGGAGTGACCTAGCCAGCCACCAGATCTGAACCCGATAGAAAATCTATGGAGGGAGCTGAAAGTCCGTGTTGCCCGGCAGCAGCCCCGAAACCTGAAGGCTCTGGAGAAGATCTGCATGGAGGAGTGGGCCAAAATCCCTGCTGCAGTGTGTGCAAACCTTGTCAAGGACTTCAGGAAACGTTTGGTATCTGTAATAGCAAACAAAGGTTTCTGTACCAAATATTAAGTTCGATTTTTGTGATGTATCAAATACTTATATCATGCAATTAAATTGAAATTTATTATGTTATGCGCTACCTCGCGGTTTTTCACTTATCACGGTGGGTTCTGGTCCCTATTAACCACGAAAAACGATGGAATACTGTACCCTGTGGTCATGATGAGTCATCCAAAGTCTTTCCAAACAGCTATTCAAGTCATCTCGTAAAAATTTCTTAAAAAAAAAAAAAAAAAAATTAATATCGCAATATATCGCAAACCCCCCAAAAAATCACAGCAATAGCTTTTTCCAATATCATTCAGGCCTACTGGGAGGGTCGCATGATCACAAAACAGTAAATGACACGCGATTCATACATACAGTAAGCCGTTCATTGAATAATCGCAAAACTAATCGGCAATTATTCGACTGTCAAAATGATGGTTTGTGACAGCGCCGTAAATTTATTGCCCAAAAATGATATGAGTTGGAGCAAAGCAGACAGATCAAAATGACCTTTTTGGACAAAGGACTAGATGGATTCTCAACTGATTATTACTTGAATTGGACATGACGGACCAAAATTCTTCAAAGTTGATGAATGAGTAATGGATTAGTCATGCCTGCCTGCTGGTTAGCAGTCATGATGCCTCTTGCGCGCTCGGCTGAAGGTCGTCTATTGAGCCGCCACGTAGTTTGTGTGTGAGTGCGCATGTGATTTGCTTGTGCTCTCCGGCAGCCTGCAGGAGGAATGATGGGCGTTATTGCAGATGACAGCAACACTGCGGCTCTTAAAAATAAAGGGAAAAAAGTATTTTCCATGCTTGGCTTCAGGGGAGTGGAGGTGGGGTGGGGGTACCGGGAGATGGGGGGCGGAGAATTGGCTGTCTCGGTGCCCCGCGGGCCTGTCACCCCTCCTCCCGTGGATAATGGTCTCCTGTCTATTTCGTGAATGATATCTGGATTCCATTGTGTGCACAAAAAGCCTTTGTGACTTTCTTATCATATATTTTTTTTTGTGTGTAAATGAACAGGCGGCACATCAGCAAAGCTCCTATTTTTCCTTCAATCCCCCCCGAGTGAAAAAGGCTAACCGGGCTCCATTGCGGTTCTCTGACATGCCGGGATGTAAAATGGAAGGCGCTCCAAACAAGCTACCTGCCGGCGTGTACTCACGGGACACAGTGAACACATGTGCTAATAATAGTGTGGTATTGTGCAACCCCAGTCTTGGTGGGGGCGGCAGAAGTTGTCCACTTTGAGGGGAGGTCATCTTCGGAGGCGCCGTGACGCGCGCTTTGACGACAGTATGTGACAAATGGATGTTTTGGGTCTTGCGGGGCTCCAATTATGCTTTGACGGCAGGGAAAATTGGAGCAGGTCCTGCCAGCGGACGCCCCACACGAGATACGGGAGTTCCAGAAGTGCTCAACATGTTTACCTTGACTTACGATGGAAACAAATTGTACTTGATTTTGGAAGCAACTTTCAGAGGGTCAGACTAAAAACGAAAAGACTTTCCTGTTTCCATCTGGTCTTTTCGAAGCAACCTACTAAGTTCCTTTCTGTTTTCATCTGTAAATGTCAAATCCCCATGTTTTTGGGAGGACCTCACATCGGCTGTAGTCAAGAACCAGGCCTCTATTTTGATGGAGAAACAACAGCAGGCGGCTCACAGATCGGAGCGAGTTTGTCTGATTGAAAACCAGAGAAAGATTCCACCGACGGCATGTTGAATGATTGGTAGAAGTCAGTACGGCGAACACCACCCACTTACTTTCCCCGCTGACTTGCTCCGCAAGTATGAAACCTCCTGCTTGTTTTCCTGACAAACACACAGCAAATGTTGTTTTCTGGAAAAACAAGGGCAGGGGCCAAGGGATGGTTCCGGGCCTCTGAGTCGGCAGTATTGGGATGTATAGTAGTGTGGCAAAGCAATTTGATCACAGATCAAAGTATGGTGAATAAAAAACGAGGAGAGTCAAAGATACACGAACTGAACGCTGCAGGTACAGTGGGGCAAATAAGTATTTAGTCAACCACTAATTGTGCAAGTTCTCCCACTTGAAAATATTACAGAGGCCTGTGATTGTCGACATGGGTTAACCTCAACCATGAGAGACAGGATGTGGGAAAAAAAAACAGAAAATCACATTGTTTGATTTTTGAAGAATTTATTTGGAAATCATGGTGGAAAATAAGTATTTGGTCAATACCAAAAGTTCATCTCAATACTTTGTTATGTACCCTCTGTTTGAAATAACAGACCAAACGTTTTCTGTAACTCTTCACAAGCTTTTCACACACTGTTGCTGTTATTTTGGCCCATTCCTCCATAAGATCTCCTCTAGAGCAGTGATGTTTTGGGGCTGTCGTTGGGCAACACGGACTTTCAACTCCCTCCACAGATTTTCTATGGGGTTGAGATTTGGAGACTGGCTAGGCCACTCCAGGTCCTTGAAATGCTTCTTACGAAGCCACTCCTTTGTTGCCCTGGCTGTGTGTTTGGGATCATTGTCATGCTGAAAGACCCAGCCATGTCTCATCTTCAATGCCCTTGCTGATGGAAGGAGATTTTCACTCAAAATCTCTCGATACATTCTTTCCTTTACACAGATCAATAGTCCTGGTCCCTTTGCAGAAAAACAGCCCCAAAGCATGATGTTTCCACCCTTATGCTTCACAGTGGGTGTGGTGTTCTTCGGATGCAATTCAGTATTCTTTCTCCTCCAAACACGAGAACCTGTGTTTCTACCAAAAAGTTCTATTTTGGTTTCATCTGACCATAACACATTCTCCCAGTCCTCTTCTGGATCATCCAAATGCTCTCTAGCGAACCGCAGACGGGCCTGGACGTGTACTTTCTTCAGCAGAGGGACACGTCTGGCAGTGCAGGATTTGAGTCCCGGGCGGCACATTGTGTTACTGATAGTAGCCTTTGTTACTGTGGTCCCAGCTCTTTGTAGGTCATTCACTAAGTCCTTTTGTCGCCACTTGGTGAGATCTTGCATGGAGCCCCAGATCGAGGGAGATTATCAGTGGTCTTGTATGTCTTCCATTTTTTAATAATTGCTCCCACAGTTGATTTCTTTACACCAAGCATCTTCCCAGCCTGGTACAGGTCTACAATTTTGTCTCTGGAGTCCTTCGACAGCTCTTTGGTCTTGGCCATAGTGGAGTTTGGAGTGTGACTGACTGAGGTTGTGGACAGGTGTCTTTAATACCGATAATGAGTTAAAACAGGTACCATTAATACGGGTAACGAATGGAGCCTCGTTAGACCTCATTAGAAGAAGTTTGACGTCTTTGACAGTCAGAAATCTTGCTTGTTTGTAGGTGACCAAATACTTATTTTCCACCATGATTTGCAAATAAATTCTTTAAAAATCAAGCAATGTGATTTTCTGTTTTTTTTCCACATTCTGTCTCTCTTGGTTGAGGTTTACCCATGTTGACAATTACAGGCCTCTCTAATCTTTTCAAGTAGGAGAACTTGCACAATTGGTGGTTGACTAAATACTTATTTGCCTCACTGTATGGGGCAGTGACTGAACAAAAGATTTAATCTATTTCGTAAAAACCAGAGGACAACTCAATTGATGAAGAAAGTGGCAAGTGGGACAGGTCCTGCTAGCGGACCCTCGCCGCGCAACGAAGCCCCCGCGAGTGTCAGCCGCTCCAAGCTAGTTTTATTTAATGAAGGCAAACTCGGGGTCTAGTTTGCCAGAGGACAATCCCACAGTGTGCTCGGGCAACTCCGCCGCCGGACTTTCTTTGAAATGGAAAACTTGCATTAAACATTCCATTTGTATGAATTATAATTATAATCTCATTAGTATCATTGCTCTGAGGGTAAAGACATATAAAGATAGACACATCATTGAGCGGGTTGGCCCATTGCTGCGATTAATCAATGCGTTCGCCATATTGCATGTGGCAGCTCTGTCACGGATGCAAGGAAATGCATTTAACTGGACTAAAACGTAGCTTCAGTTTTTAATTCATATTTTATGTTTTTGGTATCCATTACGTCACTACTACAAAGTTTGGAGTCACTTAAAAACTTTATCCGTTTTTCAATATGACGTCCCTGCACATATGTCTGGCTGCACCCTTGCCCCGGAGCTGTAACATTAGATGCAACCATGATGTCACCCCATGACACGCGGCATCCAGACGTGATGCTCCTACGAGACTTTGCTCACTCTAACGCTAATTTGATTCAGCGGAGATTTAATTCAATCCGGCGGCCCGGGAGCCTCTAAGTGGCTTTTAAGAGAGTCTGAAGGGGCTGGAGGGCCTGGATGGGAGAGTTTGTGAGGATTAGGTGACACTCCTGAGGTCAAAGGGTAGGCTAACAGCGGCAGGTGGTGCTTGACAAACAAATGGTGGTCTAACAAAGATGCTAACGTCAAGTGTGATTCCCAAATTGTTTTTTGAGTGATTTTGGTGATTGAAAACGCGAAAACCTCTGATGATGAAGACATGGAAAGAGGTTCTTATCTTCAAGGCACAATTGGTTGCAGGCCTGCCTCGTTTTTTGAAACTGCGTTGTGTGGTGCAGTGGAGCTGGGAATAGTTCACAAATCAAACTGTCTATAAATTAGATTTTGTACTACTCTTGATAGTGATGGATGATATTTTTGCATTCGCGCAGCTATTTCATTGTCTGCCTCCCATAGCAAAGCACAATCGAAGATGAGCTCTTGTTCATGTCTCATTTACATCTCTGAGACGTGAATCAGAAATAATCGAAACGAGAGTGGTTTTCTCAGTTTTCTCAAATTTGTCTCATGTCTCATAGTGAGCACTACATGAGAGGGTCTTGAAAATAGTTCTACAGGGACAATTTTTCAAGAAAGTCTCACAGTTGTCTCCTTTCAAGATCTCACCAAGAGACAACTATGAGTACTTGTGTCAATCTCAAATGCGTCTTAATTTTATCTCCTTACGAGTCACGATCTCAGTAATGTCTCAGTAAAAGATATGGATGAGTATTTTATTTCTTAAACTTGCCTCAAAGCTGCCTCTTTTACTGATCTCGCCAAGCAACCCTATATTGTGCCAGTCACAGATATTTCTCAATTTGATCTCCTTCCAGTCTGCAATTGCTCATTTTGGGTTTTCAAGAATCTTTCATTGTAAGAGTAGTGTCTGCTCTGACATGTCCAGTCACATCACATGCCAAAATCCGAGAAAATATTATAATTGGTCAAATAATTAAATAACATCTGTAGGGGTGGGAACCTCTTGGTACCTCACGATACGATACGATTTCCGATATGAAGCTCATGATAACGATGATCTCACGATATAGCAATACAGCGATAATCGATACATTGGTCAGGAAATCATACTACAAAACAACTAATAAACAGAAAAAACAAGCTATATTCATTCTCCTGCTGTAAGGTAATGTCCAATCCATTTGAACTGGGAGGGTGGCTGCAAATTAACCCCTCCCACTTCAAACAGGCCCCTCCCCTTTCTATAGCCATCAGTGGCAGTCAATTAATGCCCGTCAAGGTGGTCATTTTGGGCCATTTCAAGTCATTAGCTGTTGATTTTCAGTCACTTCCTGTTGATTTTGGGGTATTTTATGGGCACTTCCTGTTGATTTTGGGTTACAGAACAGGAAGTGAGCCGGGAATCCCACAAATAAATAGGTAGTGACTCAAACTCACAAGGAAGTTACCTGTAAATGCCCTAATATGAACAAAAAGTGACATGTAAATGCCCTGAAAATCGGAAACAGTGGGCTGCCATTGAGTTAACTGAAACACTATTATGTAGTAAGATTTTGGTAGCAACTTGTAGGTTCCTTCTTTTTTTTTTCTTTTTTTTTTTCTTCTTTTTTTCAAAACGATAACTCGATTCTTGGCATGAGCGTATCGATAACCTTTTGGGTTGCAAAGTATCACGATATATCACCATTTCGATATATTGTCACACCCCTAAAGATGTGGTTCATTTGGTTCATCTTGTTCAATGTAAAAATCAGAGATTTGACCGAAAATTTGGCGCCGAAAACTATCTGCGGCTACAAATGCATTATCGGTTTTTGGTTTCGAAGACCGAAAGATTACCGCAAAATAGTGTGAAAAACCTTAGACCTTTTGTTTGATGACGTAATCAAAACAGGCAACACGTTGGCTGACGATGTCTCGCCAAAACTACTGGCTCGCAGGCAAAAAGTCGGCGATTTGGAAGTGTTTTTTTAAGTATCAAAGAAATATATAAGTTATTAAATGAACCAAAATAAATTTGTTTCATCGCTGCTGCACGCTTTCTGAAGTTGCTTTCCATGGATGTGCCACGTCTCAGTGAATACACTGCATCTGTACCCGTGCTTGGCTCAGTGGTATAGAAGTCATTCCCCAACCCAGACACTGAACCCCACATTGCTGCGTCACCAGCAGGTGGATGAGGATATAGTGTCAAAGTGCTTTGAGTACCTGAAAGGTGCTCTACAAGTGTAAATCCATTTTCAATTAAGAGAATTTCTCTTCTCAAATATTGCTCAAATCTGATTTTGTCAAATCAATCTCCTTTGTCTCAATGATTTCGTTGCTCATTTTGACTCATCACAAACTCAGAAACAAATCAGCAGAGAATGAGTTAAATTTGAGATGATCAAATTCGTCTCGTGAGACGGGATTAAGCAATAGATGAGTAGCAAATTTTTGCTATGAGCTCTCACAGTGCTAGACGTCCAATCCATTTGAAGTGGCTGGGTTGGCAGCGAAAGAACGAATAGTTCAAATTAGGGCTGCAGCTATCGATTATTTTAGTAGTCGATTAATCGATTAACTAGTTCGAATAATCAAGTACAGTGATACCTCGGCTCACGAACGCTTAAGCTCACGAACTTTTCGCCTCAAGAACATTAAATTCGCGAGCATATAGTCTCTGCTGGCGAACTAGTTTTCGGCGGACGAACCAAGCCACGCGGTCGGACAGCGCCACGAGAAGCTGACGCACGCTCACGGCGTCCCAGTTCGTCCCCTCCCTTTCGTTGAGTGCGGACGTGGTTTGTGTTTGATAGACATTTTGGACCATATTGAGTGTACTTTTGCTATTATGGGACCGAAAAAGAGTTACATACAGTCCTTATGGAAGGTGACTCGTGTTACCAATTCGCCCTCGACTGGTAATTGGCGGTGCTTTCAGCTTCCCACCGTCGTGAGAAGTGGACCGGCGAGTCACGTTGGCTCGTTGTCGTCGGTTGTCTTCGGTTCGCCCGATTTCCTCTCCAGAAAGGAGGCGGCGTGCATACAAACACCCAGAGGCGTCGGATGGCTTTTTGTGGGCACTTTTATTAACAACCAAAAACATGTGGGGGGCACAGCAGTGGAGTCTACGCTAACTGCGCACTTTGCCGGTAACACTCTCCTTCCAAACAGTAACTCCCTCCCTCCTCCTCCCACTCCCATACCATCGCAAAGGTAAATAAAACAACTTTATTATACAGTACAGTTTATTTCTTTAATTATAATACAATAGCACACTTATTATACATAAAATAAGGTATATTTTTGTGTAGTTTTAAGGCTTATTTAGTAGAAAATTATGTTTTATGGGGACCTGGGAACGGATTATTCTCATTTTAATGGTTTCTTATGGGAAATAAATGTTCGGAAGACGAACTTTTCGCCTCACGCACACTTTCTGGGAACCAATTATGTTCGTGAGCTGAGGTATCACTGTAATCGGATAAGGAACATGAAAAATCAAAATACCTGAGTTGAGCATCAAACGGTATAAAAAATAATAAATGAGGATCTCTGTACAACAAAAGGACAACTGGCCAACTTTCATAGCTAAAGTCTGCTAGCTTAAATGCTATAAAGTGCCAACTTTTTTTTTTTTTTTCAATGCTCTTAAAAATGGTTCAGACTAGGGCTGCAGCTATCGAATATTTTAGTAGTCGTTTAATCGATGGGCTAGTTAGTTCGAATAATCGAGTAATCGGATAAGGAACATGAAAAATTCAAATACATGAGCTGACCCTCAAACAGTATAATTTTTTTTTTAATGATCTATGTACAAGAAAAAAACAATTGGCTATCTTACTTAGAAAAAGTTCGCTAGCTTAAGTGCTATAAAATGCTAAAGTTTTTTTACAATGCTATTAACAATTTTTTCAGACACATATTCCCACAAAAAACGGTTCAATATACCTATAAACTAAATTATGAACGCAATAAAAAAAACATTAGGTCAAGCAAAAACTTAGCTTACTTTGGTCTTAACAGGGAGCAGTTGGCTCATTTGTTCAGCCATGTGAAAAAAGGCAGACCAGAGGGCAGTGTATCCACCCTAATTAATAAAACTGAATGCAAACACTTTCAAAATAAACCATTACAACGACACTTTAATTAAACGAATACTCGAAGCAACAAAATTTAATATATATTAAATAATATATTTTTTTCTAATCGAATACTCAAGTTAAATCGATTAATCGTTGCAGCACTAGTTCAGACACATATTCGTGCAAACAATGGCTAAATATACTTATAAACTAAATTATGAATGCATTAAAAAAACATTAGCTCAAACAAAAACTTTGCTTATGTTGGTCTTAACAGGGAGCAGCTGGATTCAACCATGTGAAATGAGGCAGACCTGAGGGCAGTGTACCCACCCAAAAATAAAACTAAATGCAAACACTTTCCAAATAAACCATTACAACACCATCTTAGTTTAACGAATACTCGAAGCAGCAAAATTTAATTCGAATCTTTTTTCCTAATCGAATACTCAAGTTAATCGATGAATCGTTGCAGCACTAGTTCAAATGGATTGGATGTCAACTAGTAATAAACTTGATATTGAGAATGTAATCTTAGTATCAGACACCAGGGAAGAGGTTTCCATCTTAAGGTAGTAGTCAAATCAGTTGACGTACCAATTTTTCTCCTCTCCACTGTCTAGCTCTAAAAGTGTGAACCCTTGTTTTGTAGAAGAACTCCCTCTGAGTGTTAATGTCAAGTGACGGCCACCGTATTGTAGTCGACAAACACGCATGTGGCTGGAGGTGTGTGTTAACTTCCTCCTTGCCACCACCCCCACTGACCGCGCTGTCTCTCGACGCTTCGGGGAGATTGTGTGTTTAGATGAAGCCAATGGGGGAGGGCCCGGCAAGCGCCCTACTGTTTTTATTTATTGAAGCACGAGGTGGACAAGCGACTCAATTTATCCAACCGAGCTGGTCCGTGAAGAATTGTCATAGGAGTTTAGAGCCTAAGAAAGGTCTTTCTGTGGCTTGCAAGGTGAGGCACGTCTGGAAATGGACGTAGGACAGTACTTATATAGCGCATTTAAGTATATGGTTACCATCTCCAAGGGCACTTCGACAGTGGGCAGTCGTAGCCGGAAATCGAACCGCTGACCCTTCGGTCCAAGGACCACTCCAGCTAACAACTTCGCCACTGCCGCCCGGAAAGAGGGGAACGTCTAAGGGTGTCTGGGGTCTGTAGCTTAGGGATGTCCCGATCCAGGTTTTTGCACTTCCGATCCGATACGGATATTGTTTTGCACTTCCAATCCGATACTGATACTGGCCGATACCGACCTATCTGAGCATGTGTTAAAGTTTAGTTATTTAGCCTCCTTACTTAGTTGTCAGACTCATGTTGAAAAAGGTTTTAGTACTCTTGATAACAACTAGCCAGCTGAATTAGGTGAGTTTGAATAACACACAACGGTTGGTAACAAGAAACTGACCTGTTTATTCAGTGACAAACACAAAACATTATAAGTAACAAACAGAAATGGCATAGTCAGTCAGTAAAACGTGTAAATAATATTGTAAACTGTCTTAAAAAAGCAAAACACACCAACAACCTCAGTGGAAAATCCCCAAATCCCCCAAGCTATTAGATGCTTTTAAGGTTTCGTGCATTAGTTACAAAAATTGTATAAAAAGCCTCTCAGGTTTAAATAAACGACTATTTCAGTATCAAGTTAACATTTTAAAACAGTAAATAAAATACTCAAGTCCCCATTCTGTATCGGCAGCTTTAAACTACATTCATTTAATTTTGCGACTCAACTGTTAAAGTTGTTAAAATTGCTCCCATTATTCCATAATTTCCCTTCTGTCTACTTTCGACATGAGAAAGTTTTAAAACTGTTTTGAAGATAGATTCAAGTCAAGATTTTGCCGATTTAGGAGTATTTTAGATAAAAAGTTAATTAGGTTCGCTTGGAAGGTTCACAACAGCCTACTAGGGAAGTTTTCTGCTTTAAGATGGCGGCTGTTTACTAACGCATCGGGTTTTCAATACGTCAATGTTGCTAACGCAGTCGGGTCTGTCGTGTAGCATCTAGTTCTATATACTTATGATATGTATTATCTCCAGTAAAATGACGTTGACGTAGTTTGTAGCAGCTGTCAGCAGCAGTCAGGTATTGTTGTGTTTTTTATCCAGCGGCATGAGTTGAGCTAAAGCAGTGAGTTGAGCATTGGCATTACCCGGGTCTATGACAAGCATTATGTTTACTTTCGGGATGCAATGCGGTCAGTTTCTCATTGCGTCCCGAAGACCACGCTGTGTATTAGTTCCGCTTTACTTGACATATTTCAATAATCGGAATTTGGATGTTTGTGAATTGTTCTCGAATCTTCCACGGCCGAATCGCCCAAGGGTGTAATGACGGCTGGGCATGTTGTACCGTGGTTCTAAGTGTTGGATGGTGCATCTTTACTCACGTGAGATAATGGCTTGTCATCCAGAATGAATTCTTCGGCAATGACTCTTGTTATTCCCTGGGCTTTGGGACTGTCGAGTGCCAGTTTGTCTCGCATAGCAAAAGTTTCTGCCAGTGTTAGTTGCGTAGGACCTTTCTTTTTGTCTTCGGTTTTCTTAACATGCTCCTCATATTGTTTGTGGTAGTATTTCGCTAAATGCTTGATTAGGTTGGTTGTATTAAAACTTCTTACAGCTTTACCTCTACGCTTGACTTTATTGTGGCATATGTTGCACTCTGCCTCTTCGTCTTTGTCGTCCTTTAAGGTGAAATGATCCCACACAGCTGACATTTTTACAGATAAAGTCTCTCGGTAAATTGGGAGACAGTAATGCCTGTAGTTAGCTGGGATAGGCTCCAGCACCTCCGCGACCCTCATGAGGAAAAGCCGCATGGAAAATGAATGAATGAATGAATGAATAGTGTAAATGTAGTGTGTTGAAGGTGTGCCGTAAAATGCGGACCGGATTTTAGGGAAACCGAAGCAAAAACAGGAATGGATTATGTAAATCGGTGCGCCGGACCAGATTTAAAAAAAAAACTGGATCGGAAGTCTGGATCGGAATTTTTCCGTGTTCCGATCCGATACCGATGCACATTTTTTTGCCCATATCGGCGTCAGATCCGATCCAAATATCGGATCGGGACATCTCTACTGTAGCTAACCCTGTACGTAACCCTGACCTCAACAAATCTCCAGTCAACGAGATGTCTCGCAGAAGCTAGCGAAAGCAAGCTAGTTGGCCAATGATTTTTAAGCACAACAACAAATCTGGGAGATGTTTAGAAATGTTTTCTTTATCGTTGCCCCATTTCCGGACGCGCCCCCGTTTTTGAAACCACAGACAATTGCAGAATCTCGTAAATAAACAGATGGGACGAGGCGTTAGGTGAGCACGACGGTGTCAGGTGCACAGGGCGTTAGAGGTTTTGTTGTGTTCGGAACACGCTACTCCGACCCGACCCGTTTGACGAAAGCGGCGTTGACAGAAAAGCTGACAGATGCTTCGCCAGCCTCCATTATTTATGAGCACGTTTCACAGGTGCCTCCTGCTCCTTCTTCTATACGTCCACTTTGTGTTGCATTCGAGGTGTCCGCGTTTGTGCTTGCGTGGGTGGCTGAATATGCGTCTTCTGCAATGTGCAAGTCCAGGCAACTTTTGTTTTAGCTGTGAAGTTCATAACCAAATTGGAAGCCGACAGAGCTTCTCCATGGGGAGCCCAGTATAAAAGGAAAACAAATGAAGATGGCAGGAAAGCTGAATCGGATGTTACAACCCCCCGTTTGGATGCTGTGCGGTTTTGCACGACCATTAGCATCTAACGAGCGGGAAACGCGGACTTCAGTTTGAAATTTGACACAAGATTTTATGGAAGACTATCAATCCAAAATCTGCTTCTCCTGAAAATGGCAAGCTTGTTTTTGAATCCTTCCACAAAACAAAACCAAACTTTTAGACTGGCAAAGTGAGTCAGTGGGGCAAAGCAATTAATCTTGTGCTGCTATGTGGCATTTTAGAGTACGTCTGGGTCCATTTAAGATGGGAATATCTTTCCGAGTGTTAATGACATCATCAGTAGAATCTTCTTGTTTTTGATCAGACCACTCAACTGTACCCTGCAACTACAGCCCCCACTTTTTTGGCACTTCACAGTCAATGTGGTTCTTCAATTAGGACGGTGGGTGGCTTCAACGTACTGGTGGGAACATATTCCTGAGTAATGGTGTTTTCCCCTTACTTTTTTATTCCTAGCATTATCCTACCGCCCCACCCTTCATCATCATCCCACCCTTGTTTCTTCTTGGCTATTGATAAACAGCAATCATCCAGCCAAGTCTTTTATTTTGGTTCTCATTTGATAGCCTGGCCATCGGACCGGGGGGGCGTATTCTAATGAAAAAGGACGGAATGAGAGTGTTTGATTGGCGTCTAGGGGAAGGAGAGGCCAGTCGGGCCTCTTCATAAGTGCGCCTTTGTTTTGTTTTTTTCTCACAGAGGTTCCCAACAAAAAGCCCCCTCTTTTTTTGCCCGTTCAATGGCAGCTTTGGGAATGCAGATGCAAATGCGCCGCATGGGAGCAGCGCAAAGAGGAAGTGGGACCGCGGCGCGGCCGAACGACCTTTCCCCCACCCGCAGGAACTGGAACGTCATCAGAATTCCGAGAGGGGAACGGTCATCGTATCAAGAGCGCCGCAATGCTTTTAAATGTCTGGCTTGGAATCATGTTTAAAATGTCCAGTCCTCGCTGCAAATCGATTGCACGGCTCCCCACCCCTGTCTCCGCAGTAAACGTGGTCACCTTTGCTGTAAAGAAGGAGAGCGTAAGTCTTTTAATGGCACGAGAGGAAGCTCAAGAAACATGCGCTGACCTCAAACGTGACCAAGTGATGGCTGAAAGCAGTAAAATTCCAATATATCATTTTTCCAGTTGCTGAGCAAGATTAGCTGCTCAAAGCGAGCCGGTGACATTGGCCGACGAAAGGGACGCATTAATGCACTATTGATTGTTTATCTCGAATAACAGCGTGTGGAAGAAGGCGGGCGGGGGCAGGGCGGGGTGTGTGGGCGGTAGCTGCGCGATAGATAATTCCGTCTTTTGACTCCAGATTGTCAATCGGGGACCGAAAGGAACACGAGCTATCTTGCGACATTCCAGGTGTGAAATAGGAAATAGAAACTGGGCCGCAATGTGGCCACCGTGCGATAAGGACAAATAATTCAATCTGTTATCCGGCACGGAACGCTAACTTCCTCGGAGCTAGCACCTATGGTCGCTTTCAAGTCTCCCTGAACTTTCACCCGGCTTCGGATAGCTTCCACTGGAAATGTAGTACATACTAGGGTTGAGAATTTATTACATGACATGTTGTTAAAAGTATCGATACTAAAATGTCGTATTTGATTGCAAAATTATTAGGGCTGTCAAAATTATCGCGTTAACGGGCGGTAATTTTTTTAAAAAACTTAATCACGTTAAAATATTTGACGCATTTAACACACATGCCCCCCTCAAACAGATTAAAATGACAGCACAGTGTCATGTCCACTTGTTACTTGTTTTTGGGTGTTTTGTCGCCCTCTGCTGGCGCTTGGGTGCGACTGATTTTATGGGTTTCAGCACCATGACCATTGTGTAATTATTGACATCAACAATGGCGAACTACTAGTTTATTTTTGGATTGAAAATTTTACAAATTTTATTAAAATGAAAACATTAAGAGGGATTTTAAGATAAAATTTCTATAACTTGTACTAACATTCATCTTTTAAGAACTACAAGTCTTTCTATCCATGGATTGCTTTAACAGAATGTTAATAATGTTAATGCCATCTTGTTGATTTATTGTTATAATAAAAAAATACAGTACCCTAATTTTCAGACTATAAGCCACTACTTTTTTCCCTCATTTTGAATCCTGCAGCTTATATTCCAGTGCGGCTTATTTGATGATTTATTTGGGTTAATAGGTAAAACTTTATTTGACAACGGCATCATAAGACTGTCATAAGAACGTCATAATTATGACATGACACTATCATGGGCATTACTGAATGCTTATGACAGATGTCAACATGTGTTATGGTCACTAACTCCATTTATGTCCAGCTCAGATCTTTTACGTCCATTCAAAAGTGAGATAATTTGCTGGATGACACTAACCGACATCTATTATAAGCATTCAGTAATGCTTATGACAGTGTCATGTAATAATTATGACAGTATTATGGCACCACTATCCAAGAAAATGTTATCAAATATAATAGCTAGCAATTAATGAAACAATTGGAACAGTTTCTGAAGAAATAATTAGCAGAGAACATGAATTTTGATTGTTATTTACATCTGTAGTGCCGCAATGCATGCTAGGAAGAATGTTGGATGAGAACAGTGTTGACAACAGGTGGCAGCAGAGGTTGACTGTCTCCCCCAAGGGAGCAGTGATGGCCAAATGAAGATTTTTGAAACAATAAGGCTTTACAGTCAATTGGTTCCAAGCTTCATGGTGGTTCATTTGGTATCATGACAGTCTTATAATGCCTTTGTCAAATGAAGTGTTACCAGTTAATATCTTTTGGTGCAAATATCCCATAATACAATGAGGACAACTGCGGCTTATAGTCCAGTGCGGCTTATCTATGAACAAATTCCGTTTTCATGTCAAATTTGGTGGCTGGTGGCTTATAGTCAGGTGCGCCTTATAGTCCAGAAATTACGGTACTTATGTACAGTATGTTGAATGTATATATCTGTCTTGTGTCTTATCTTTCCATTCCAACAATAATTTACAGAAAAATATGGCATATTTTATAGATGGTTTGAATTGCGATTAATTACGATTAATTAATTTTTAAGCTGTGATTAACCCGATTAAAAATTTTAATCATTTGACAGCCCTAAAAATTATTGATTCACAGTTTTGTATTAGTTTTTGAACAGCCGGAGGTCACCAGAAATATGTCTTGAGGTAAGACTTTGCATTACTTTTGATAATAATGTGGGATAGTTTTGCATTTTCTTTGTAAATTGATCAGCTACCATTGACGGTACTAGACGTTAGGATAGTCACGATACGATACGGTTTGCGATACAAAGCTTACGATAACGATGATCTGAAGATATGCCGATACAATGTTTATCAAGGAGCTAGACAACATTGCAAAACGAGTGGGACCACCAGTGCAGCGGCTTGCCTAGCAGACCCAGCAGAGACGCAAAAAGAATCCATCTTTGTGAGACAGACAACGATGAGGGAAAAGTTTACACGGCTGACGTGGCGACAACGCCATTATCTCGGCGACGAAGCGTAATCTCTCAGTAGTCATGAGTCAATAAATTGTTACTTTGCTATCAAAAGCTTATTTGTCTGGTTGTTCGTGGTATTTTGTAAAAGAAAAACATTATTCAGATGTTTGGGATTTAACTAATGCAAAAAATAGCATTGTTAAAATCAAAGTTATGTTTGAAATGTATGCATTTACAAAAAGCTCATTTTCTCCGTTTTTTCATCAGAAATTGGAAAATTGCTCAAACTAAGCTATTTTCTAATGCTGATTTCTAAAGAATGGAAAAAGATATGAACTTACTTTTTTCTGCTGTGAGAAGAGAGTCTAATATTTCTTTTGGTGGGTTCCATGTTTATATAGCAATACAACAGAATTTTCTGTGGGCCTTGCAAAATCAGTCAAAATCCAGAAAAACGGCCGGGAGCGAAGGGCCTTGCTCTGGTGAAAATGGCTGGGAGTGAATGAGTTAAGGTCATTTACCTGTTGATTTTCAGTTACTTCCTGTTGATTTTGGGATATTTTATGGGTCACTTCCTGTTAATTTTGTGTTACAGAACAGGAGGTGACCTGGGAATCACCCAAATGAATAGGCAGTGATTCAAACTCAACAGGAAATGACCTGGAAATGCCCTAAAATGAACAGCGAGTGACCTATAAATGCCCTGAAAATCTGACTGAATGACTGTGAATGTTGTGGTTTCGAATGAACGAACATTCCCAGTCCAAATGGATTGGGTGTCGAGCACCGTCAAGGCAGCCTTAGAGTTAACTGAGACACCATTATGGTGGAAGACTATGGTGCTATGGTGATAGCTACTTGTTGGTTCCTTTTTTTTTTTTTTTTTAAAGACATTGGCACCTTTTTAAAATGATATCTCTATTCTTGCAGGAGTATCATGAAATATCACCATTTCAATATTTTGTCACACCCTCTACTAGACATCCAATCCATTTGAAGAGGGTTAAAGGTCAACAAGTGATAAACTCATTTAAAGAGTCGATTGAACATCTAGTGCAAAAGACAAAAAGGCATGATCTCAGTTCAGGCCAGCAATAAAGGGTAAATCAGAAAATACACATTCGCATAAAATCAAACAATTTGGAAAAAACAATCATGTTTTGCACTGAAAGACAAGCATTCACAGTCAGTCTTCCCACTTTAGAAGAATTCTATGTCACTTGTTGTCAGTTGCAGGCACTAATTATTCATTTACAGTCACTTCCTGGTTAATATTAGGCTACCATGGGTCATTTCCTGTTGATTTTGGGTCACTTCAAGTAGATTTTGGGGTTTTCCGAGGTCACTTTCTGTACATTTAGGATTATATTCTGTTCATTTCAGGGTCACTTTGTGTTCATTGGTCAATTCCTGATGGTTTTGGGGCAATTCAGGGTCAGTTCCTGTTGATTTGGGGTCAACTTTCTGTTAATTTTGGCAAAAAACAAAAAAAAACCCTGAAAGGTTTAATTTTGGTACTTACAAAAAAACATTTTCTTCGTAGCAAACCGTATCAATAATCATTTTGTTATAGGATGAAGGGTGAAAACAAGTGCAACTGTTGAAGTAACAAAGAGGCATCTGTTATTCCCTTGGCGCCAACTTGATTTTATTTCACTTGACATTTGAGGGCAAATTCTGACTAGCACTTGTGGCCGCTCAGCTAGCTTTATTCTCCCCGTGTGGTCACTTCCAGTCTCTCTGAACTCTCCCCTGGCTTGTTGCTCGCTCATTACAAACAATCAGCAATTCACAATCCCGGAGCGAAGGCGAGCCTGACCGCTGGAGGAGCGAAGCGTGCGCCCGGCCTCGAGTTGGGAATCAAACTCTAACGCCGATCAATCGGGCCTCTTTGTTCATTAGTGGTTGTCTCCCGCGGGGGTCGACGAGGTGCCGATAAAAGCAAAACAGCCCATCACGGGCCTCATTTGGCCGAGCGGGCGGCGCTCCCTGGGGGGCAACTAGCCGAGGTAAATAAAGGTGAGTCGCCGGCAAAGTCAAAGCGGAGGAAGGTGAATAGAAAACGGATGACTACAAATGTAAGTTCCCCACAAAGAGTTAATTACAAGAATCCAAAGTCGGTTTCTTTGCGTCTGCAGCGGTGACAAACGACGTCCCTAACACCTGCTCGCCTCGGTTCTGGCGTGCGGTTTGGAAGAAATTTGCTCCAATTTAAGAGGCGTAAAAAGGCAGCGTGTGAGGTCGTTAATAACGTAAAAAACGGGCGCTCCCGAATGTCAGCGCGTTGTTTTATGGAGGCGGCGGCGTAAAGGTCGTTACTCTCCGTCGAGGGGGAAACTATTTTCCGCGTGCGCTCGGTTTATTGCGGCCGTATTTTAGCCGCGGCATTGTTTTAGCCCCATGTATTATTTAGTGTTGTGTGACAATTGTGTTGTCTGGAAATTGACCCTCTGCTACAGTTAACGTGCACCCCCATGAATACGTAAGTCCGCCCTCCCTTTTACTTCCCTGTGGTAACCGTAGCGACCAACGTGGGAACAGAAGTCTACTTTGTGCGGGGTCAAACCCCCCCGAGATGCTCATGAGTGCCGCATGATGTCATATTACTCGTTATGAATGGTAATAAATCATCCCAAAGAGAGTCTGTTTTTGTTTTTGAACGTCCCGCACACTGATTTGCATTGAGGGTGCTTGCACCAGGACTGCTAGATGACCACAAAGACCACAGTGGGGGGAACAGCAAGCCAATAGACCACCCTTCTCTTCTTGCTAACTACCTTCCAGCCAGCTCCCGCCTTTGTCCAACCATCGTGTGCGAGCTGGTGGCGAACTCCGAAGATAAAGCCACCCAAATGCGCCTTTGATGTAAACACATGGCCTCCATTCATCGACGTCTCTTGAACGTCTCTTTATACTTCAGTTCTTCTTTTAATGTTTTCCCAGTTAAAATGGAACTGAGCGGCGACTCGTCTCACGGCTGTGAGGGGGGGGGAAGTACAAAGTTGAAGTTGGTGGGAATTGTGGATTTGTACTGAGGGAGTATCACAATTTTCTTGTTTTGGCCAAAAAGATTGTCAGTCCCCTCCCTATGTATGCCCTGTCCAAATGAATTTGGTTTTACCTATGGCAGGGGTTTTCAACCCAGTCCTCAAGGCACACTGTGGGTCCTGGTTTTTGTTCCAGCCGATCCAGCAGAGACAGTTGAACCAATGAGGCTTCTGCTAAAACAAGCCACACCTGACTGCAATCAACTGATTGCACTTGTAAAACACCAGATTGGGGAAAAAGTGTTGTCATCTTGTTTGGTAAGAATGAAATCCTGCACCCACAGTGTGCCTTAGTGGAATAGGTTGGGGACCCCTGACCTATGGGACAACGACAATAATGGAAATGTAGAGATTTAAGTGATAACAACTGAATTGATTACAAGGAAGTGCAACATAGTCCTAAAAACCCACAAGTCAAGGTAGCTTAAAATTTGTCCCACTTTGGTGTGCTATTATTTTCCTGGCAATCTGATACATTTTTGTTTTTATAAGGTTACACATTTTCGGGTCCCCACAAATCATGTGAATTTGATATGCATCACACGTTCAAAAAAAAATTCGACAAAAAATGGGTAGTTTGAAGCGCTACTTTGCGCTTCAAACTTCGTGTCCTCAGTCAATCGCGGACCTTTGTTCAATTAATTAAAAAAAAAAAAAAAAAAAAAATACAGATGAGCTGTCCCAAGCCGATCGCGTGGTCTCACTCGACCATCCCTCCCTCTCTCTCTGCTCTTTGTTCATCAGGCAGGAGTTGCTTATTAAAGTGAATGATGATTGATAGATGTTTGGGTTTGATGTTGCCACAGACACGAACTTCAAAGTGCCGCATGCGTCAATCATTGTTTAACTTGTTAAGCAGTTGCTGTGGCAACTCATTGTGTGCAAGTGAGCACCTTGAGCAGATTTGAGTGGACTCACTCAATGAAGCATTTAATAAAGATGTTTCTACCATATTCTTTTTTAAAAATAATTTGGTGGGACAGGAACATGTTTAAAACACTTAACTCATAGATATTACATTTGAAGTGCTTAAAAATCCAACCATTTATTAAAATTAGGGCTGCCAAACAAAAAAATTTTAATCGAGTTATTTACAGCTTAAAAATTAATTAATCGTAATTAATCGCAATTCAAACCATCTATAAAATATGCCATATTTTTCTGTAAATTATTGTTGGAATGGAAAGATAAGACACAAGACGGATATATCCATTCAACATAGTGTACATAAGTACTGTATTTGTTTATTATAACAAGAAATCAACAAGATGACATTAACATTCTGTTAAAGCGATCCATGGATAGAAAGACTTGCAGTTCTTAAAAGATAAATGTTAGTACAAGTTATAGAAATTTTATAATAAAACCCCTCTTAATGTTTTCGTTGTCATAAAATTAGTAAAATTTTTAATCAAAAATATACTAGTAGCTCGCCATTGTTGATGTCAATAATTACACAATGCTCATGTGGTGCTGAAAACCATAAAATCAGTCGCACCCAAGCGCCAGCAGAGGGCGACAAAACACCGAAAAACACAAGTAACAAGTGGACATTACGCTGTGCTGTCATTTTAATCTGTTTGAGCGGGGCATGTGCGTTAAATGCGTCAAATATTTTAACGTGATAAATTAAAACAATTAATTACCGCCCGTTAACGCGATAATTTTGACACCCCTAATTAAAATATATACATACACAATTATACTTTGGAGAAAAAAATGAAAAAATATGTCTTATATGTATCTCTTTCCAATGCTAAATCTGAATAAATACATTGGACACACACAAAAAAAATTAAAAATTCCGTTTTTGATTGATTGCGGCAGGTTTTGGTCATCATTAACCACGAAAAACGATCACTGCATTAGCAATACAGCGGTTAACATTCATGTTTTTTAAGTCCCCACAAGTCACTTAAATTTGATAAGTATCACACTTTCAAAAAAGTAAAAATAAACAAAAATAATAAAATACTATAAACTAGTGATTTAGCGGAGATTTAGATTCATGTATTGACGTCTCCACAAGTCATGTAAATTTGATATGCATCACACTTTAAAAAAAAAAAAAACTAATACTAGCGGGTTAGCGACTCTTTAGATTAATGGTTTTAGGTCCCCCCAGGTCGCCTAAATTGAACCTAAAACCTTTTATTCAATTTTAAATATAATTATATAGTTTTAATGTATTTTAAGTGTATTTTGTCTAATTATTCACTGGCTCCTACTGTGAGTAAGTGGGTGAGTGAGTGAGTGAGTGAGTGAGTGAGTGAGTGAGTGAGTGAGTGAGTGAGTCAGTGAGTGAGTGAGTGAGTGAGTGAGTGAGTGAGTGAGTGAGTGAGTGAGTGAGTGAGTGAGTGACAAGCAGGCGGGCAAACGAGTCCGCCGCCGGCTCGCTCGCCTGGCTGCTCTCGCTCTTTTCTCGCCGCCGCATAGCAAATAAGTGGAATAAATCACCAAATGTGGGCCAAGTCCGCAAGAGCCCCTAATTTTCACTCCTTTTCTTTCTCGCCTCGCATCCGTCAGTCCGAGCGAGCGAGTGGAGTGGCCCACTTTGGAAGCCGCAGAGTGCTGCCCCGCTCACCTCTTCATTTTTGCGCCTGGACTCTTTTGTGAGCTCTGCTTTTTCCTTCCTTCCGTGGAGATGACATCAATATGTTGTATTATGAAGTCTGAAAATATGTATGTCAGTACACGGAACATGCATTTAGCACTCCAATACTTTTAGACTGGCCTCTCATAGTCAAAATGGATTGGACATCTAGCGCCGTCAATGGCAGCCAGTGTGTTAACGCTGGTCAAATTTGACCCCAACTATTCCCTGTAGATGTTTCCATGTTTATCTGTGGCATCAGTACCCCACCTACCCCCCACCTTTCCTCTCACCTCCATCACGCTCGCTCGCCCACCTGGCTGACATTCTCCTCCCTCACTTTTAATTGCACCCCCGGGGCTCTGGCGAGGTTTCCTCGGCTCGCCGGGCGCCGTAGGGTGCTTCGCCGTGTCGCTCACGTCGCTCGTTAGAGAAGAAATACAAAATCGGGGGTGGGGAAGGGGGGAGCGCTCCCCGATGCAAAATGCCACTCGTCCCGTCCCCGCGCCGGCGAAAGGCCATTAACGGCGCGCATCCAGGGCATATTGACGAACGCGTTTGTCTACAGGGTGGCCGCCACCGCATTCGATAAAACCGATCGCTACCTTTAATGGCTAATTGTTGCGATTGTAAACATTCTGGCCCAATCGCCAGAGTGCACGCTGGGAAAATTGGCAGCAGAGGCATTAATCTTGCTTACCAGCTCGCGTGAACGCCGTCGTCTCGTAGCTGGGCGACACGCAATTTAAAGCAATTTGCTTTTTTCATTTTCATTTTTTTACGCAATTAGCCGGCACATGATATGAGGCGGCCACAGGACAAAGAAAGGGAAAATAAAGGGCGCCCGGTGTAAACAGAGGCTCTTAACTGAGAGAATATGATTACGGTGTCATGTTCTATTACACACCTTCATTATGACGCCCGCGCTTTTCTAGGAAGCAGACACCTTTCTAAAACGGCAACTATCGACTACAGGACTAATTGATTATCAAATATAAATATGTTATTTTTTTTTTTCTCCCCACAAGTCAAGGTAGCTTAAAATTTAAGTCCCACATTATCAGGTCCCTACAAGTATGTATCACAATTTCAATTATTAAAAAAAAAAATAAATAATACAAGAAATATAAGAAATATTCTTTTACTCATTGAGTTGTTTAATATTCATTTTTATGCAAATAATAAATAGATGACTAAATATTTTCAGTCATTTTTTAAAACTCATTGGTCGGCCTCTTCTGAAGACGGTACACAAGAAAGCCCACAAACAGTTTGCTGAAGACATGTCAACAAAGCACATGGATTACTGGAACCATGTCCTATTGTCTGATGAGACAGGCGGGCTTTCTTGTGTACCATCTTCAGAAGAGGCTTCCTCCTGGGGTGACAGCCATGCACATCAATTTGATGTAGAATGTGGCGTATGGTCTGAGCACTAACAGGCTGACCCCCCACCTCTTCAATCTCTGCAGCAATGATGACAGCACTCCTGTAACGAGTCACATGACATTTTGGAGGGAAAATGACTAGCAGTACTCAATTTGGACATGTTGGTATGTATGTAGTTTCTAAGGGGTGTACTCACTTTTGTTGCCAAGGGTTTAGATATTAATGGCTATATTTTGAGTTATTTTGAGGGGGAAATAAATTAACTCTATTATACAAGCTGCACACAGACTACTTTTGATTGTGTGAAAGTGTCATTTTCTCAGTGTTGTCCCATGAAAAGATATACTTAAACATCTGCAGAAATGTGAGGGGTGTACTCACTTTTGTGATACACTGTAGGTGTGCTATTATTTTCTCAGTAATGTTTTTTTTTTTTTTTTTTTTTTTTTTTTTTAAGGTAACACATTTTCAGGTCCCCGAAAGTCAGGTAGATTTATCACACTTTCAATTTTTAAAAAAAATGGGAAAAAAATAACATTTTATTTAAATATTAAAATATTTTTCCTTGTAATTCTTTCTCTGTATTGTTTTTGATTTTAAACGTTTATTATTTTTTAAATACTTTTGTTAATTAAATTAATATTTTGAACTTTAATTTTTTAGCTTGAAAATTTTTTAATAAAAAACATGAAAACTATTTTTTTTTAAAAATGTAATTATAAAAAAATCTTTCAAAAACAATTTACCATCGTTTCATAAAATGTTTACATTTCTAATCTAATTAAAATAAATACAGTCAATGTTCCCTGATTTCTTTAATCTAAACAAATGATCAAATTTGTACGTGAACGGATTACAGTAATTTTCGGACTATAAACTGCTACTTTTTTCCTTCATTTTGAATCCTGCGGCTTATATTCCAGTGCGGATTATTTGTTGATTTATTTGGATTAATAGGCAACATTACTTGACAGTGGCGTCATAAGACTGTCATAAAACCGTCATAATTATGACATGACACTATCACTGGCATTACTGAATGCTTATGAAAGATGTCATTAAGTGTCATCTGGCAAATTAAGTCATTTAAGTCCAGCTTGAATCTTTTACATCTATTCAAAAGTAAGGTAATTTGACGTATAACAGTGAATGACATATGTTATAAGCATTTATTAATGCTCACGACAGTGTCATGTCATAATTAGGATTGCCTAATGACAGTCTTATGGTGCCACTGTCAAATAAAGTGTTACCAAATACCTTAACTGGCAATTAACGAAACTACTGAAACAGTAACTGAAGAAATAATTAGCACAGAAGATGAATTTTTATTGTTACATACATCTGTAGTGCTGCAATGCATGCTTGAAGCATGTTGGACAGTAACAGTGTTGACAGCAGGTGGCAGCAGAGGCTAACTGTCTGATGGCCAAATCAAGCTTCTTGAAGCAAGGAGGCTTTGCGGGCAATTGGTTCAAAGCTTCATGGTGGTTCATTTGGTCTAATGACAGTCTTATGATGCAGCTGTCAATTACCAGATAATATCTTTTGGTGTAAATATTCCATAATACAGTGAGGACAGCTGCGGCTTATAGTCTTATCTATGAACAAATGCAGTTTTCATGTCAAATTTGATGTGTGGCAGCTTATAGAGCCTACCCACGTACCACGTGCTCGCTGTATGGTTCCGCCCACTTGTCCGTCAAAACATAGTGTTAACCTGTTACGGCTACGTACATTTCTCCTATTTACGGCGTGTTTTTCTGCTCCTTAACATTAATAATCAAAATGGTGAAGGCGTGTGTGGCTGTTGGTTGCACTAACAGAGAAGATGGAAGGAGAGACTTGAAGTTTTACCGTATTCCGAGGGATCCAAAGAGGAGAGCGAAATGGACGGCTGCAATTCGACGTGAAAACTGGACACCAAAAAATCACCACAGACTATGTAGTAGTCATTTTATATCCGGTAAGATGCATTTAATATATATTTAGAGGGTTTTGGCCTGACAACCACAATTAAGATCATTGCTAGGCTAATCGCCGACAACATACGACGTAATACGACATAGTTTCAAATTCAAGATGTTTGTGACTTCCCTTTCTTCCACCATCGTTATTTTTTGAATAATATTTAGCTGGTACCAAGTGAAAGAAACTGGCCTCGTCTACGGGGCTGACAAATAACCACAATTAAGATCATTGCGAGGCTAATCGCCGACAACATACGACGTAGTACGACATAGTTTCAAATTCAAGATGTTTGTGACTTCCCTTTCTTCCACCATCGTTATTTTTTGAATAATATTTAGCTGGTACCAAGTGAAAGAAACTGGCCTCGTCTACGGGGCTGACAAATAACCACAATTAAGATCATTGCTAGGCTAATCGCCGACAACATACACGTATGTATGTCGTGAGAGTGCTATCGTTAAACCATATAAACATTAAAAGCCTTAACTCCATTGACAAACGACATGAAATACATTAGACTTGACAGTGGATGTTAGCAATAACAAAAGATTTTGAATTGAAAATTTCGTAACTCACCTTTCCAAGCACAAGATAGATTCCTGCCGAACGAGGACCTGTTTCACCCAACCAGCAACGAAGTATTATAAGCCTCCAAGCTCTTGAAGTTTTTCAAATTTTCGTGGGAATAGGCTGATTTTGTGTGGACAAGATAATTGTAAATATCAGCGTAGCAGATGTCAGGCAGACAGGGCGAAGACAGTGGGTCGAAAAACATCGATTTGGGCATCAAATATGGATCTGGCGACTGTATAGAACGAAGCTTTTCCTCATAACGCCTTTTATGCAACAGATCCAGTGAGTCTGCGGCATCAGAAAGCACCGGGTCTTCCATGAAATGCATTTTAAATTCCGCCATCAATTGAAAACAATGCTAATACAGAGTCAAAATGACGGACAAGTGGGCGGAACCATACAGCGAGCACGTGGTACGTGGGTAGGCTCTATACTCAGGTGCGCCCTGAAGTCCAGAAATTAGCAGCAGTCCTAGCAGCCCTACTCAAAACTTTTCCAAAAATGGTGACCAACGTGGCATAATGCAAACATCGGCTCTCCCGCCCGGCCGTAAAACACTTTCAAATCAACTATAATAATCACAATTCATTTGAAGGACTCTTTATGATCCGGCTGGGGCTTCTTCTCCCCCTTAATGCTATTAAGTGGAGATAAAAGCCAAAGAGGGGAAGCGGTGCGTTAAAAAGGCTCATTTACGCAGCTTTTACTCACGCAATACAAACGGCTTTTGAAGGAGAACATTTTCTACTACACTTGGCCTCGTGCTCCGTCGTCATAGCGACGCCGGCCGGATTGATCGCTGACATAATCAATGTGTTCACGGACCGACAGGTACGCGGTCAAACATGGAGCGGGACTTCAGCAAACTGTGAAAATGCCACAAATAGTCCATCTGGACAATCAGTTCGACCAAATAGAAAAGTCAACACAAAATATGTGGATGAGTTGATATGTTTGACCCAAGAATTCACATTGTCTTGATTTTTTTTTTTTTTTGACGCATTTAAATGAGTTTATCACGAGTAGACGTCCAATCCTTTTGAAGTGGGAGTGTGGCAGCGAATGAACGAATGTTTTTATTGAAAATATTACATGGACGTGGGGCTCGGGGCCGATCCGTAGGGGAGCTATTTTCAAAAGCTTAAACTTAAAATATTTTCAAAACCAAAGCTGCTAGCGACCTAAAACCAAAACAGGCACCTCCCTTAGGCATATATGAGTCATGCGACATTAAAACATTCCAAGTATTTCCCTCATAAAATCCTGATCAATTTTTTGTTGTTGTTTTTTTACTAGTACAACAAAATTTTAGATTGGCATAAAATTCTCAAATTTTACGCGAGACGCACAAAAATCACCAAATGCAGAGATAATCACCTGCATTTTCAGAATATTGAACATATAAGTTGCTGCTCAAAATAGCAACTTCATTTTTTTTTTTTTTAATTTTAGTGCAAGTTTTCAACAGCTAATAAATCACTCAGTTTTCACATCAGAAACTTAATACTTGAGGAAAGCATGCAGACTCATCTTAATTTTAATCAGCAAAAGCAACATTTGCATTTTTCTATATACAATCACAACTTATTTAGGTTGAATTCCGCTATTGTGTAGAGATACAAAATCCAACATGGCGACCGTGACAAAACAAAGAGTTTTTTAAGTAGAAAAGTCTTGTAGATAAATGCTTAAATTGTGGAATTTCTAAAGGTATGAACGTAAAATAGTCTAGATCAGTGGTTCTTAACCTTGCTAAAGGTACTGAACCCTACAAGTGTCACATGTGGATTCACCGAACCCTTTGGAATTAGATAATAAAGCACATTTTTTTCAAATTCAAAACCAGTATATCTAAGCCAGTAAGCTAATTATTTAGCAAATCCCAGTTCAAAATTCTTCTTATTTATTTATTTAATTTTCTTAAATACAGTTGTACAGTTTGATATACATTTCTTCATGTGGTAATTTTTTTCCCCCTGTTTTTTGTTGTTTCTTTTTGTAGTTGTTTTGACAGCATGTTTTATAAACAGGTCAAAGTTTGAGGCCACGCTGCCCATTGGTCTGTTGTATTTCTCCATATCATGTGCGAGTCAACCTTCCACTGAGCAAACCAGTTCCTCCCACCATCAGTTTGAGGACTAGCATGTAAACTAAATGGTCTAAACCTTTAAATTTGGCGCAAACCAGTCCAAAACCTGGTCTAAAAAGCCACTTTGCCTGGATTTAATCAGCGTACGAAAATAGGGCTTTGACTTTCTTTACTTTTACCGAACCCCTCAGACCATGGGTGTCCAAACCTGTCCTCAACGGCCACTGTGGGTCCTGGTTTTTGTTCCTACCAATCGAGCACAGAGAGTTTAACCAATGATGTTTGTGCTAAAACAACCAGCACCTGACTGCAATCAATTGATTACACTTGTGAGACACCAGGTTGGTGAAAGGTTGTCCTCAGGATGGGTTTGAACAAAAACCTGCACCCACTGCGGCCCTATGTGGAATAGTTTGGACACCACTGCCTTAGACTAACTCAATGAACCGGGGTTCAATCAAACTCAGGTTAAGAAGCAATCGTCCAGATTTTTGGCTAAAAGCAAAAACGCAGTTATTGTTAATTTTACGTAAATATTCCAAGCCAGTTTAATCCAACATGGCGGCCGTCACGAAACAAAGAGCTTTTTAAGTTGACAATTCTTGCAAATAAATGCTTAAATCGCACAATTTCTATTGATATGAATGCAAAACAGTCTAGATTCTTGGTTAAAAGCAAAAAACATTCGTTTTTCATAAATATTTCAAGCCAAATTTAGACTAATTTTATCCATTGATTTTTTTTCACTATGTTTCAAAGTTCATGCATGGGGCTATTTATTATAATAATTACCTTGAATCCTCGACCAAATCCCTCTTGAGACACTCCTGCCTCCTTGTATGCAGTAAAACCTTCGTCCGATTTCCACCTAAATCCGGTATTAGAACACAGCGTGTTTGAGTTAATCACAGTGAATAGTGAAATCCACCGCAACACTCTATGGGTCAGCCCCGTACGGGAAGGCGTGACGTAAAGTCTGTGGGAGTCTTGTCAACCGATGGTGGAGTCTATGAAATGAATTTCAATTCACAGCAGATGGAAGGGAAAAACAATATGATTTTAACATCGTCAATGACACTTAAAGAGTTGATCTACAAGTTTCGTAAGCTTGAAATTTCAGATTCAAGTCCTGCTTAGGTATTCTACTATTTTCCTAGTAATCTGTCACAAACCTTTTTAAAAAGTTTTATTTCTGAGATTGGCTGGCAACCGATTCAAGGTGCACCCTGCCTACTCCCAATAGTTAGCTTGGATAGGCCCCCTTGTGAGGGTACGCGGCTTGGGAAATGAATGAATGAATGAGTTGCACATTTTCCTGTCCCCACAAAGCATGTAAGTTGGAAACTTCTTACACTTTCACAAAACACGTTTAATTTTACTTTTTGACCTTTTTGTTGTCATGAAAACGTCTAAGCAGCTGTCGACGGCAGTGAATGAGTCAATTCGCGACGGGCTCCGGTCCCCATTAACCGCAAAAAACGAGGGATCACTGTACATTTTTCCACGTTTCACTTCCTGTACGCGTCCCAACACTTTTCTGCTTTTTGATTATTGACAAGAATGCCACTGCTCTTTGTAGCTTACCGCCGAGACGCGGTCGCGATGCCGTGAGGTAGAACGTGTCGAGTGCGACATTCTGAGCGGAATATTCCCTCCAGTCAGCTTCCATCTTCCTTTCTTCATCTTCGCGCGGGACAAATGTAGCACGGCAGGCATTTTGTCGTCGCCACCGGGCGACACGCGGCTCCGTGGCATTCCTAACCGGCTGTGACATTTTTTTTTTATTTTTTTATTTGACGTGGCAAAATAAAGCTTTAGTCGACTTCTTCTCGGCCCGCCGTGCCTTGTCAGGAGAATTATGGGGCCGGGGATCGGCGCAATATGGCTTCCGGGCTTTGACAAATGCGGTCAAGGGGCGAGCGCTCCCCGGGGACGGGGCGGCGGCGTGGGCATTAGCTTTTCCGCAGTGACATTATGAAGAAGTCCATGGAAAAGGCCGACGCGTCGCTGGCGGGGGACGGCAAGCGAAAAGCTTGGTGATCCTCCCCGGGGACACGCTGGTATTTTCCAGTGAGCCGAGGCCTACAGCTAATCAATAGCTAGCCGTCCCACGTGCCCCTCTCTGCTGTCAATTAAGTCAATTCATAAAGTCGAGTTGCGGTTGAGCGAGGGGAATCTGCTCCGTCGTTTTGAGGATTTGAATAGCAGAGGAAGAGAGATTGCTTCCTAATATTTTCATCTAAACTTGAAGAATCTTAATAGTTTTGCTTACCAAAGGTACACGTTCATAGAAGTTTGTTTTATTTGGGCGCCCAAATACTTTTGGCCAAGACAACATTGTCGTCACATTTCATTATTCATGATCTGTAATCTATCAAATACTTAGGCACCAATCTGCATTTGATTCTATTTTTGTCCAATTTAAGCAAATTTCATTTGAATTTTGACTCCTTGGTAGTGTCCCAATACTTTTGGCCAAATTCTACATTTTTTCTGTTGTTTTTTTCTATTTTAACTAGAGATGTCCCTATCGATCGGCATCCCAATCGATCGGGTCCGATCGCGTCCTTTTCAAAGTATCGGAATCGGCAAAAAAAATATCGGACATACCTTTTTTTAATATATATATATATATATATTTTTTTTTTATTAAATCGTTTTCTAATGACAATATTTACCACAATTAACGCATGCGCTGCACGACCCACTCAGGCATTGTCGCGTTCAATCTATAATGGCTCATGTGAAAGCTAAGACCCTCCCAAATGATGTTGAATGTACACAAATATATTTGTTTCACTGAAAAAAGATTTATCATTTAATGAAGACATAAATTTCAAATTTTGGCAATTTTGTCACCTACAAAAAGTGTGAAAATTGAACAGAAAATGTACTTCAAATTAGAGCAGGGTGGTAAACCGAAAATTTACCGGCACCGAAATTCTTCATGATGACCGACGTAATTTTGACCATGTCGGTAAATTCGGTAATTTAATAAAACAAGAAAATATAGTCTGTTCATCCCGCTTTGACTCTGTGTTGTTCGGTTATGTTCATTCCCCTTTAAGAAAGCAGACAGTGTGCTTACGTATGGAGTCACGTGTTTTTCAGGAAGCTAAACAAACAGAAGTCCGGTAGGCTAACGCTAGCGGCTACCGCTACAAGTAAACGGGATGGAGTTAAGTTAAGTAAAGTTAGCTTCGCCAAACTTTCACCCGACATTAAGTAAACTCTTGTGGGGTTCCAGACGGGTTTTCCCCTGCTGTCCTCCCTGGTTCTCACGATATCAGGAGAGGATGCTTTCAGTGCTTTTTCTGGTAGCTAAACCACAGGCTAACGCTAGCGGCTAACAGCGGCTACAAATGAAAGTGAAAGAGTCGGATAGCGGCTCTAACCTTGTCGAAACGGCTGAAATTAATGAGTGGACTGGACACGGACTTCATGTAGCAATCATCATGTCGCGTTATTTGGCATCTCTGTGTGATTTCTCTGAAAGCTTTCATGATGGTAAAGCACTCAGCATAAAGTATAATCCAACAGTGAAGCCTATATATAATATGACAGTTTAATGGCCACAACTATTTTTCTGTATGTGTTTGCTTTATTCTGCCATCATAAAACCTTAAATGTTTAATTGGCATCAGAGCAATACAGCTTTAATCTGGTTGTGTCTGAGTGGGGGTGCATGTGTTAAAAAATGTTTCGGGGGGAAAAAAAAAAAAAAACTGAAACCTTGATGTAAACACTTGTGTTGAATAACTATGTCACAGCAGCCATTACCAATAAGCTGCAAGTCATTTGTGTTAGAAAGACATGTTTGAACAGTCGTCATATTGATTTTTATAATGTTGTACATTTTTCAAGTCATACAAGCTGTTATAAATGTTCACACTAGAATTCTTATTGTTTACAAGATTTTTTTTAATACTTAATGTTTAGACTGCATGTGCACTGGTTAAGTTGAAAGCTGGTTAAATAAATTTTACGAGAAACGGTTAATTTGTATTCCATGCATTGATTCAAATTTTCAAATTATATAACACTCCGCTTGGGCGAATTTATCGTCATTTATCGTTATCGAGGTAAATCTGCTCAATTTATCGCGATACGTACTTAAGGCCATATCGCCCGCCCTACTTCAAATACAAATATATGTTACATAAGCGAATTAAGTAGTGGTGCTCTGAGATGCAAATTTAATATTTTGTAAGACTTCCATGGGCTTGAAGGACTGCATCCATCCGGTTCGGCAAGGATTCATGCAATTTATTGATGAAGTCATCAGGAACATCAAAGAAACCAGTCTTGCATGCCTCCCAGAGTTCATCAACATTCTTGAGTTTCTTCTTCCATGCTTCATCTTTCATCCTGTTCATGTCTGGTGACTGGGATGGCCAGTCCTGGAGGATCTTTCTTCTTTGCCTTGAGGAACTTTAAGGTACAGATTGAAGTATGCGATGGAGCACCATCCTACTGCAGAATTTGTCCCTTTTTATGGTTAGGAATGTAAGAGGCAGCTAAGATTTGTTGTTGCTGGATGTAACCCCAGACCATGATTTTGCCACCACCAAACTTCACTGTTTTGTAGCAAAAGGTGGCTTTTTCAGATTAATCTTCCGTTGAATTACACCACTGTCACCGCAAATATTGCAGGAGACCTACTGGAGCCCGCATGGATCGGAGATTCACTCAGAGAAAACACTTGTATTTTTTGTTTCATAGCATTAAATGTATTGAATTGAATCGAAAATCGTGTCCCTCGTATTGAAAATCGTATCAAACCGTGACTTAACTGTCCCGTTGCATCCCTAGTATACAGTAAAAAAAAAAAATCATCCTGTTTCCACCTAAATCCGGCGTTTGAACGCAGCGTGTGTTTGAATTTATTACAGTCAAAGCCATCTCAGCTCTGCCTGGGCCGGCCCCCAACGGGAAGGCATGGCGCAATGTTAGTAGGAGCTGTCTTGTCAACTGATAGTGAAGTCTATGCGAGTTGATAGATTAACCGATTACCTAAATAATTGATAGCTGCAGCCCTACTAACATCTACTACTTTCTGTTGTATACTTTTCAATTCTTCTGACCTAATATCACATTTTCTTCACTTTCTGCTTCCTTGCGGTGTCCCAGTATGCTGTCAATTAAGTGGTTTCATAAGTCAAATGTGAGGGAGGGACACGGCATGGTCACTTAGCGAATTTGGCTAGTGAGCGCAGACGGAGACGGTGAAAGTCGGTTCCTCCACGGGCATTATTAAACCGCCAGCTCACTTTCACCTGCCTCCATCAGCACCTCAGCCACTGACCCCGAGCTCCTCTTCTTCCCCGCTTTTTTTTTTTCATTCCCGCAGTGGCTGCTGATCCTGGTAGAGGACACATGCAAAGTGAGTGGCTTTCAGAGCCAAGCAGAGCCGTCATGCATATCAGCTTTGGCCTGTGCAAGCAAAGCAGGCGGTTGATGGGGGGAGAGGGGCGGGGGCATGCTGTAAAGTGCAACGCAGGGAGGAAAAAAAAGGAGAAGCTTCAATTTGCCTCATAAGGGGAAATGAGGGCACGGTGGCCTGGCGGAGACAGTAATGGATGGACCAGCGTCCCCGCCGGTCTGCTGACGCTGCTTTGACAGGACGTCCCCTTCACGACGCGTCGGCCGTCACAAACTTGCTTCCAATCTGCTAGGCCGTGGACAAACACGGCGATTAAAAGATTAGAAAGACCTGAGGTGTCAGCGTTGACTATTCCGAGACTCAAAAGAAAAGTATGGCAGTATATTTAATTTAAACAGTATCGGTATTCAGGCTGTCTGGGGCAAAAAGAAACTGTTGTGTTCACTCTTTGACAGCTATAGACGTCCAGTGATAATTCGTTTGCAGTAATCAGACGTTGCACTAAAGTATTTGAACATTTAATTAGGCATTTTAACTCCTATTTGCTGAAGCACAGACTTCACTATTAGTTGACGAGACAGCTCCTCCAGACATTGCGCCACGGCTTCCCGTAGGCAGAGCATCATGGCAGCTTTCACTGCGATAAACTCAAAACTAGAGCTGAAACGAATACTCGAGCAACTCGAGTAACTCGAGTTTAAAAACTGATCCGAGTAATTTCATTCACCTCGAGTAATCGTTTATTTTGACAGCTCTAAGCATCACGTTTTGCTCGGACTACTTTTAATGCGGGACAATGCGCTGATGTCACGTGCGTAGAGGAAGAAGCAAAAAATAAACAAAAATAAAAAACTTACATCAGCCGACATCCGCTACAAACGACGCCGACGTTGCTAAATACTAGCCCGCACGATGATACGTTGATAGCAGGTAGCGTCTGATGAGTCTCATAGAGATCCCATGTATGTTGAACTAGATGCATAATGACAGACTTGGCCGCGTCTGGGCAGCGTTAGTAAACAGCCGCCATCTTAAAGCAGTAGAGCGCTAAGCGCTAATAAAGAGTGCTGAGCGCTAATAAATAAGATTAACGTTATTAACTAGCTCACGTAACGTTAGCCCTGCGGAGGGCGAAGTTTCTATTAATTATGACCACTGTCGATGCGTGGCTAACGTGTCTTACATACAGGCTTTAACATAACATAGCGTTGTGGAGTGATGAGGGTGTAAAATAAAAACTCAATAATGCTAACTATCAATTTTAGCTCAGTAGTCATTGCTGGATAAAACACCAAGTAGCACTGGTCCCTAATGTGCTCCAATACAGCCTGTATCATACATTTATTTTGAACACAGCAAAAACTCAAAATCCTATCAGGACTTACAGTTTAGACTAACTTAAAACTTAACTAGAACTTAAAAATGGCTTGACACAAATAGAAATTCAATTGAAACACGTGGGGAAAAATCCTAACTTTTAAGTGACGTGTGTTACGTGTGTTTTAGGTATATATATATATATATATATATATATATATATATATATATATATATTAGGGCTGCAGCTATCGAATATTTTAGTAATCGAGTAATCGACTGAAAATTCTATCGATTGATCGAGTAATCGGATAAAACAAATATATTTTTAGGTGAAGAGCAATTATAAATATACATGAGAAAACAAGACATTTTATCATTTTCAGTCAATCAATGTCTTTATTTTTGATGTATATTGTTAAAAACAGCCAACAATTGTATCTCAGATGTAACTAGAATTTTAAAAAATGACTAATTCACTGCTTTCACTCAAAAAACCTTTAATCTTATTTTTTAAAAGTATATATATATTATATAATATATATATATATAAACACACCTAAAAATGCCTTTACGCTTGATAACACACATCACTTAAAAGTTAGGATTTTTTCCCACGTTTTTCAATTAAATATTTATTTGTGTCAAGCCATTTTTAAGTTCTAGTTAAGTTTTAAGTTAGTCTAAACTGTAAGTCCTGATAGGATTTTGAGTTTTTGCACTGTTCAAAATAAATGTATGATACAGGCTGTATTGGAGCACATTAGGGACTAGTGCTACTTGGTGTTTTATCCAGCAATGACTACTGAGCTAAAATTGATAGTTAGCATTATTGAGTTTTTATTTGACACCCTCATCACTCCACAACGCTATGTTGTGTAAAGCCTGTATGAAAGACACGTTAGCCACGCATCGAAAGCGGTCTTAATTAATTGAAACCTAGCCCTCCGCAATGCTAACGTAAGGTGAGCTAGTAGTGACAGTAACGTTAATCTTATATATTAGCGCTTAACGCTCTTTATTAGCGCTTAGCGCTCTACTGCTTTAAGATGGCAGCTGTTTGCTAACGCTGCCCAGACGCGGCCTAGTCTTTCACTGTGCATCTAGTTCAACATACATGTGATATCTATGAGACACACCAGATGCTATCTGTTACCAATGTAGCATTGTGCGGGCTAGTATTTAGCAACGTCGGAGTCGTTTGTGGCGGCTGTCGGCTGCGGTAAGTTTTTTTTTTTTCCCCCTTCTTCCTCTCCGCACGTGACAGCGCGTTGTCCCGCATTAAAAGTAGTCCTAGCAAAACGTGATGCTTAGAGCTGTCAAAATAAACGATTACTCGAGGTGAATAAAATTACTCGGATCAGTTTTTAAACTCGAGTTGCTCGAGTATTCGTTTCAGCTCTAATATATATATATATATATATATATTTTTTTAAATAAGATCTAAAGGTTTTTTGAGTGAAAGCAGTGAATTAATCTTTTTTTTATTTTATTCTAGTTACATCTGAGATACAATTGTTGGCTGTTTTCAACAATATACATCGAAAATAAAGACATTGATTGACTGAAAATGGTTCAAGATTAGATGAAATGTCTTGTTTTCTCATGTATATTTATATTTGCTCTTCACCTAAAAATATATTTGTTTTATCCGATTACTCGATTAATCGATAGAATTTTCAGTCGATTACTCGATTACTAAAATATTCGATAGCTGCAGCCCTACTCAAAACACTCGCTACGTTCTAACACTGGATTTAGGTGAAAACAGGACTTTACTGCATGCAAGCAGACAGGAGTGTTTCAAGAGTGATTTGGTCAAGGATTCAAGGTAGTTATTGTATAAAATAGCACCATGGCATGAATGTACTTTGAAACGTTGTGGGGAAAAAAAATGAAATGAATGGAAAAAATCTGCATAACTTTAGCTTGCAATATATTAATATATTAATATATATATATATATATATTAGGGCTGTCAAAACTATCGCGTTAACGGGCGTTAATTATTTTTTTAAGTTAATCACGTTAAAATATTTACCGCAGTTAATGCAGATGGCCCGCTCAGACAGATTTAAATGACAGTGCAGTGAAACTCTCACTTGTTGTGTCTATGGAGTTTTGCCGCCCTCTGCTGGCGCTTGGGTGCGACTGATTTTATAGGTTTCAGCTCCCATCAGCATTGTGTAATTATTGACATCAATGGCGGGCTACTAGTTTATTTTTTGATTGAAAATTTTACAAATTTTATTAAAACGAAAACATTAAGAGGGGTTTTAATATAAAATTTGTATAACTTGTACTAACATTTTTTTTTTAAGAACTACGAGTCTTTCTATCCATGGATTGCTTTAACCGAATGTTAATAATGTTAATGCCATCTTGTTGATTTATTGTTATAATAAACAAATACAGTATTTATGTACAGTATGTTGAATGTATATATCCATCTTGTGCCTTATCTTTCCATTCCAACAATAATTTACAGAAAAATATGGCATATTTTATAGATGGTTTGAGTTGCGATTAATTGCGATTAATTACAATTAATTAATTTTTAAGCTGTAATTAACTCGATTATAAATTTTAATCGTTTGACAGCCCTAATATATATATATATATATATATATTTATTTATTTTATTTTTTTTTTAATAAATGGGTTTTAAGCAGTTCAAATGTAATAATTATGATAAGATTTAAATTAGGGCTGTCAAAATTATCGCGTTAACGCGCGGTAATTAATTTTTTAAATTATTCACGTTAAAATATTTGACGCAATTAACGCACATGTCCCGCTCAGAAAGTATTCTGCCTTTTGGTAAGTTTTACAGCAAGGCTTTTTGTGCTGTCCAACAGCGAACTCTTGTGGTTGCTTTGCGACATGGTTTATTGTTTTCAGTCCAGTTCAATATGGCTGCACGACGTCTTGGGCTGACAATGTTGTGCTTATATGATCCTTGGACAAGATTTGTCCGTAAGTATGGTTGTTGTAAAGAATGTACATATTATGTTAGTAAGCGAAATGTTATATTTTTTGTATGAGACGCTTTATGTTTATGTTTAGTGAACCTGTATAGCGTGCTAAGCTAACGTTGTTGCTAATGAAATGCTTGTGTACTTTTCTTTTTGTAGTTTTACGACGGTCTAAAGAGGACAATGGTTTGAGGCCATTTTATTAATAAATCAGATGAAAAAGGAAGAAGTCTAATTATTAAGGCGTCGTTCGCTAGCTGTCTAGCTTTGGAAAAAGTAAACGCTTCGTAGTGAGGACAGCATAGACAGATTTAAATGACAGTAGAGTGAAATGCCCACTACAGTCCTTATGTACCGTATGTTGAATGTATATATCCATTTTGTGTCTTATCTTTCCATTCCAACAATTTATTTTACAGAATATATATATAATTTACAGAAAAATATGGCATATTTTATAGATGGTTTGAATTGCGATTAATTGCGATTGATTACGATTAATTAATTTTTAAGCTGTAATTAACTCGATTAAAAATTTTAATCGTTTGACAGCCCTAATTATTATATAATTATATAATAATAATAATAATAATAATAATAATAATTGAAATAAAAGTACTACTTAAAATACAATAAAATACTACTGTTTTCTCTGCAATCAATGAGGCTGTTTTTATTGAGTTAGCAAGTTTCAGGTCCCCACAAGTCATACAGGTTTGGAATTCCTTACACTTCAAATTGTTAGATATTATATTATCCTTTTTTTTTCTTTTAAACTCATCGGCTGCCTTTGCCGGTGTTAGAAGTCCAATCTAGGGCTGCAGCAATCGATTATTTTAGTAGTCGATTAATCAATGAACTAGTTAGTTCGAATCATTGAGTAATCAGATAATGAACATAAAAAATTTAAATAGCTGAGCTGAGCCTCAAATGGTATAAATATATAAATGAGGATCTAAGTACAACAAAAGACCTATTGGCTAACTTACATAGCAAAAGTCCGCAAGCATTAATGCTATAAAATGCTTTTTTAAATTTTATTATTTTTTTTTATAATGCGCTTAACAAATGGTTGAAACACATATTCCCACAAAAAACGGCTAAATATACCTATAAACTAAATTACGAATGCATAAAAAAAACATAGTACCTCAAACAAAGCCTTCCCTTATGTTGGTCTTAACAGGGAGCAGCTGGATTCAGCCATGTGAAATTAGTTATGTCATATTCACTGTTGCCACTAGAGGGCAGTTTACCCACCCAAATCAATATAACTAAATGCAAACACTTTCAAAACGAACCATGACAAGGCCGCTCTAAACGAATGCTTGATGCTTTTTCTAATCGAATTACTCGCGATGAATCGCTGCAGCACTAGTCCTATCCATTTTGAATGGGAGAGGCCAATGAACAAAAGCACAAGAATACCTGAAATATATCTAGTTTCAGGGACTTAATCCAGATCTTAAGATACCGTGGCATTTTAAGGCAAGTTTCCGGAACACCTCACCAGTCAGGCATCCAGCAGGCACCCGAATAAGGTGCCTGTACCACCTTATCTGGCGTTTCTAATCCACTCCCGGATGACCGAGCTTCTCACCATACACAGATGACACTATTAATTCACCTTATGGTGGTCCGCGCCCCTACAGAGACGAGTCAAGCTGCCTCACTATTCGGATCCGCAGCAGTGGAACATCCCAAAGAGAGTGCATTGGTCGTTCCGCAAAGCTTGTCCGTCCTATTCATTTTCCTTGACATCGTCTGTGAATGCACTAAAGCACAGGTGTCAAAGAGGCGGGCCGACATCCTTTTGCTACAGTAAATAATGTGCACCAACTTGATAATTCACGCTAAAATTAAATTTATAACATACCGTATTGGCCTGAATATAAGACAGCCCTGATTATAAGACGACCCCCTCTTTTTCAAGACTCAAGTTTGAAAAAACACTTTTTGAACCCCTAATTAATTTTTATAAAGAAAATAATTACAGTACATCCGAAACAAATGATTATACCAATATATTTGAGAGAAAAAGCATGTTATTTTGCCTCATTCAAATCTTACTATATGAACATTTAAATATTTAAACTAAAGTGCAATCACATTCGTAAATGAATGGCTTCTGGTTTTTGAAATGTAAATAAACCAATCTATTGTGATAAAACAACAACATTGCAATAACTGCATTAACCATCAAAGAAGTCTAACTAACGGTAGTCTTGAAACAAATCTGAATGAGTAAAAACATTGCAATAAAACAATGCAAACTGGTTAAACTTGAGAAGAGCTGAGATCTGTCATGACAGAACATCGCTTCAATGATATCTGGCGCCATCTAGCGTCGTGAATGGGGAGAGTAGCTGAGAACTGTCATGACAGAACATCGCTTCAATGATATCTGACGCCATCTAGCGTCGTGAATGCGTATAATGTCTAGACCGCGAATATAAGACGACCCCCTCTTTTTCATCCTTATTTCAATGCAAAAAACACTGTCTTATATGAACGGTATGTCGTTCTCGAAAGATTTCATTCGCCCCTTCCAGTCAATATGGATTGGATGTCTCGCACTGTGAATGGCAGCCAAAAGAGATAAATATTTATATATGTTGTATGTCCCACAAGTGCGATGATAGTTTGTTCCTTTTCAAGGCTCTCAAGTGGCTTCCGTCCAAGAAAGTTGCTGTTAAGACATCATCTCCTTCTTGGCGGTCGCAGCCTCTCCTTGCCCCGTTTTCCTCGCTCCATTTCCCGCCTTCCCCTCGGAGTATCCGGCTCCGCTTCAGCATACGGGTCAGGCTACTTAATTCACGCCTCTGCCTCGTTTCCCAGCATGCACCCCACCTCGTAGACCCGCCGATGACCTCTCTTCCAAACTTGGAATCGGAAAGGAATAATAGGGAACAAAAGGCCGATACACGGGCGCCTTCTGTCTTTTCTTGGACCCCGGCACCGCTTCCTCCGCCGCCGCCCGCGCGGGTTCCCCTTGTGTGCGTTTAGCAAACACTCATTCACCGCGAGGCGTTATCTTCAAGTAATGAAGTGCGGCTGACATTGCCGCGGTCGTGATAACGTGATGCTTTTAACCGATGGATCCCGGCGCCCCCACCGTAACCCTCAAGGGACCCGCCACTCCATTATGTGATGATTTTCTGACTTAATGTAGATCCAGAGACGTCGCAACTTGTGGTGTACAATATGGAAAAAAATCTATCACTACATGCTCTATTTCATATCACAGTATCGATATAACGTGATATAATGCATTTGGAATTATTTGGTGAAAAATGATACAACAATGATGACAGCTTTTCTCCCTCTTAAATCATTTCTGAATTAACATTAAACAGACAGTTAAATGTATTAAGTAGTGCTGCAACATAAATCTATCCAGTTTAAACTCAAGTGGCACAATAGCATACATATTTTTGCTCAAATGTAAATACATCTACTAATACTGTACTTGGGATTAGGCATGTGCTGGTATGAGATTCTGACGGTGATAACCATGAATCAAAATATCACGGTATTGCACCTATAGCTCTAAAGCGATATCTGGGTTAAAAAACAACAACTTTTTTCCATTGAACAGGATAGCTGAAATATTCTAAATAAAATAAACGCAGTCTTTAGGTGAGCCTAAACCCACAGCCAAAGCTCAACATTATTACCATCAGAACAAAAATAATTGATTTTTCGTGTGTATGACTCGTATCATGTTTACACAATACAAACACTCTATTTTTCAACACAGACAGTTGCCAGAGAGAGAAAAAAACCCCCACGTTTTACCACCGCTAGACACTCTAAACATGCTGGAGTTAACTCTCATAGCTGGTGGGAAACGTTCATGACAGTGTTTAGTAACCTTTAATTTTGTATGAATTAGGGCTGTCAAAATTATCGCATTAACGGGCGGTAATTAATTTTTTAAATTAATCACGTTAAAATATTTGATGCAATTAACACACATGCCCCGCTCAAACAGATTAAAATGACAGCAGTGTAATGTCCGCTTGTTACTTGCTTTTTGGTGTTTGGCGCCCTCTGCTGGCGCTTGGGTCCAAATGATTTTATGGGCTTCAGCACAATGAGTGAGCATGATGTAATTATTGACATCAACAATGGCGAGCTAGTAGTTTATTTTTTGATTGAAAATTTTACAAGTTTTAATAAAACGAAAACATGAAGAGGGGTTTTAATATAAAATTTCTATAACTTGTACTAACATTTATCTTTTAAGAACTACAAGTCTTTCTATCCATAGATCGCTTTAAGAGAATGTTAATAATGTGAATGCCATCTTGTTGATTTATTGTCTTAATAAACAAATACAGCACTTATGTACTGTATGTTGAATGTATATATCCATCTTGTGTCTTATCTTTCCATTCCAACAATAATTTACAGAAAAATATGGCATATTTTATAGATGGTTTGAATTGCGATTAATTATGATTAATTAATTTTTAAGCTGTCATTAACTCGATTCAAAATTTTAATCGTTTGACAGCCCTAATTTGTTTTTCTGTTTCATGGTCGCACAGCGCCACAACCTCTTAACCTCACTTCTGCAATGCAGTGCGGCCAAACTGTCCAGCTTGCGATTGGTACTTAAAGTTAACGATGATTGACAGGGTTGTAGCTTTGATCTTGCCAGAGAAGCTTGGTAACCAATGGGCCGAATGTGTCAATCATCGTTTAGCTTGTTAAACACTAGCATTAGTGTGCTGTGGAAAATCATTGTGTAAGTGAGAGGCTGTTCTCTGCAGTGGACTCACTCAATGAAGCATTTAATAAAGAAAGCATTTTTCTTTTTTTTTTTTCTAATTCACATTATGAAGACGGCACAGTGGGACAGTAACATGTTTGGAACTTTTGTTAAAAAACAACTTTTTTTCAGTATCAGATCGGGACTCGTATCGGCAGATTCTCAAAATCTGGTGACTCAGACTCTGGTGCAATTGTCCCTAAAGTGACAATTTGGAATATGTGTTGTCTATGTTCTGTGTGGATTGTATGTGTGGCTGTTTTCAATTGTCTTTCATGCGTTGCTCACATACGGTTGGCATGGCCAGTTTGCAAACATTTCGATGCAAATTGGGCGCCCTCTGCTGGCCAAAATGTGCAATGCAACAACAGGTCTATTTATGGCGATAATGACGATAGAAATTTTATATCGTTTTAGGGGTATATATATCAGCACTCATCTTATCCGTGTACGTCCACGTGTACGTTTTCTAATCTTGCGTTATCTCCCGAGAGTGCGCTGACTCCCAGAAGTGTCCATCAAAGGCCCTTTCACAGAGTTTTCACATCGGTGAGTTTGAAAGCGTCTTATGTAGTTTCCACAAGATTTCAACTTCGGCGTCTCTCCGTGTCAGCTTTGTTCACATAGAGTTCCCGCAATAACTGAGACATCAGAGGTAGCGCTCGCATTTTATTCGCGAGTGTTGTTCAGATCCCAGCAAAGCGCTCCGTTGCCAAATTGGTCTCACAAACGTCTGTGGTGCGCCCAATGAAATACTTATCGACGAATGCTTTCAATAAAACCGAGGACAACTGGATTTTTTTTGCTTTGTATTGTGAGCCAAGATAATAGTCACCCGTCGCTTCTGATATGTTGAGCTTCGCTAACTTGACTGTAATGTTCTGATTTTCAGGTTCCTGTTTCAAGTCCAGCATGAGGACAGAGGCGACACCCTGACCCCGAGAAAGCCCGACACAAAGCGCCGAGGGAGGGAGGAGAGGGGCTGAGGACCCGAGGTCCGGTCGCCATGGAGACGCTGCGCGTGCTGATGGCACTGTGGGCCGCCGCCCAGCTCGGCGTCGTGCCGGTTATGGGGCTGAGGCCGCCGCGAAGGACTGCGGCGGGGCACAAGATTGCCGGCGGACTGACGGGACAGGACGCTAACGGGGTGCCGCTACGGCGCTCTAAAAGAGGGTGGATGTGGAACCAGTTCTTCCTCTTGGAGGAGTACACCGGCAGCGACATGCAGTATGTTGGCAAGGTAAAACCAATACCTGAATATTAGGGCTGTTGCCATTGGTCAAATAATTATAGGGCTGTTGCCATTGGTCAAATATATATATATATATATATATATATATATATATATATATATATATATATATATATATATATATATTAGGGCTGTCAAATTTTTAATCGAGTTAATTACAGCTTAAAAATTAATTAATCGTAATTAATCGCTATTAATCGCAATTCAAACCATCTATAAATTATGACATATTTTTCTGTAAATTATTGTTGGAATGGAAAGATAAGACACAAGATGGATATATATATTCAACATGCGGTACATAAGGACTGTATTTGTTTATTATAACAATAAATCAACAAGATGGCAATAACATTATTAACATTCTGTTAAAGCGAGCCATGGATAGAAAGACTTGTAGTTCTTAAAAGATAAATGTTAGTACTAAGTTATAGAAATTCTACCTGTATATTAAAACCCCTCTTAATGTTTTCGTTTTAATAAAATTTGTAAATTTTTCAATCAAAAAATAAACTAGTAGCCCGCCATTGTTGATGTCAATAATTACTTACACAATGCTCATGGGTGCTGAAGCCTATAAAATCAGTCGCACGCACCAAGCGCCAGCAGAGGGCAGCAAAACACAATTAACAAGTGGGCATTTCACTGTACTGTCATTTAAATCTGTCTGAGCGGGACATGTGCGTTAATTGCGTCAAATATTTTAACGTGATTATCTTGGTTGTGCAGCGTTTCCGGCCACATTTTTCCCTTCCAACAGACTTTTTGTGGATATGCTTTGAAACTGCACTCTGTGAACAGCCTGCTCTTTGAGAAATTTCTTTTTGTGTCTTACCCTCCTGATGGAGGGTATCAATGATGGTCCTCTGGACAGCAGTCAGATCAGCAGTCTTCCCCATACTTGTGATTTAGTTTACTGAACCAAGCTGAGTGTTTTTAAGGCTCAGGAAACCCTCGCAGGTGTTTCGAGTTAATTAGATGATTCAGGTGATTAGTTGAATAGCCTACTTGTATACTTTTTCATGATATTCTAATATTTTGAGATAGGATTTTTGAGGTTTCTTAAGCTGTAAGCCAAAATCAGCAATATTAAAATAATAAAAGGCTTGAAATAGTTCAGTTGATGTGTAATGAATCCAGAATGTATGACATTTTTGTTTTTTTAATTGCATTACAGAGAGTAAAGAACTTTATCACAATATTCTAATTTCCTGAGACAGTCCTGTATGTATATTTGTGTGTATATATATATATATATATATATATATATATATATATATATATATATATGAAGTGCTGTTAATCTTACTTTAAAAAGTAATGTGTTGTCAGTTAAAGTAAATTAGTAATCAGTTACATCAATGTAAAAGTAATTAGTTACTCGGCAAAGTAACTGACGTTACTTTTCATTTTCTACACGTTAATACATGATCAATTCTATAACGTGTTTCACATCAAATAAGTTCATATTAACTGATTGAATTAAACTGTCTTTTAAAATATCATAATGAACAAGACAAATAGAGCTTTTGATTGCAAAGTAACAATTTGTTTACACATGACTACCGAGAGATGACGCCTGTTGTCGCCGAGATGACGCCGTTGTCGCCGCGTCTGCCGTGTAAACTTTTCCCTCATTGTTGTCTGTCTCAAAAAGATGGATTATTTTTTTCATCTGTGCGGGGTCTGCCTGGCGAGCCCGCTGCACGGTGGTCTCAGTCGTTTTGCTCCGTCGTCCAGCGCCTGGCATTCCCGGCGTCCTCTCGGTTGTTTTGTTTGGTCGTACGCCGCCTGGCATACTGCCGCCAGCGCTCCGACCGTGCTGCCCGGCTTTTCATTGCTGTTGAATCGGGTTGCGGGTCTTTACAAAATGCGATACCGCCCTCCAGTGGCCAGTTTTATAGCTTTAAAATGGGTTTGTCTTGCCTTGTTTTTTTGTTTCTCAGATCGCAAGCTATAGATTCTTCTTGGAAAAAAAACCGCAAAAGACGTATAAATACGTTTTTGGTACAATGAAGCATGTAAAAATAGAATGTATTTATATGTTTCTGGGAGCAAATGAGTTAATAAATATATTAAATTAATAAACATTTTAAACATTTACATTACTTTTTTTTTTTAATTACGCTTTTAAATAAAAAAAGGGGACATATTCCTTTTTTGTTTTTTATTAAAAAGATATTACATATAAATATATATATATAAAGAAAAACCTTAAACCTAAAGTAAATGAAAAATTCACTTTTTTAAATTTTAAATATTTCTAAAATTGAAGCTAAAATACAAAAAAATGACAAGATGATTGAATTAATGTTTTTTGTCATGCTTTTAATAAAAGAAAATGTTAAAAATCCGCAATTTAAAAATTTTAAAAATATCTGCATTTTTCCCTTTTTAAAAATATATTTTTTAAAAAATAACATTTTTTTCCAAATGAATATAAATTCTAAAAATGAGTAAGTCAAAACTTAATTGCTGCCAACCAAATAGATTGGACGTCTATCAACGTCAGTGGCAGCCACTGAACTCGAAAAAGAAGATTTGGACAATATCTTTTAACGATTAACCAATTATCAAATAAGTCGTCGATTAATCGTGGCATCCCTACCGACTCTTCAAGAAGCTCCTATTTCGCTAGTCGGCGCGCGTCGCCGTTACAGCGACAAGGTCGACGCCCGGCGAATGAAAGCGCTTTTGTGCGTGGCTCTGAATGGACTCGACTACTTTGCATTCCGTCGGCGTGGGACGGACTCAGGATAGACTCCCTCCGGCAAATGAGACGAGGCGACGTACGTTCTCCCCGGAGCGAGCGTTGACTTTGAGCGCGCCTTTAAAAGGATTACACGGGCGCCGACACAACAAGTCCAAAAAAGAACATCCAGGAAACAAAAGAGGCTCAAAAGCGGAGCGTCACTTACCGCCTGTTCTCTTTTAGCTCGCTAATAGACAAAAACCGAGGGATTATGAAGTGAATCATGAACACTGTGTCAAAAAAATAAATAAAAGAATAAGCTCTTTATTTAGTAGAAAAAAGTTTTCTCATTTTATTTCTGTATTTTACAATGACGTCCAATCACAAGGCGGCCAGTCATTCTTCTCATGGACATTGAAAGGAGTTTATCACTAGTAGACGTCCAACCCATTTGAACTGGCAGCAAATGAACACCGGCGCTTCCCCGTTCAAATGGATTAGACGTCTATCAACGTTATTTGGTAGCCAATTAATTATAGTATGGATGAAAACAACTCACGATTTTGAAAAACAAGGCTGGACGAAATATAATGTGTTTAAAAATAATATTGATAATTGAGTTAAGTTGTTCATAGAAAAACTACATATTTTTATAGTTTTCTTTAAAAAAATGTCATTTTCCCTCCAAAATAAAAGGTTCTGCCAAAAAAATTTTGTTCTTTTGAATAAGGAATTTAACAAAATGCACAATATAAATTAAAGATGTCCCGATCGATCGGGTCCGATCACGTCATTTTCAAAGTATCGGAATCGGCAAAAATATATCGGACATGCCTTTTTTAAATATATATATATATATTTTTAATTAAATCGTTTTAAAATTGTATTTAACGTTACAGACAAAATGTCTTACACTCATCCAGAGTGTTTAATTTTGGCTTAAAGTAGTGCTATCAAATTTATCGCGTTAACGGCGGTAATTAATTTTTTTTAAATTAATCACGTTAAAATATTTAACGCAATTAATGCATGTGCTGCACAACCCACTCACGCATTGTCGCGTTCAATCTATAACGGCGCCGTTTTACCTATATATAGAGCTAAAAGGCAGCGTAAAACGAGTAGAGTGAATTTTGGCAGTCTTTGGAGCCTTATTTTTAATGGTTAAAGCCTTACAATCCCTCTCTCAACAATTAGAAATATCATGGGAAGCAATGTGGGGAAGAAAAGTAGTCGTTGAACTTTTTCTTAACACCCTATGTTATTTCCCAACGCAGAGAAGATATATCAATTGGTGCCACTAAGCACAGTCATGCTTGCACTTCCCAGCATGCATTTGGGCAGAACAGTTAAATGGCTACAGTATCATTTACTGAAAGCTCGACAAATACACTAGATGGCAATATTTAGTCACAATATACAAAGTCACATTTATCCTTTAAGAATTACAAGTCTTTCTATCCGTGGATACCTCTCACAGAAAGAATGTTAATAATGTAAATGCCATCTTGAGGATTTATTGTCAAACAAATACAGTACTTATGTACTGTATGTTGAATGTATATATTCGTCCGAGTTTTATTCATTTTTTTCTTAATGCATTGCCAAAATGTATATGATCGGGAAAAATTATCGGGAATGACTGGAATTGAATCGGGAGCAAAAAAAAAGCAATTGGATCGGGAAATATTGGGATCGGCAGATACTCAAACAAAAACGATCGGGATGGGATCGGGAGCAGAAAAACATGATCGGAACAACCCTAATTTAAATATAATTCTTGAAATAATTTTAAATGAATTCAGTGATTTTTTTTATCTCTAAACAAAAACTTAAAGCTAAATTATTCATAGAAATAGTGCATGTTTTCCTAGATTTTCTTTCCAGAAATTGTGTTCTTTAAAGCAACACTATGTAAGTTTTCAGTTTTGGTCGAATTTAGCGACGCTGGTGGACAAAAGCGGATTAAGTTGATGGATTAAATGACATTTCTGTTTTCAGCGGCTGTGTGAAGGATGAATAGTAATAAGGTAAAGAATGTAGTTATGGCTAAACAATAGCATATGACGGTTAGCAACTGTGTGCCTAAACCCCCCACCCCATCCGAACTCGTCAACATGTGGAGGGGGTCGTCATGCCAGCGAGTGAAAGCTGGGCCAATGTTTATTCTTGAGCATCCTGGTAGCCTCCCTTTTTTCCCCTCAGGCAAAATTTTATGTCTCTTGTTGCTCTGCCATCTTTGCAGAACTCGTGCGAAAGCGGTCGCATCGACTTATATTATTATTTTACTATAATTTACTATTTTATTAATTGTTATTATTATTAATAATAATGAATAAGAAAAAGGGGAAGTGACATATGCCACAAAGCACATTTGTAGTTTTTTTTTTGTGTGTGTGTGTGTGGCAGGGTTCCTGCCACCCGCCTCAAAGTTAATATGAAAGAGGTGCCATTTAACTTGTTGACAAGTCACTCAGTCGATAAATCACTAAAAATGTTATGAAAATATTTTACAAAGGTTGAAAAGTTGCCGAGTGTTGCTTTAAAAATGAGTCCAGCAAACAAGATTATATACAGTCCTTGACAAAAGTCTTGTCGCTTATCCATTTTGTAGAAACAATTGCTAATAAAACTGACTTTTAATTATTCAATTGGTTTCAGAAATGGCTCATATGAAAGCTAAGACCCTCCCAAATGATGTTGAATGTACAAAAATGTATTTGTTTCACTGAAAAAAGATTTATCATTTAATGAAGACATAAAGGTCAAATTCTGCAAGACAGAAGTTTTGTCGCCTACAGAAAGTAGTGTGAAAATTGAACAAAAAATATACTTCAAATACAAAAATATGTTACATAACATAAGCGAATTAAGTAGTGGTGCTGTGAGATCCAAATTTAATATTTTGTATGACTTCCATGGGCTTCGGCAAGGATTCATACAATGTATTGATGAAGTCATCATGAAGATCAAAGAAAGCAGTCTTGAATGCCTCCCAGAGTTCATCAACATTCTTGGGTTTCATCTTCCATGCTTCCTTTTTCATCCTACCCCAGACATGCTCAATGATGTTCATGTCTGGTGAACGGGCTGGCCAGTCCTGGAGGATCTTGATCTTCTTTGCCTTGAGGAACTTTGAGGTAGAGATTGAAGTATGCGATGGAGCACCATCCTGCTGCAGAATTTGTCCCTTTTTATGGTTAGGAATGTAAGAGGCAGCTATATATGTTGCCTTCCACCCTGCAGATCTATCGCACACCCCCATAATGGATGTAACCCCAGACCAGGAGTGAATCTCGGATCCATGCGGGCTCCAGTAGGTCTCCTGCAATATTTGCGGCGACTGTGGTGTGATCCAATGGAAGATTCAACAGAAAAATCCACCTTTTTCCACTTCAATTCTTTTGACAGGCTGTGGGCCTTGGCAAATGCCACATGGTTTTTTAATTGTCTGCACCCGAAGAGATAAATAATTGGCAAACCCAAGAATGTTGATGAACTCTGGGAGGCATGCAAGACTGCTTTCTTTGATGTTCCTAATGACTTCATCAATAAATTGTATGAATCCTTGCCAAAGCCCATGGAAGTCATACAAAATATCAAATTTGGATCTCACAGCACCACTTCATTCACTTATGTTATGTAACATATTTATTTGAAGTACATTTTTTGTTCAATTTTCACACTACTTTCAGTGGGCGACAAAACTTTTGTCTCGCCAAAATTTGACGTTTATGTCTTCATTAAATGATAAATCTTTTTTCAGTGAAACAAATATATTTTTGTATATCCAACATCTTTTGGGAGGTTCTTAGCTTTCATATGAGCCATTTCTAAGACCAATTGAAGAATTAAAAGTCTGGTTATTAGCAATTGTTTCTACAAAATGGATAAGCGACAAGTCTTTTGTCAGGGACTGTAAAAAAAAAAAAATATATATATATATATATATTTTTTTTAAATTTAATTTTACGAATTTTAATTTAAAACTGTCAATGGCAGTGAATGACTAATGGAAAGAAACAAACACAAAAAAAAATCATTAGGAAAAAAAAAAAAATCCAAATATATTCAACTCATATACGTATGTATACAGGTAGTCCCTGGGTTATGAACGGGTTCCGTTCCTACGCTGGCGACGTAACCCAAATTTCACCTGAAATCGGAATGAACCCTTTAGGTAAATACCTTTTAAATCTCAAAATAATTATCCATAAACATGTATTATACATCGTATTAATAAAACTAAGCAAAATACAAGCTACTGTACTTACCATCAATGCTGAGAGGTGTTACTGTTAAGCTCCTTCCAGACATTTGCTGAAACCCGGCTAAGTCCCGGAATTTAAATGTGAATTTAAATGGGTATTCACTATGTGTGAAAGTAATTTCCCGGGTTGACTGACGTGGACGACTTAACCGGATGCAGCATGAATGAAAGCAGCCGGTTAATTCCCGGGTCACAGTGCGAAGGCTGATGACGTGAATATCACGGCGGGCCGATCGTCATTCCCTTTCTCCGCTATAAGACGAAAATCGGTAAACAAACATCACAGTTATCAACATGGCAAACTGGAAAGATAGATGAATTAAACTAAATTAAATTGCTATTGGATCTTAGAGACAGTCCATCGTAAATCATTGGAAATGTGTGGTTTATTTCGTTGCCGATGCCGACCAAAAACTATGACACGGGTCCCGTGTCACGTTAAACGGGAATTTAGCGGGATATAAGTATGAAAGGGGCTTTCCGCGACTTTAAAAAATATGTCGAGAAATGGCACATAAAGCTCCGGCGTCGTAAAATCAAAATCACGTAAGTCGGGTCGATCGGGTCCGATCACGTCATTTTCAAAGTATCGGAATCGGCAAAAAAATATTGGACATGCCTTTTTTTAATATATATATATATATATATATATATCATTAATTAAATCGTTTTCTAATTGTATTTCACATTACAGACAAAATGTCTTACACTCATCCAGAGTCTTTAGTTTTGGCTTAAAGTAGGACTGTCAAATTTATCACGCTGACGGCGGTAATTAATTTTTTAAAAATTAATCACGTTAAAATATTTAATGCAATTAACGCATGCGCTGCACGACCCACTCACGCATTGTCGCGTTCAATCTATAAAGGCGCCGTTTTACCTATATATAGAGCTAAAAGGCAGTGTAAAATGAGTAGAGTGAATTTAGGCAGTCTTTGTAGCCTTTATTTAACTGGCTAAAGCCTAAAAATCCCCCTCTCAACAATTATAAATATCGTGGGAAGCAATGTGGGGAAGAAAGGTAGTAGTTGATCTTTTTCTTAACACCATGTTATTTCTCAACGCAGAGAAGATATATCAATTGGTGTCACTACGTACAGTCATGGTTGCACTTCCCATCATGCATTTGGGCAGATCAGTTAAATGGCTACAGTATCATTTACTGAAAGCTCAACAAATACACTAGATGGCAATATTTAGTCACAATATACAAAGTCACATTTATCCTTTAAGAATTACAAGTCTTTCTATCCGTGGATCCCTCTCACAGAAAGAATGTTATTAATGTAAATGCCATCTTGAGGATTTATTGTCATAATAAACAAATACAGTACTTATGTACTGTATGTTGAATGTATATATTCGTCCGAGTTTTATTCATTTTTTTCTTAATGCATTGCCAAAATGTATATGATCGGGAAAAATTATCAGGAATGATTGGAATTGAATCGGGAGCAAAACAAAAAAAGCAATCGGATCGGGAAATATCGGGATCGGCAGATACTCAAACTACAACGATCGGGATCGGATCGGGAGCAAAAAAACATGATCGCAACAACCCTAGTCGTAACCTGTATGTTTTATACCTTGGACCAAACCAATGCAAAGCACAGTAGCCTGAGTGAGCTATCTTAGCCTGGCAGCCTCATGTTTTTTTTCCTGTCAAATTGGGAGGACTAGCATCCCCACGTCAGCCGCCGGTGCGCGTGCCGTTCCCGCGGCCTCTCATTAGCAGGCGTGAGCCCGCCGGGTTCTTCTCTCGTCACCGGGGGAACGCTGTGTTTGTTTATTTCATTATGGGGCGCTCCACCAAAGGGCATGTGCACCACGCGTGCGCGCACGCGCTTAATGGCCTGTGGTGGAGCGCCCATGTTTGTGCTGCACTATCATATCTCATCAAGTATTTACAGCCCCTGATAGGCCCCCGCTGCTGGCGGGACGCACTTTGCTATGTTGCCTTCTTGTGCGTGCGTATGTGCGTTGCTGCCAACTCATTTTTGTTTGCTGGTGGCTCCGTTTGTTGCTAAAAGTTGCTGTTACGGCTGCATTCTTTGCTAGGTTCTTTTGTGCTTGCTAATTTTTCGAACTACACTATCTTCCACAGCAATTAATTGCACCATATACATCATATACAGTATATAATCTGGTCATGAATTAGAAAGTTGTGTTTCGGACACTTTGTGCTGTCTTATTAAATAAATATTAGGGCTTTCAAACGATTAATCGGGTTAATCACAGCTTAAAAATTAATTGATCACAATTCAAACCATCTTTAAAATATGCCATATTTTTCTGTAAATTATTGTTGGAATGGAAAAATAGGACAAGACAGATATATACATTCAACATACTGTACATAAGTACTGTATTTGTTTATTATAACAATAAATCCACAAGATGGCATTAACATTATAAACATTCTTTCTGTGAAAGGGATCCACGGATAGAAAGACTTGTAATTCTTAAAAGACAAATGTGAGTTTGTATATTGTGACTAAATATTGTCATCTAGTGTATAGAGTTTGACCAAAGTCTGAGTATTATTTTGCATCGCTATTTTGATTGGGAATGCCAGTTCTCTTTGCATTGAACACTTTTCTTTTTGTGAACATTATTTTTTTTGAGAGAGAGGAATATTATTTTTGTTGTGCTTTCAGTAAATGATACTGTAGCGACTTAACTGTTCTGCCCAAATGCATGATGGGAAGTTGGGCAACCATGACTGTCAGTGGTGGCTGCAAATGGTATATTTTCTCTGCCTTATGTTCAACACAGGGTGTCAAGAAAAAGATAATCTCCTGTCATTCTTTCCCACGTCGCTCGCCACACTAGTTATAATTGTTGTGGAAGAGGTGCCAAAGCTTTTGCCAATAAATAGCGTGGCCCAAATGAATGCCTGTGTCCACTCCACTCGGTTGTCTCTGCCTCTTAGCTCTCAATATACTTAAAACGGCGCCATTGTAGTCTGTTTGCGGCAATGCGTGAGTGGGTCGTTCCGCGCATGCGTTAAATATTTTAATGTGATTAATTGAAAAAACTTAATTACCGCCCGTTAACGCGATAAATTTGACACCCATAGTAAATATTAGCTCATATTTGATTTTATTTATTGACAAGAACAGTGCATATTAACATTACCGCTCATTGTAAAACATGCCAGAATTAGCCACAACTGTTTTTAACTGTAGTCCTAGGCCAGATATACTGTACATTAATTTATTTAACTTCTTCCGTTATAAAAAAACTAAACAACAAAGTCGAATAGGAAGGAGGCAGACGGTACTGAATCTGTTGTCTTTATCAGTTATTCATAAATACAATCCAAATCCAATTTCAAAGCAGACTCTCTTGTATTACAATTTACAGTTTGAGTTTGTTGAAATGAGACTATTATATGAATGGGTTTATGTACAGTATATGGTTTCTTGATAAAAAGAAATGAGACTTTACTTTCTACCAATAACTCAAGTGTTAATATGCTTCTCCAAAACACAATACAGACACTTAAGACACTTATTTGTATACTCGCTAACTAGCGTAGCGCTCCGTGCTAATCAACAAAGAAGACAATACAATACAGTAAATAAAGCCAATACAATTGGCTTTGTTTACTCACCTATAATGGAGGCACATTTGATCTAACAGCACAAAAGACAATCTAACTCTCGGCACTTTGCAATATTATTGATTCAGCAACCCAACAGCAGTTGAACAGTGAACTCTCTCTCTCTTGCGCTAATCACTGGCGCGCATGCGCAACCTTACATTACACACAAACACGGAAAAAAACAGGACAGTTCATAGCTGCCGGTAAAAATCGATTATCAAATCCGCTGGCTAATTAATTCATTTATTTATTATTTATTCATTAATCATTTTTAATTGATTAGTTGTTACAGACTTACTAATAACTGTTCTATCGAGTTTATTTATTTATTGTTTTTGTATTTTTAATAGGTTAAAGGGACAAAACAGTATTCTTATTAAATTTAGATTTTCTTTTAATTTAAAAAAATAAAATAAAAAATCATTCATTCATTTTCCAAACCGCTCATCCTCACTAGGATCACGGGGGTGCTGGAGCCAATCCCAGCTTACTATGGGCAGAAGGCGGGGTACACCCTGAAACGGTTGCCAGCCAATCGCTGGGCAAAATATGTATATTATATATATATGTATTTTAAATTTAAAAAAATAATTCCTAGACTCAATTTTTCATTGAGACATACAAAATTTACATTTTAACGAATCATACAGTCAACAAACGATTTACCTTTTTGGGCCACACAAAATGACGCGGCGGGCCCTATCTGGCCTCGGACCTTGCATTTTGTTTTTTTAACTCGGTGTCTTAAGACTGTCATAATAAGACTGTCATGATTATTACATGACACCGTCATAACCATCAATGAAAGCTTATGACAGATGTCATTAAGTGTCCTAACCCTAACACAGTTCCCAAACTCTAATCCCAACACAAAGACATTTGAAAAATATCCTAATATTGCATTAAAAGTGACATAATTCACTAAATGACCCTTATGGACACATGTCATAAAACCTCATTCATATTCATGACAGTTGTCATCTGTCATCATTCAGACAGCCTTATGACACCGAGTTCAAATAAAGTGGAACCTGCATTTGACACTTAAACTGTAACGTACTTGTATAACTATTATATTCTCTAATTTTATGAAATCCACCTCAAAAATGTGATTTACAGTGGGGCAAATAAGTATTCAGTCAACCGCTAATTGTGCAAGTTCTCCCACTTGAAAATATTAGAGAGGCCTGTAATTGTCAACATGGGTAAACCTCAACCATGAGAGACAGAATGTGAAAAAAAAAACAGAAAATCACATTGTTTGATTTTTAAAGAATTTATTTGCAAATCATGGTGGAAAATAAGTATTTAGTCAATACCAAAAGTTAATCTTAATACTTTGTTATGTACCCTTTGTTGGCAATAACGGAGGCCAAACATTTTCTGTAACTCTTCACAAGCTTTTCACACACTGTTGCTGGTATTTTGGCCCATTCTTCCATGCAGATCTCCTCTAGAGCAGTGATGTTTTGGGGCTGTCGTTTTATCCCTATTCACTGTGCGATTTCGGACTAATACACTGAAAGCTATGATACGAAAGCACTGCCTTCATCACAGACAAACGCGAACAAACAAACAGAAGAAGCGCCGCGTGACTCAGCGGCCGCAAAGACGCGAATGTCTTGTGACGGCCCAAAGCTAGTTTGTGCGCGCGTCTGTGTTTGGTACCAGCTGCTCGCTTTGGCACGGAACAAACAATATGGTGCAGCGTGCCTGACCCACTCTACCTGCTCGCTCCATGGCAACCCCCAACAGAACGCCGACATCATCTTCTTCTTATGTAGACTCACACTCTAGAGAACGGTTGTATAAATGAAGAGTACAAATCATCATCATCGTTGGACAATACGGGAGCTGGCGGGGGGGAGGGGAGGGCGCTTGAGTCGAGGGGGCGCTCACTTTTAATAACACTCATCTCCTTTGCGGCGCGAGGAGACGCAGAAGATGAGGATTCATGATCCCTACAGTCCTATGTGATATTAATATCGTAATGAATGTAATAATGGCTTCTTGTTTCGTGGGATCTTTGACCCTGCGTGTTGGGGAAAATACGCCGACCGGGCCAGAAGGTCGGGAAATTGCCGTGCCCGTTTCTGTAATGAGGGTTCTAAAAGATGTCGGGTTGTAATTTGAAGGCCACATTTGGCTATATAATTATTAAGTTGATTTTTCTGGTTGATTTAAAAAAAAAAAAAAAAAAAAAAAAAAGTAAAGTATTGGTTGCCATTAACAGCACTCAACATCCAATCGAATGAACGTCCTCCTTGTTTGGATGAATTGCACATCTATTGTCAATGGCAGGGAATGAGTTAAATACCATGACATGTAACGTGAAGGGAAAACTATCTTTTCTCGTAATTTGTCTGTTTGACTGTTTGTAATACTCTAACACAGTGTTTTTCAACCTTTTTTGACTCACGGCACATTTTTGCATTAGAAAAAATCTCGCGGCACACCACAAACCAAAAATCTTCCAAAATTATTTTCTGTACAGTATATTTAATTATAAAATAATTTCTCAGTACGTATACTTACTCAGTGTGAAACTTGAGCCTGTTTAGATGACCACAAAGTCGATATCCTTATTCTTCAACGGCTCTCGGTCTTTCTCTGGTTTTATTCATTTATTTATTTTTATAGCAGTTAGGCTTGAAAAAGCTCAGAATTATCAGACAGCAGGACTTGATCAATGTCTTTAACCACATCAGGGCCGAGCATCTCGCCGATAATGACTTTGCAGGCAGGTAGTATTAATGTCTCTGTCACGGTGTTGGACTTTTTAGATTTAGCAACAAGGTAACTGGCTTTGAGGGCTTTCTCATTTACCTTTGTAGTTTTTATCAAAAAAAAGTTACCTGTTTCTCTGTGTTTTCACGAAGGCAAACAAAATAGTCCATCGACTTGTTTTGAAGCGACAGGTGTTTCGTTTGGAGATGATGTTTAACCCTTTAACACCTAAGCCTATTTTGGCCGAATTTGCATGCATTTGATGTTGCCTTTATATTTCAGAGAAAACAATTGTTCACAATGGCCAAGTTGGGTCCCTTTTTTCAGGACACCTTGAACTTCATGTCCAAAGTGTTGTTTTCTTCACTGACCAATTATAATCCACATTTTGGACCCAAAAAGACAAAAAAAAAAAAATCACAAAATATTTTTTCAAAATTTGTAATGTTGGTGTCCCATTGACAACCAATCATGCTCGACCAACCGTTTTGAAGCTTGATAATATTTATTCAACTTGTTAGGATAAACATTCAATAGAAAAAAATAAGATTGAATAGTTTTATGTTTGACTATTCAACACAAACGGCGGGTATGGTCATAGGCGTTTTTGGCCTTTACACATACTATGGTCAAAACAGGTTATATACAGTGCAAAATAGTGAGAAAAAAAATTATATATATCATTTAACACAAAAAAGGTTTGGAAGATATCTCTTTGTGAAGTTAGGTATTATACCCATCACCTTATCTAAAGTATACGTACATGCAATCAAGCTTCTCGAACACACATCTATATAAAAATTGAAAAGATTCATAGTGAAGAAAAAAATATATATAACATTGAAAAAAAGTATTTTCAAAAATATTGACAAGTAGTTCAGTTCAATTCAATTTTTTCAGGCATGCGACCCGATAGTTTTTTTAAAGTTTTTTTTTTTTTTTTTTTTTTGCGCACTCAATAAAGTTTTTGAACAGATCACTAAGCTGCGTCACATACAACATCACACAGCCTACTCTTCTGCCGTTTGAGCGCTGCTGTCACTTCTACTCGCCGAGACGCCGAATAAATTAAATAAATAGCTTGCGCTAAATTTAGTTTTCGATTCATTCTGCACGTTTCAAAGTCGCTCGCGCAATCCAACTGGTGTTCATGCCTCCTTTTCCTTAGTTTGCGCCTAGCTCGGCAATTTATTAAAAATGTTCACATTCGGTTCGTCCCTTTTGACATCACAACGGATCTTGGGATATGTAGTCTTTTGTGCTGCTTTCTGTTTTGAAAAAGGACAAGAAATGATGGAAATATGAAGATAGATACATGGTACATGCAGCGTTTTAATGGATATTTATGAGTGCAATAAAACTATAAAACTCAAATGACATTATCTCACGTTTTTCTTGGTCGATTGACTTCAAATAAAAACTGGCGTGGACGTCAACTTCCGCACTTTCAAATGAGACCAACCAGCGGCACGTGGGTGACGTAATTAAACGTGACGAAGCTTCAAAGACGACATGCGTAAACGCGTCGCTGCCGACACGTTCGGTGTTAAAGGGTTAAACTTGCTTGGCACCACGGTGCTGATAGCTGCTCGTGTCGCGTTCAAGAACTGCTCGGGTTTATAGCCATTAGCCACCTTGCTGTTCTCAACAATGTGTTGGAGTAAAACACAGGGGGAGGATTGACGGTCGTCACATATGGATAAAATAGAAAGGACATTTTCGAGTATATCGACACATGAGGAGTCTAACCAAATGATGTGTAGTAGACGTTCTGGGGTCCACATTGCTGCAGACAGCAAGGTCGTTGACGGCTAGAAATCCGAGCAGTTTTTGAACGGGACACCAGCAATACTTCGCTCATCTGCACACGACCGAGAACTTTCTAGCTACTCCTTCCTTCCTTCCTATTGCAACTCCGCCCGAAGACAAAAAGATATTGTAATAGCTCCGAATGGGGAAATAGAAGAGGAGTCGGTGATGACTTTCCCACTTTATTGTGGCAACAATGGAAAATAATAAACAAAATAACAGCGGCATCTAGAGATGTCCCGATTGATCGGCACATCAACACGCAACTGATCGGGTCCGATCACGTCATTTTCAAAGTATCTGAATCGGCAAAAAAATATCGGACATGCCTTTTTTTAATATATATAAATTTTTTAACTAAATCGTTTTCTAATTGTATTTAACGTTACAGACAAAATGCCTTACACTCATCCAGAGTCTTTAGTTCTGGTTTAAAGATTGGTTCATAATGACAACAAACATCCTCCCCTGCCATTTATTGTCGCACTCACAAAGTGTGGCACCGAAAAAAAACTGTTTATTTAACATGTTTATTGCACAGTGCTGATAAGCTTTGTTTTGATCCACGGCAGTGGAACAATGTCATGTTGGACAATAAAAAAAGATACATGGAGCAATCGAATTGAGTTTTATTCATTTTTTTTCTTAATGCATTGCCAAAATGTATATGAGCGGGAAAAATTATCGGGAATGATTGGAATTGAATCAGGGGCAAAAAAAAAAAAAAAAAGCAATCGGATCGGGAAATATCGGGATCGGCAGATACTCAAACTAAAACGATCGGGATAGGATCGGGAGCAAAAAAACATGATCGGAACAACCCTAGCGGCATCCACAACAGGCGATCGCTAACTTCGCTCTCACGGCTCACGCTGTTCTTCCTCCCTCCTTGCTTGCTTCCCGCTACGTCACCACTCTGCAGTCTGAAGGCCCCTTCAAGGGCCCGCACAGTTACGGACATATAAATGCGACATTAGATAATTTCTCATGGCACACCTGACGATCTCTCACGGCACACCAGTTTGCCGCGGCACACTGGTTGAAAAACACTGCTCTAACACACTTAATATAATCAATCGGAGTAGTATCTTTTCTCATATTTACTGTTTCTATTACTCTAACACACCTAATATAGAATAAATAACATTTACATCATAGTTTAAGAAAAACAAGCAGAATATATTCGATATTATGAAGAGTTGGACTTGAAATGATTAGAATTTTCAACGCCAATACAACGGGCAGATAAGGGCAGAACAGATACAAGACGCCTTCTGACCACGGAAGCCCAAGGCGCGTGTCATGCAACTGTCTGAGAGAGATTGACGCTCACAAGCAGGTGATTGGCAAGACACGTCTGCAGTGGCGGACTTGGCAATTTTGGGGCCTAAGGCGAACATATCCAGGGGCCCTCTTCATGGGTCAGGGGTTAAAAAGGTGAGAAGGGTGTGGAGGAAATACGTTCTGGTACACTAGGGCTGTCCTAAATGACAAATTTTCTCCTGATTAGTCAGCCGACTAGTTTTACGATTAATTGACTAATCTAATTTCTTTTTTTTTTTACTAATTTTAATTTTTGTTGACGCTTATTAAATCACAAAACTATTTTGGAACACTTAAATTCTTTATTAAAGTACAAATAGTCAAGTAAATGATAATTAATCACAAATAATCAATGAGGTTAAATGCTGATAGCATTTACTAGTGCAAAAGAATGGAAAGTAAACAGATACAGAACTCTGACTTTGCCTTTCCAACATTATTCAAAACAATTCTTAAAAAAAAAAAAATCCAGCATTATTATTAGAGTATACTACTATATATAATAGTAGTATAATAATTATAATAATTAGTCATTGCCAATCATATTTGTCATAGTGTCATTTAAAAGCTATTCTTAGTGTAGAATCTGTATTCTGTAGTATTTACTCAACATAATATATTAATTCTGAAGTATGTGGGATTAACTCCAGAAATCGTTATTTATATGACGAACATGACGTGCTTTTATTTTGAAATGTTCACCGGAGGTACGTTTGCTAAACCGCTAACCGAAAGCTTTACACTACGTAAAAAAACATTCTTCATTATTGCTTGTGGCGTCACTAATAGATTTCATTTTTTTTTTTCGTTAGCAAATGCTGTTAACCAGCTGTTGAGTGTTATTGTATGACTGATTGGAACTGTACTGCATTGTTTCGCCACAGGGTGTGCTGTCGTGTATTTTATGTTCGGTGTGAAGGAGAAGAAAAAAGTTAAAAGAGGCATTAGGGGCCTGTTCTCAACTCCTCCCTCACTGCACTTTGGCTCTCATGTAGAGCACGTTCGCTCATGTGTTCGAAATAAACGATGTGCAAAGTAACAAGTGAGCTGTAAAAAATAGCGAGCTTAGTGGCAGCTTAGTGGCGTGAAAAACGCAGGAGACCTACTGTAAGTGAATCTAACGAACAGCTTAGCGATGCTAAACGAAGCTAAGCAAAGCTAAACGGCGCTAAATGAAGCTAAGCGACTGATATTCAGTCCGTCGTTGTGGCACAATCCATTGTAGTGCGTGTGTGGGGGAGAGACAATATAAATGCAGGATTCAAATGGCTCTCTTTTTTGTTTTGTTATTTGTTTGTTTGGCATGCCAACATAATTATACATGACGAATAGTTGGGGGTGCTGCTGGCTCCGGTGGCCCAAGCCCTTGCTCGTTGGGGCAAGGTCAGCTGGTTGGGGGCCCCCTACTGGTTGGAGGCCTAAGGCGATCGGCTACTTCGCCTGAATAGTAGATCCGCCTATGCACGTCTGCACCACCAAATCCCGCAAGCAGCTCTTCTGGACAGTGAAGAACAAATGGCGGAATATCCTGTCTTGCCACAAGAAACATATGATACGGAGGAACCCACGACTGAGGCGCTGAGGATGGCAAAATCCTTAACTCTCGTTGCCCTGACAACAGTAACGCCCGAACCCTCCTGTCCAATCAACAACAGACAGTTATCCTAAACAACGCCCAAACACACCCTTCTTCCGGACCACGGCCCGCCTCACCAGATCCTTCAAAAAATTGAATGTTTAACTAATCGTGGGCATTTTTCTCAGGAATCTTTTGTTGACATGTAATACAGTGACCTTGGATCAAGTTTTCCTCCTCGCCTGGGTCTCTCTGTGCTGTATAATTGCTGCAGACTTGGAATAAATTGTCAACTTGTGTTTCGAAGCCTTTTTCCAGCTTTTAAAATGGAGTCAGTACAAGGGGTTAAGACTAAGGTGAACGCGCAGAGTTCGGCCAGGTTGTCGGGGTTCCGCCGGCCTGGGTCATTAGAATTGCGCTAGCGCGGTTCTGACGGTTTGGTTGGCATGATTCTGGCAATCTGGCTAAAAGGTCAGAATTCTTCCCAAGGCAATCCTTGGGCTAAAACAGTGTTTATATTGACTAATAGTTGAATTTACAAGTTAAAAACTCAACAAATGTTATGAACATTTTAACATGGTAACTTACTGTACATCTAAACTTACACATTTTTTTAGGAGCTTCAAAAATGGTAATTCTTTAATTTAGCCTATGTTCACCTTTGTTCTCCCTTGTTGCTAGGGATGTCCCGATCCGATAATGTGATCAGAAATCAGGCCGAACACGCTATTTTTCGACACACGATCTCTTCGACATTCGAAGAAAAATTTGACTCGCCATTTGTTTTTACATCCGACGACATGACCGAAACACAACGATTTATGACAGCGACGCAGTTTCTTTAGTTTTGCTGCAAGATGGACTCACGGCGGATTTTCTTGTGAGAAAAATCACACGGGTTCCAGGAAGGTTAGTGCAGGTGGTGAAAAAAGGAAAAAGGTGACGCTTGCCATTGAAATGAAGATAGAAATGATAGAAAAATATGAGCGTGGTGTGCGCATATGTGAGTTGGCTCAACACTTTGGCCATAGAATGTCTACAAACTCGACGGTCCTCCTCCGACCTCCCTCCGCCAGTCTTTATAAGTTAAGGTGACGATTATTATTGTTGTAACATCGGCAAGGAAGTGGCCAGCTTTGTCAGGTTTTTAATCATTTATTTCAGAACTTGTGCAGCACAACATGCCTACTGTCCCCTACAGTATACACCAAAAACTAAGGGCATTAAAAGTGAAAGTAATATCTCGACCGCACGTAGTTATTTCACTGTGACATCAGCCACGCGCTGCGTTCAGGTACAGCACGCAAAACACATCCGCCACATTAGAACCCGATTTGTTACGTAGTTACAGAAATATATAATAAATAATGTATAATAATATGTACTATATATACACACATATATATATACAGTGGGGCAAAAAAGTATTTAGTCAACCACCAATTGTGCAAGTTCTCCTGCTTGAAAAGATTAGAGAGGCCTGTAATATTCAACGTGGGTAAACCTCAACCATGAGAGACAGAATGTGTAAAAAAAAAAATTTTTTTTTAAAAAAACAGAAAATCACATTGTTTGATTTTTAAAGAATTTATTTCCAAATTAGAGTGGAAAATAAGTATTTAGTCACCTACAAACAAGCAAGATTTCTGGCTGTCAAAGAGGTCTAACTTCTTCTAACGAGGTCTAACGAGGCTCCACTCGTTACCTGTATTAATGGCACCTGTTTTAACTCATTTTCGGTATAAAAGACGTCTGTCCACAACCTCAGTCAGTCACACTCCAAACTCCACTATGGCCAAGACCAAAGAGCTGTCGAAGGACACCAGAGACAAAATTGTAGACCTGCACCAGGCTGGGAAGACTGAATCTGCAATAGGTAAAACGCTTGAGTTAAAGAAATCAACTGTGGGAGCAATTATTAGAAAATGGAAGACATACAAGATCACTGATGATCTCCCTTGATCTGGGGCTCCATGCAAGATCTCACCCCGTGGTGTCAAAATGAAAACAAGAACGGTGAGCAAAAATCCCAGAACCACACGGAGGGACCTAATGAATGACCTACAGAGAGCTGGGACCACAGTAACAAAGGCTACTATCAGTAACACAATGCGCCGCCAGGGGCTCAAATCCTGCACTGCCGGACGTGTCCCCCTGGTGAAGCCAGTACACGTCCAGGCCCGTCTGCGGTTTACTAGAGAGCATTTGGATGATCCAGAAGAGGACTGGGAGAATGTGTTTTGGTCAGCTGAAACCAAAATAGAACTTTTTGGTAGAAACATAGGTTATCGTGTTTGGAGGAGAAAGAATACTGAATTGCATCCGAAGAACACCATAACCACTATGAAGCATGGGGGTGGAAACATCATGCTTTGGGGCTGTTTTTCTGTAAAGGGACCAGGACGACTGATCTCCGTAAAGGAAAGAATGAATGGGGCCATGTATCGAGAGATTTTGAGTGAAAATCTCCTTCCATCAGCAAGGGCATTGAAGATGAGACGTGGCTGCTGGGTCTTTCAGCATGACAATGATCCCAAACACCCAGCCAGGGCAACAAAGGAGTGTCTTTGTAAGAAGCATTTCAAGGTCCTGGAGTGGCCTAGCCAGTCTCCAGATCTCAACCCCATAGAAAATCTGAGGAGGGAGTTGAAAGTCCGTGTTGCCCAACAACAGCCCCAAAAATCACTGCTCTAGAGGGGATCTGCATGGAGGAATGGGCCAAAATGCCAGCAACAGTGTGTGAAAAGCTTGTGACGAGTTACAAAAAACGTTTGGCCTCCGTTATTGCCAACAAAGGGTACATAACAAAGGATTGAGATGAACTTTTGGTATTGACCAAATACTTATTTTTCACCATGATTTGCAAATAAATTATTTAAAAATTAAACAATGTGATTTTCTGTTTTTTTTTTCACATTTTGTCTTTCATGGTTGAGGTTTACCCATGTTGACAATTACAGGCCTCTCTAATATTTTCAAGTGGGAGAACTTACACAATTAGTGGTTGACTAAATACTTATTTGCTCCACTGTAACATATATAGATAATATATACAATAATATTCCTTATTCTTTGTGCTCCCAAACATTTTTTAGATTTATTTGCAATAACAGACAAATAAAAATACAACTTTAATTAAAAAAATCAATTGTTTTTCTTCTCCAAAAAAGCCTTTTTTTCCTTTACTAGTTAAAAAAAAAAAAAAAAATTCTAATGTGCTGTGCGCTAATGTGTGTTTGTGTCATAGTATTGCCTTGATTTGTCTTCTTATCCAACTTCCACAACAACCTAGCGACCGTTCACTTTAACCGCAACCAATTACACCTTGAAATGCGCATTTGTATTCCCTTTCCACACATGTCCAACTCTATTTTTGAGCAGGGCGACCATCTGTCCGCTCGGAGGCAGCCGGTCCTCCGCTAACGCCAGGACCGCCGGGCTAACTGGCTAATTGCCCTCGGCGCCCCCTGCTCCGGCGCCATCTTCCCGAATCGATTTGGGCCGCTCACAGTTTTTTTTCCCTTGCCCTCTCTACTTCAGCTCCACTCCGACTCGGACCGCGAAGATGGCAGCGTGCGCTACGTGCTGACGGGCGATGGCGCCGGCACGCTGTTCAAGATCGACGAAAAGTCGGGCGATATCCACGCCACCAAGCGTCTGGACCGTGAGGAGAAGGCCTACTACGTGCTGCACGCCAAAGCCGTCAACCGCTTCACCGGCGAGGCGTTGGAGGGCGAGTCCGATTTTATCATTAAAATCCACGACATCAACGACAACGAGCCACGCTTCACCAAAGACCCCTACATCGCCAGGGTGCCCGAGATGGCCGACATAGGTATATACGAGGGGGGGGAATATGTGTTTCGATAGACAAAATGTTTGACGGAATGCTTTTTTTTCCTGTTGGGGCACAGGTACTCCTGTCATCCAGGTGACGGCGCTAGACGCCGATGACGCCACCTATGGGAATAGCGCAAAGGTGGTCTACAGTATCCTGGAGGGGCAGCCCTACTTCTCTGTGGACCCTGAAACTGGTCAGTGTCTTGAAGAGGCATTAATACTCATTGGCTGCCATTGACAGCGCCAGATGTCCAATAATTTTGACTAGAAGGGCGTGAATGAATGAACATTCCCAGTGAAAATGGATTGGACGTCTTGAGCTGTCAATGCCACTGAAATGTGACCATCCACACGAACTCCTCATATTTTAAATGAATCATGTCTGTCAATGGCAGACAATAAGTTAAATACTTTGGGGGAAAAATATTAAAGTGATATTGCCGGCCATATTTCTGGTTTTATTATATTAGTTTTATGAACAGTTTATAAAATTATAATTGTATCATTTAAAATATTTTAGGCATGGGAACCTCTGGGTACCTCAGGATATGATACGATGATCTCAAGTAATCAAATAACTCGAGTAATTCGATTAGAAAAAAACTTCGAATCAAATTTTGCTGCTTTGAGTACTCGTTTAATTAGAGTATTGTTGTAATGGTTTTGAAAGTGTTTGCACTGTTTTATTGATTTAGGTGGATATACTGCCCTCTAATGGCAACTGTGAATATGACATAACTCATTTAACATGGCAGAATTCAGATGCTCCCCGTTAAGACCAATATAAGGGAAGATTTTTTTTTTTTTTTTACATACATTCGTAATTTAATTTGTTGGTATATTTAGCTGTATTTCATTAAGTGTCATCCGACAAATTATGTCACTAACTCCATTTATGTCCAGCTCGGATTTTTTACATCCATTAAAAAGTGAGATCATTTGCCTGATGACACAAAATGACATCTGTCATAAGCATTCATTCATGCTCATGGCAGTGCCATGTCATAATTATGATGGTCTTAAGACAGTCTTACGGCACCACTGTCAAATAAAGTGTTACTACACGTCATAACTAGCAATTAATGAAACAACTGGAACAGTAACTGAAGAAATAATTAGCACGGAACATTAATTTTGATTGCTATTTACATTTGTAGTACTTCAACGCATGCTAGGACGCATGTTGGACGGCAGTGTTGACATCAGAGGTTGACTGTCTCCCCCAAGGGAGCAGTGATGGCTAAATGAAGCTTCTTGAAGCAATGAAGCTTTGCAGCCAGTTGGTTCAAAACATCATGGTGGTTCATTTGGTCTTATGACGCTTATGTCTTATGCTGCTGCTGTCAAATAAGGTGTTACTGGTTAATATCTTTTGGTGTAACTATCCTATAATACAGTGAAGACAGCTGCGGCTTATAGTCACGTGCGGCCTATCACTGAAGAAATGCCGTTTTCGTGTCAAATTTGGTGGGTGGCGGCCTATTCATACTGCAAATATTTTTTGGCGTGTCGATAATTTAAATTAGAGCTGAAACGAATACTCGAGCAACTCGAGTAACTCGAGTTTAAAAACTGATCCGAGTAATTTTATTCACCTCGAGGGAATCGTTTAATTTTGCCAGCTCTAAGCATCACTGACGTCACGTGCGTAGAGGAAGAAGCAATAAAAAAAAATACCTTACTGCAGCCGAAAGCCGTTACAAACTGCGCCGACGTTGCTAAAAACCACGCCCGCATGTTGCTACGGTGGTAGCATGTAGCGTCTGATGCGTGTCATAGATATCACATGTACGTAGAACTAGATGAAAAATGACCGACTCGGCGGTGTTAATAAAACAGCCGCCATCTTAAAGCAGTACACTTCTCAGCGCTCATAAATAACATTAACGTTACTGTCATTTGCTCACGTAACGTTATCCCTGCGGAGGGCTAGGCATTATGACCACTGTCGATGCGTGGCTAACTCTTACATACAGGCTTCATTTAATCTGTGAAAACAGCGATGTAGAGTGATTAGGGTGTAAAATAAAAACTTAATAATGCTAACTGTCAATTTTAGCTCAATAGTCATTGCTGGAAAAAAACACCAAGTAGCACTGGTGCCTAATGTACAGCACAGCATTTATTTTGAACACTGCAAAAACTCAAAATCCTATCAGGACTTACAGTTTAGACTAACTTAAAACTTAACTAGAACTGATAGCTTGACACAAGTGGAACATCAATTGATACACGTGGGAAAAACACCGAACTTTTAGGTGATGTGTGTTATCAAGCGTAATGACATTTTTAGGTAAAACTTTTTGTAAAATCTAAAAGTTTTTGAGTGAAAGCAGTGAATTATTATTTTTTTTTTTTAGTCACATTTGAGATTGTTGGCTCTTTTCAACAATGTACATCGAAAATAAAGACATCGATTGACTACAAAATGGTTCAAAATTAGATGAAATGTCTTGTTTTGTCATCTATATTTATAATTGCTCTTTACCTAAAAAAAAAATGTTTTATCCGATTACTCGATTAATCGATAGAATTTTCAGTCGATTACTCGATTACTAAAATATTCGATAGCTGCAGCCCTAATTTAAATTGTTGTAATTCAAATTATTTTTTCTTGCATACTTAACCACTACAAATAGCAAAAATGACTAATTCTAATAATAACACTAGCAATAACAAAAAGAAAGAAACCAAATGTAGGTTAAACAAACAAAAAAAAGTAGGTTACATGGTTCCTGATGTTGAACCAAAATGGCGGCACGTGTCCAGCAGCTGCTGGCTGGGGAAGGCGGTGCAGGCTTGGGGGCGCTTTGGGGGGTTAGCGGAGGTCACATTGGGGATTTGGAGCGCACACACACACATACACAAGACTAAAAGGTAGCAGCTTGCTACTTTTAATCACAAATGTGCGCTTTGGACGCTGGCCTGACGTTCCAACAAAAGGCATAAAAAAAAAAAAATTGAAGAAGCAGCCATTTGCAGATTAGCGGCTGGATTAGCGTTAATATGTCGGACGCCACATGTGGCGAGTAAGCCGACATGAGCCACACACACATGAATGCACACGGCGCGTTAGCGTGAGGATTACTTTGTACAAAATGGCCGCTTTTCACATTAAAAAGTTTGAGTAATATGTAGTAAATGATGTGAGAAATTTCAAAAAGACATTGATTGTGGGGACCTGAAAATGTTTCACACTTGATTTGTGGGTTACTCAATTAATATTTGAAAATACGCATTCGTAAATGCGCCTGTTCACACATTTGGACGTGATTTTCTAAAAATAAGTACGTTGAAATATGAACTTTAACATGTTGTACAACAAAAACAACTGTTTTTCCACAGGTGAAGGCAACCCACTGATTAAAATAAGAAGAATATACTTTATTTTTATCACCCAACCCTAACAAAAACAACAACAAAAATAATAGGGAGCAGGATTTTGTGGAACGTCGGAGCTCGGTGTCCCCCGCGGCGCCCGCCATCGACGGCGGCTTCATAAAGCGTCATCGTAAAGATAATGAACTTCCTTCCCGGCGCATCAAACATCCCCGGCGCGCACCTCAAAATAGTCGCCCCGAATTAACGACGTTTCAGCCGGGAGATTTATGCGCCGCGTAATGAAGTCGGTGCTGGCTAGCTTTAATTCGTGGGTCGTCTCTGAGTGATCGATGCGCCTCGTTATGCGGATCATTTGCACAAATTAAGAGCTCTCTTCTTTAACTCATTGGCTGCCATTGACAGTGGTCGATGTTCATACCATTTTGACTGGAAGAGGCGAATGAATAAATTGAAATGAATTGGACGTCTATTGCCGTCAATGGCAGTGAATGACTGAATAACCAACAAATTGAGGTCCTGCTCAAAATTGGAGATGCAAGTACCATTTACTTTAAATGTACGACTATTTTCTCAATAATCAGTTACATTCTGTTTTTCTTGTGTTACACATTTTCAGGTCCCCATAAGTCATGTTCAGTAATTTTCACCACACTATGAGCCGACACGCGCCAAATTTGACATGAAAACGGCATTTGTTCATAGATAAGCCGCACTGGACTATAAGCTGCAGCTGTCCTCACTGCATTATGGGATATTTAGACCCAATGATATCAACTGGTAACACATTATTTGACAGCGGCATCATAATACTGTCATAAAACCAAATGAACCACCATGAAGCTTTGCAGCCAATTGGTTCAATTTGGCCATCACTGCTCCCTTGGGGAAGACGGTCAACCTCTGCTGCCACCGGCTGTCGACACTGTTGTCGTCCAACATGCCTCCTAGCATGCATTGCAACGCTACAGATGTAAATAACAATCAAAATTCATGTTCTGTGCTAATTATTTCTTCAGTTACTGTTCCAGTTGTTTCATTATTGCCACTTATGGTATTTGGTAACACTTTATTTGACATTGGTGTCATAAGATTGTCATAAGAGAATCATAATTATGATGTAAAAAATCCGAGCTGGACATAAATGGGAGTTAGTGACGTAACTGCCGGATGACACTTCATGAAATATGTTATAAGCACTCAGTAATGCCCATGATTGTGTCATGTCATGATTATGACAGTCTTATGACGAAGTGTTAAGTAAGTTTAAAATTGAGCACTTTCATTAACTTTTGAACTCATTGGCTGCCATTGACAGCGGTCGATGTTCATTCCATTTTGACCGGGAGAGGCGAATGAATAAATTAAAATGAAAATGGACGTCTATCGCTGTCAGTGGCAAGTTGAGGTACTGCTCAAAATCCGAGACGCAAGTACCACTTACTTTAAATGTACTACTATTTTCTCAGTAATCAGTTACATGCTGTTTTCCTAGAGTTACACATTTTCAGGTCCCCACAAGTCATGTACAGTAATTTTCGGACTATAAGGTGCATCAGACTATAAGCCACCACCCACCAAATTTGCATAGATAAGCCACCCTGGACTATAAGCCATAGCTGTCCTAATTGTATTATAGGATATTTACACCCAAAGATATTAACCGGTAACACATTATTTGACAGCGGCATCATACGACTGTCATAAGACCAAATGAATTCCCATGATTGCCACCATTCATTGCTTGAAGAAGTTTCATTTGGCCATCACTGCTCCCTTGGGGGAGACAGTCAACCTCTACTGCCACCTGCTATCAACACTGTTGTCGTCCAACATGCCTCCTAGCATGCATTGCAGCGCTACAGATGTAAATAACAATCAAATTTCATTTTATGTGCTAATTATTTCTTCAGCTATTGTTCCATATGTAGGGCTCCAGCTATCGGATTATTTTAGTAGTCGATTAATCGATGAACTAGTTAGTTTGAATAATCGAGTACAAACTGAGCCTCAAACGGTATAAAAAATAAATAAATAAGGATCTATGTACAACTAAGTACAATAGCGAACTAAAATAGCAAAAGTCCACTAGCTTAAATGCTATAAAACGCTAACGCTTTTTTTTTTTTTTCAATGCTCTTAACAAATGGTTCAGACACATATTTCCACAAAAAAAAAAAACATATTCCCACAAAAAAAAAAACGGCTAAATATACCCAAAAACTAAATTATAAATGCATTACAAAAAAAAGTGCTGCAATGATTAATTTGATTATTCGATTAAAAAAAAATTTCAAATTAATTATATTGCTTCGAGTCTTCGTTTAATTTAAGTGGCGTTGTAGTGGTTTATTTTGAAAGTGTTTGCATTTAGTTTTATTGATTAGGGTGGATACACTGCCCTCTGGTCTGCTTCATTTCACATGGCTGAATCCAGCTGCTCCCTGTTAAGACCAATGTAAGCTAAGTTTTTGTTTGAGCTTGTTTTTTTAATCCATTCGTATTTCGTTTATAGATTTTACATTTTTTTGTGGGAATATTTGTTTGAACCTTTTATTAAGAACATTGTTTAAAAAAAAAAAAAAAAAAAAACACGTTAGCATTTTATAGCATTTAAGCTAGCGGACTTTTGCCATGTAAGTTAGCCAATTGTTCTTTTGTTGTACATAGATCCTCTTTTTAAAAAAAAAAAATTATACCGTTTGAGGCTGAGCTCAGGTATTTTAATTTTTCATGTTACTTATCCGATTATTCAAACTAACTAGTTCATCGATTAATCGACTACTAAAATAATCGATAGCTACAGCCCTAAAAAACATTAGCTCAAACAACATCTTGGCTTATGTTGGTCTTAACATGGAGCTGCTGGATTCAGCCATGTGAAATGAGGCTGACTAGAGGGCAGTGTATCCACCCAAATCAATAAAACTAAACGCAAACACTTTCAAAATAAACCATTACAAGGCCACCTTAATTAAACGAATACTCGAAGCAGCAAAATTTAATTAAGATTATAAATAACAAATATACAAATAAGATTAATCGTTGCCGCACTATCCAGTTGTTTCATTAATTGCTAGTTAGGGTATTTGCTGAAACTTTATTTGACAGTGGCGCCATAAGACTGCTATAAGAGAATCATAATTATGACATGACACTGTCATGAGCATTAATGAATGCTTATAACAGATGTCATTTAGTAGTTTTATGGACGTAAAAGATCCGAGCTGTACATGAATGGAGTTAGTGACATAATTTGCCCGATGACACTTCATGACATCTGTCATAAGTAGTGATGCACGATAATACATTTTTCAACCGATACCGATAACCGATAATTTCCTCCTCATTCCAACCGATAACCGATAATGTCAAGCCGATAATTCTATTAAAAGATTTGTGTAAAATTTTTAAAGTATACACAAAAGAAAATACTACTGTGCAAAAATATAATTTATTGCTCTTTTTTTCAACATAAAATATGAACAAGTCGTCAATTCAAACATCTAAATAATGACAGATTGTCTGACATTGTGTAATGGTAAACTTTTGGCAACAATTACTTACAGAGTAAATACCTAAGTTGCACAAAAAGGCCTTTAAAAGTAAGCCATTCCTAACATATATAACATTAATACACTGCAAAACACACCTCCTTAAAACTAGTCAGTTTTAAGTGTAAATCTATTGGCAATAAGTGAAATTATCTGCCATCGCTTCAAGTGTATTTCTCTCAGATTTCTTGGAAGAAAAATAGCTAGCTGAAAATAATCTTAACAGCCTTGTTTTAAGCAATACATTATTATACTTAATCTTAAAAATAAACACAAACTTGGAAGAAGGAAAGATTTTGAATAATATTTGTGGCTACAGAATGTTGATTTAAGAATTTGATTATCTACTGTGACTGTAATTGATCAGAAATAAGTTAAATAATTTGAAAATTGATTGCTAATGTTATATGCTTTGTTGCACACTGTGAAAACGATTTACTCAAAAGAGCGAGATGTCATGTACCCATTCTGCAGCGCTTTGTTTACATTTGCGGCTTTCACGACATTTGCTTTACAGCAGCTAAACTGATACACGGCAGTACTATTTGGACGGAGTTGGAGCTCGCAACCGCGTGCGTGTTGTTTTGTGCCTGAGTTTTGTTAAGCCGAAAATAAAGGCAGTGCTACAAAGTCATCTGACCGCTCGTCATTTTACATACTGAATGCATTATTGATTATTATTATTTAGGGCTGTCAAAATTATCGCGTTAACGCGCGGTAATTAATTTTTTAAATTAATCACGTTAAAATATTTAACGCAATTAACGCACATGTCCCGCTCAGACAGTATTCTGCCTTTTGGTAAGTTTTACAGCAGGCTTTTTGTGCTGTCTAACAGCAAAATCTTGTGGTCGCTTTGCGACATGGTTTTTTTTTTTCTTGCCAGTTCAATATGGCTGCACAACATCTCGGGCTGACGCCTACGTTGTAATGTTGTGCTTATATGATCCTTGGACAAGATTTGTCCGTAAGTATGGTTGTTGTAAAGAATGTACATATTATGTTAGTAAGCGAAATGTTCTATTTTTTGTATGAGACGCTTTTTGTTTATGTTTAGTGAACTTGTATAGCGTGCTAAGCTAACGTTGTTGCTAATGCAATGCTTGTGTACTTTTTTTTGTTGTAGTTTTACGACGGTCTAAAGAGGACAATGGTTTGAGGCTATTTTATTAATAAATCAGATGAAAAAGGGAGAAGTCTGATTATTAAGGCGTCGTTTACTAGCTGTCTAGCTTTGGAAAAAGTAGACGCTTCGGAGTGAGGACAGCATAGACAGATTTAAATGACAGTAGAGTGAAATGCCCACTACAGTCCTTATGTACCGTATGTTGAATGTACAGTGGGGAGAACAAGTATTTGATACACTGCCAATGGGTTTTCCCATTGGCAGTGTATCAAATACTTGTTCTCCCCACTGTATATATCCATCTTGTGTCTTATCTTTCCATTCCAACAATTTATTTTACAGAATATATATATAATTTACAGAAAAATATGGCATATTTTATAGATGGTTTGAATTGCGATTAATTGCAATTAATTACGATTCATTCATTTTTAAGCTGTAATTAACTCGATTAAAAATTTTAAATCGTTTGACAGCCCTACTATTATTGCATTATTGCTGACTTCGTTTTCTCCTATCATCTAACCACTGTGCCGTCATGATAAGCTTGCTTACTGGACATCACTTTTTAATGAAGAATGGTGGTCGTATAAACTGCATTATTTTATTATCCAGGGCTTTGGTTCCCGGGTCATTTAGGTAAAAAAAAAAAAAAAAAAAAACCTGTCTTGTCTCGGCGGTGGCGGCAGCTACGTTCGTACCGGATAATCCGCCCGCCCTGGCCGGTTCACCGCGGCGTATTCGGGTCCTGGCTCTGCTCGCACGCCGTGGGGGAACGCTCGAGAAACCGGGGTGTTCGCCGGAGGTCCCGAAGCCGGGGAACCGGGCTCGGCCAGAGCAGCGGGCTCCGTCGGAAGACTGCTACTTGCCTACTATCGGTTTCCAGTCGGGCCAGTATTTAGCCTTAGATGCGAATTTACCACCCGATTTGGGCTGCATTCCCAAAGAGCCTGACTCTGTATTGTCACAAGCCCCGTAGTTTAGCTTGTGTTTACAATAGCCTTAGCATTCCCGCTAGCAGCAGCCTCGTATTCGTTCCCAAAATCTTTGTGATGCAGTTTTAAATGGCTGCTGGGTTAGAGGTTTTGAATGAGGACGCTTTCTTTCGGCCTCGTGGAACTTCTACAGTACGTTTCGCAGATGGCGAGAGCGTCGTTTTTTTTAGTAACAGCCGCCATAATTTTCAACTACTTCTTGTCGTGTAACTCCGCCTCCTCAAACCCTCCTCCCTCAGGGGCTTCAGAGAGGGGAGGGCTTGAGGAGGCGGCGTGCTGAATTCTTCGGTTGCGCACATTTGGAGGCTAAATCAAGTATATAATTATCGGATTGCATCATCGGTTGAATTTTTTTATTATCTGGATTATCTGTGTGACGTCATAATTGCCATTATCGGCCGATAATTATCGGTGACCGATATTATCGTGTATCTTTAGTCATAAGCATTTAGTAATGCCCATGATAGTGTCATGTCATAATCATGACAGTCTTATGGCGATGTGTTACCCATTAACCCACATAAGCCGCAGGATTCAAAATGAGGGGGAAAAAGCAGCGGTTTATAGTCCGAAAATTACGGTAAGTTAAAATTGAGCACTTTCAATGATGAAATTTTCTATCATTCATTTAATTTTTAACTAATTGACTGCCTTTGATGGCTCTAGACGTCTAGCGCTGTGAAAAAGTGAACTATTCAACAGTTTAACAAAAAGAACTATCCGACGGCACGGATGAAAAATGAACACTCCTGCTCTTTTTTCATGTTGAGTTGTGTAAGTGCGAATTTAATTTCCCTTTGAGGGATTCAAATTAGTCCGATAAATCAAAAGTAGATTAAAAAAAAAAAAAAACTGGCGACTGGCAGACGCTGAAGTGCATTCTGGGGACTTTTTTTGCATTTTTCAAAGACCAATAGAACTTCATAGATGAAATGGTCATAATGAAATTGAAACTAGCCTTTTAAATCAAAACACGCGCATAATTAATTTGATCATGAATATTTTTTTTATTTGCTTCAGGCATGATCAAGACGGCGCTGCCGGGTATGGATCGCGAGGTAAAGGATAAGTACCAAGTGGTGATCCAGGGTAAGGACATGGCCGGGCAGATGGGGGGGTTGTCCGGAACAACCACGGTTAGCATCACGCTCGCAGACGTCAACGATAATCCGCCACGTTTCACCAAAAGTGAGTCGCAAAATTACAATGAGGTGACAATATGTCACTCTTGGTTGGAATGTGATAAAGTTTGAATTGTTGTTTTTGTCTTTTAGCGCTTTACGAATTTAAAGTGCCCGAGTCGGTAGTGCCGGGCTCGCCGGTGGGCACAGTCCGCGCGGTGGACAATGATATCGGCGAGAATGCGGAAATGGATTACAGGATTATCGGGAGTGACGGGCCAGGGATGTTTGACATCGCCGTCGATCGCAGCACGCAGGACGGCATCCTCGTGCTCAAGAAGGTAAATGGTCATCGCGCTCTGAAGGAATTTTCTAGCCAGATTGCCGGAATCACACCAGCCGAACCGTCGTAACCGTGCTAGCGCAATTCCAATGACCCAGGCCGGTGGAATCCCGACAACCCAGCCAAAAGGCCAAACTCCGCGCGTTCACTTTAGTTTTAACCCCTTGTACTCACTCCATTTTAATAGCTGGAAAAACACTTCGAAACACAAGTTCACAATATATAAGTCGCCAGCAATCATACAGCAAGGAGAGACCCAGGCGAGGAGGCAAACTGGATCCAGGGTCACCATATCAAGTCAACAAAAGATTCCCAAGGAAAATGACCACGATTAGTTAAACTTTGAGCCTTTTAAACATTCTGGTGAGGCGGGCTGTAGTCAGGAAGAAGGGTGTGTTTGGGGATTGTTTAGGATTATTCTCTGTGTGGATTGGGCAGGAGGGTTACTGTTGTCAGGGCAACAAGACTTGAGGATTTTGCCACCTCAGCCCCAAGTGAGTGCTGAGTGTCAACTTCTCAGTCGCGGGTTCCTCATTATCAGATGTTCTTTGTAGCAAGACAAGATGTCCCGCCATTTGTTCTGGACCAGTTGTATTTAGTTCATTTTTTTCTCCACTTATAGATTTGTAAAAATCCAACTAATTTGTTCTGGACTGTCCAGAAGAGCTGATTGCGGGATTTGGTTTTGCAGACGTGGGCTTGTAGATGTCTTGCCTATCAAATGTTTGCCAGCGTCCATCTTGCTCAGTCAGCTGCATGAAGCATGCGTTGGGCTTCCGTGGTCAGAGAGCTTCCTGTATCTGTTCTGCCCTTATCTGCCCGTTGTCTTGGCGCTGCAAATTCTAATCATTTCAGGTCCAACTTTTCATGATATCAAACATATTGTTTGTTTTTCTTAAACTATGATACAAGTTCTATTTAGTTTATATTGGGTGTGTTAGAGTAATACGTTTGTATTACTTTTATATTTTGTATGACTACTGTTTGTAGTCAAACAGTAAATACGAGAAAAGATACTATTCCCTTCAGCCCGAAAGAAATAAAAATGGCTGACACAGTGAACCCTGAATTTTCATGTAAAAGTGCTCCAAAAGTAGTTTTTACGAATGTTCAAGCCCCAAAAAACGTCACAGCCAAAAAATGTTTCTACTTCAAAAAACTTCAAATAGATTGGATGTCTACCAGTGATGAACACATTTCAATTCACAACAGAAGGATGATTGGATGTCCATCATCGTCAATGGCACTGATGGAGCTCAACAATTAGGGCACTGTGTCTATGGCACAAAATGGACGAAAGAGCAGCGTGCCATAATTGCCCTGTGTTGCCATGGCGACACGGCGGGCAGAGCTCTCGTCCCTAAACCTCAAGCTGCTAATTAAACTAGCCGGTCAAGTGGGAACGCGTCCCATCTGGGCTTTAATAGGCGGCCAATGAAGGAGCCGCGTGTGGTTACCTCCACCAGGGAGCGTGTGTTTACATCTGTTTGTCAGATGGTGCTTGCAAAAAAAGGAGTTCATTCTTCCCTTTTAGGGAAGGAGGTCACGCTGTCGGAGGATAAAAGAGGTTTATGAAAAAGGATTTCGTCATTTCCATTTTATCAGTCCAATTAAATAGTTGGATTCTGTGGTTATTTATGGAGGTAGATTTGAGTCTTTATTATTCAATCAAAAAAAAAAGTTGCTTCAATCAAAATATATATTTTCAATCGAAGGAACAGTCACTTCAATTTTTAAAAAAAAATGTGTTTGAATCCAAAAATAAATTTTAAACTCAAAAAAAATATATATGAAAACTAGAGATGTCCCGATCGATCGAGTCCGATCACGTCATTTTCAAAGTATCGAAATCGGCAAAAATATATCGGCCATGCCTTTTTTTAATATATATACAGTATATTTTTTAAATCGTTTTCTAATTGTATTTAACGTTACAAACCTAATATGTTACACTCATCCAGAGTCTTTAGTTTAGGCTTAAAGTAGGGTTATCAAATTTATCCCGATAACGGCGGTAATTAATTTTTTAAAAAATGTATCACGTTAAAATATTTTACGCAATTAATGCATGCGCTGCACGACCCACTCACGTATTGTCGCGCTCAATCTGTAATGGTGCCGTTTTACCCATATAGAGAGATAAAAGGCAGCGTATAATGTGTAGAGTGAATTTTGGCAGGCTTTGGAGCCTTTTTTTAATTGGGTAAAGCCTTACAATCCCTCTCCCTTTGATTAGAAAAATCATGGGAAGCAATGTGGGGAAGCAAGGTAGCAATTGATCTTTTTCTTAACACCTTATGTTATTTCCCAACACAGAGAAGAGAAGATATATGAATTGGTAGCACTACGCACAGTCATGGTTCCGCTTCCCATCATGCATTTGGCCATGGCTACAGTATAATTTACTGAAAGCTCAACAAATACACTAGATGGCAATATTTAGTCACAATATACAAAGTCACAAGTCTTTCTATCCGTGGATCCCTCTCACAGAAAGAATGTTAATAATGTAAATGCCATCTTGAGGATTTATTGTCATAATAAACAAATACAGTACTTATGTACTGTATGTTGAATGTATATATACATCCGAGTTTTATTCATTTTTTTCTTAATGCATTGCCAAAATGTATATGATCGGGAAAAATTATCGGGAATGATTGGAATTGAATCGGGAGCAAAAAAACAAAAAGCAATTGGATCGGTAAATATCGGGATCGGCAGATACTCAATCTAAAATGATCGGGATCGGATTGGGAGCAAAAAAACATGATCGGAACAACCCTAATGAAAACTATTTTTCTTTGATTGATTTTTTTTGTTGTTTTTTGTTTTAAGTCGGTTTTTTTTTTTGGTTTTTTTTTTGGATTGAAACAACATTTTTGATTGAAGTCATGTAATTTTTGCCAACCGTCACGTCAGGGCAGCGGGTGAAGTTCGCTGTGTTGAATCACATTAAGCAGCAGGGCACCGTACTCGGTGAGATGCCGATGTCACACCCCCGTACCAGTGCCCTATATTCGGCTTGGACTCCGTCCAATGGCTGGATGGAGCCCTGGTGGCCATTATTCTTGTGTCATACTTTTATGCCATTGGCGTAGTCACCTGCCACTCAAACACACCGTAAGTAGCGTTGAAGTTGAATCTTTATGTCAAAATGATTCAATTAGAAAAAAGTGCCTTCAAAACTTTTTCCACTTCAAAAAAAAAGTGCCTTCAAAACTTTTTCCACTTAAGAAAAAAAAGAGTTTAAAACTTTTTGCTTTTCAAAAAGTGACACTTCAATAAAAAATATATATTTCACATAAAAAAATATATTTTCAAAAATATATATATTTTTGCAATTGATTTTTTTTTTCTTTGATTAAAAATAGTTTATTGATTAAATCAACTTTTATTGCGATTAAATGATTTAGACACAAATGTCCTCGCTCTAATATGGCTCAAACACGAAAAGGATTGCTTCAAGCAAAGAAAACAGTTTGAATGAAAAATAAAGTGTTCAAATGCCAATTTCTGAGTCTTAAATATGTTTTCACATTCAAACCTTTTTTTCTACGATTGAATTTTTAAAATTTTTGATTGAAGGGATTTTTCTTTTGAAAATATATATATTTTTGTTTGAAGCAACATATTTTTTGATTGAATAATAAAGACACAAATGTCCTAGCCAAAATGTGGTCCAAACGCAAAATTACATGACTTCAATCAAAAATGTTGTTTCAATCAAAAAAAAAAAAACTTGACTTAAATCAAAAAAAATAATTTCAATCAAAGAAAAATAGTTTTCAAATATATTTTTTTGAGTATCAAATCTATTTTTGCATTCAAACACATTTTTTGGGATTGAAGTGACTTTTTCTTCGATTGAAAATATGTATTTTGATTGAAGCAACTTTTTATTTGATTGAAGCAACTTTTTTTTGATTGAATAATAAAGACACAAATCTACCTCCATAGTTATCTTGTTATTTTATCTAGTTATTTTTGATTTTTTTTTTTAAATGAAAAAATAAAAGTTAAAATTAATTTTCAATACATTCAGAAAAAGTTTAAAAACTCAATCTATGAATGACGTGTATCCATTTTCAAAAACATGACACAAATTAAATTACCAACAAAGAAGGTCCAAAAGATCACGAGAGGACACTAGCTCGCTAATTGTCCATAAACGACGGCATGTAGCAGTGATCACGCATGTTCCACTGCTAATGCGCCCGTTTCAAGGAAGGTCGCGCAGCGAACCAAGTCGAGCGTAAAATATCCCGAAAGGTCGTCCGGCAAACGCATTTTGAATGGATTTGTTTTTTTTGCTGTTTTTCAGCCGCTGGATTTTGAGCGCAAACGTCAATTCACCATCCACGTTCAGGTGGAGAACGTCCACGTCAACCCTCGCTTCTTCTCCATGGGACCCTTCAGGGACGAGGCGACCATCAGGGTGACAGTGGAGGACGTGGACGAACCGCCCGTCTTTCAGCGCGCCAGCTACATCATGGAAGTCCAAGAGGACGCTGCGCCCAACACCGTCATTGGAACCGTCAGCGCCGCTGACCCGGACAGCAAACGCAGTCCTGTCAGGTACAAACTCCTATAAACCTAGCTCTTAAACGATCCGCAACAAAGCTGAAATATCTGTAAAGAATATTCCAAACTTTCAACTTGCAGAAAAATAACAGCCAACTTTTAAATTTGGTGTTTTCTCAATGACCATTGGTGCAAAGCTGCTTCCAAATAGGAGCGTGACAGTAAATCAATATGATGATATATCACGATACTTTAAATCCCGATGGGTTATCGATATGCTCATGCCAAGAATCCATATATGGCTTTAATAAGGGGTCGCAAAAGGTTGCTAGTGAAATTTTCCACTTCAACAGTGTTTGTGCAAACTCATTGGCTGCCAAGGACGGCGCTATTCGTTCAATTCATTTAGACTGGAAGGGGTGATTGTTCATGGCAGCCAATGAATTAATGAAAGTGTGCAAAATTTCAAACTTTCGTGACTTGTGGGGACATGAAAGTGTGTAAAAGTAGAAAAACAGCATGCAACTGATTGCTTAGAAAATAGTACTACATTTAAGTGGCACTTGGGTTTCCAATTTTAACTATACTGTTATGTATCCATAAATGTATTGGCATATGGCAGATAATGTTGCTCGCAAAATTTTCCACTTAAACAGTGTTTTTGTTAACTCATTGGCTGCCATTGACGGCACTATTCGTCCAATCCATTTAGACTGGAAGGGGTGAGAGTTCATGGCAGCCAATGAATTAAAAAAATAAATGAAAAAGTTCTGAATTTCAAACTTACGTGACTTGTGTGGACTTGAAAATGTGTAAAAGTAGAAAAATGACATGTAACTGGTTGCTGAGAAAATAATACTACATTTTAATAGTACTTGTGCTTCCAATATTAAGCAGTCCCTAGGCTAAAAAATATCATTCATGTATTGAAAATTGTATGCCAATATGGGCGATAAAGATGCTTGCGAAATTTTCCACTTCAACATTGTTTTTGTTAACTCAAAGGCTGCCATTGACGACGCTATTCGTCCAATCCATTTAGACTGGAAGAGGTGATTGTTCATGGCAGCCAATGAATTAAAAAAATAAATGAGAAAGTTCTGAATTTCAAACTTACGTGACTTGTGGGGACTTGAAAATGTGTAAAAGTAGAAAAATGACATGTAACTGGTTGCTGAGAAAATAATACTACATTTTAATAGTACTTGTGCTTCCAATATTAAGCAGTCCCTAGGCTAAAAAATATCATTCATGTATTGAAAATTGTATGCCAATATGGGCGATAAAGATGCTTGCGAAATTTTCCACTTCAACATTGTTTTTGTTAACTCAAAGGCTGCCATTGACGACGCTATTCGTCCAATACATTTAGACTGGAAGAGGTGATTGTTCATGGCAGCCAATGAATTAAAAAAAAAAAAAATTAAAGTGTGCTAAAGTGTGCTAAATTTCAAACTTACATGACTTGTGGGGACCTGAAAATGTGTAAAACTAGAAAAATGACATGTAACTGGTTGCTGAGGAAATGTTTCTACATTTAAGTGGTACTTATGCTTCCATTATTAAGCAATACCTCGACTAAAAGATATCATTCATAAATCGAAGTTTGTATGGCAATATGGGAGATAATGATGCTTGCGAAATTTTCCACTTCAACAGTGTTTGTGTTAACTTATTGGCTGCCATTGACGGCGCTAGACGTCCAATCCATTTAGATTGAGAGGGGCGATTATTGATGGCAGCCAATGAATTAAAAAATACATGAACTATATAATATTTAATAAATGAAAGTGTGCTAAATTTCAAACTTACATGCCTCTTGGGGACCTGAAAATGTGTAAAACTAGAAAAACAGCATGTAACTGATTGCTGAGAAAATAATACTACATTTAAGTGTTACTTGTGTTTCCGATTTAAAGCAGAACCTAGACTAAAAGATATCAATAATGCGTTTGAAAATTATATGGCCATATGGTGGATAATGATGCTAGCAAAATTTTCCACTTCAACAGTGTTTGTGTTAACTCATTGGCTGCCATTGACGGCGCTAGACGTCAATCGATTTACACTTGAAGGGGCGATCGTTTATCGGAGCCAATGATTTAAAAAATAAATTAACGATATAATATTTGATAAATCAAAGTGTGCCACATTTCAAATTTACATAACTTGTGGGGACCTAAAAATGTGTAAAACTAAAAAAAACGGATTGCTGAGGAAATAGTACTACATTTAAGTGTTACTTGTTTCCAATTTTAAGCAGTACCACGACTAAAAATCATTCATGTATCTATAGATGTACGACCATATGGGAGATAATTGCCTCGTCATCAAAAATCGTATCATATCGTGATGTTCCCACCCCTACTTTTAAAACCCTTTATGTATCTTTGCCATTCATTCTTTTTCAGATGTACCACATAAACACATAAAAAAAACCCTAGTGTCTGTTAAACACTGTTGATGTTTTCCAACTACAATATTTGTCACTCATGTTTATTGCGGAAAAACAAGACGCCTTTTAAATTTGGCGTTTTCTCAACGGACTTTGGCGCCAAGCTGCTTTTTACATTTTGTCCTTCATTCTCACTCTCAGGCATACGTTCCGCTTAGTTAAGGCCTTTTTGTTGGCCGCGTTGACGGTGGAAAATCCAATCTTAAGGTTATCTGACGGCACTGCAAAATTAGGTTCCGATCCGTAAACTCCGGGAGACGAAATGAAGGCAGGGAGATTCTATGCGTCTGTTTGTATAATTGAATTCATCATTGTGAATAAAATCCCTCAAGGGCAAATTCGGTCAAATAATTCTTCAATAAAAATTCAATGGATCAAAGCGAGAGCGTTAATGAGTCATTAAAAATGAAAAGTATTCCTAAATAAAAGGAGGAGGTTTCAAGAAGGACGCAACTTGTTCAGAAAATTATGAAGGGTGGTCGGCTCTTCCATTTTTATGATGCACGGAGGGAGTTGGCTCTCAAGGTTGAAGTTCTCGCACTTTATTGCAGGTGTCAAATATGATGTGATTCTCTTTTATCGGCCATCAGCAGCAGCCGAACTCGCCCGTGGCATTTGGAGGGGGGGGGCGGCGTCACCCGGGGAAAAGGGAGACCTTATCTTTATGTAGAGGGTAGAGTGAGGCTTTCTGCTTAACCCTTTTAGCGCCAAAGTCGTAAAATTGCGACAAGCAACATGGCTGATTTTGAAGACGCGAGAGCTGCAAACGTGGTGCATCATGTAGTTACTACTGTATAAGACGTTGTTTTTTTTTGCATTAAAATAAGACTGAAAAAGTGGGAGTCGTCTTATATTCGGGGTCTAGACATTATACCCATTCACGACGCTAGATGGCGCCAGATATCATTGAAGCGATGTTCTGTCATGACAGATCTCAGCTACTCTCAAGTTTAACCAGTTTGCATTATTTTATTGCAATATTTTTCCTTATTCAGATTTGTTTCAAGACTACAGTTACAGTTAGACCTCACTTTGATGGTTAATGCAGTTATTCCTATTTTGTTGTTTTATCACAATGTTGGTTTATTTACATTTCAAAAACCAGAAGCCATTCATTTACGAATGTGATTGCACTTTAGTTTACATATTTAAATGTTCAGATATTAAGATTTGAATGAGGCAAAATAACATGCTTTTTCTCTCAAATATATTGTTATAATAATTTGTTCTCTCAAATATATTGTTATAATCATTTGTTTCAGATGTACTGTAATTATTTTCTGTATAAAAAATAATTTGGTGTTCAAAAAGTTTTTTTTAAAACTTTGAGTCTTGAAAAAGGGGGTCGTCTTATAATCAAGGCCGTCTTATGTTCGGGCCAGTATGGTACTTCGCACCCAAAGATGTCCGACAACTGCAAACATCTTAATATCGAAGGGCGTAGGTTTGCATGGGGACGGTAGGGACATATCACTGCCAACTTTTCAGGATGCACAAATTTTCCCCGCCAACTTTTAAGCAACCTTATTTGCATTATATAAAGAGTTTTATAGGTAATTTAGATCTTCTTGCCTTCCCAATGAAAGAATAGACCCTACCATTGTTAAATGAATTATTTTCATTATTTTCAGACTTAGATTTACTGAATGTGCCGGTCAGTCACCCACTCAAACGAACGTTTAGTTGGCTGATGAGTTGAAGCCCCCCCGTCCCGCCACAAAGATACGCACACATACTCAAACAGCCCCGACAGATTCATGTCAACAACATGCAGCCTCCTCCGCCCCCTTTGGAAAGTAGGGATATTAGAAGTTTTTTTTCGGCCAGCAGCAGCCACTGTTAAGTCATGTAAAAAGACATCAATGTTGTGGAAGTGGGGGGAAAAAAACACAAATTTTGCTACTGACAGTCTGACATGCATCAGAGTTAGCATAACATTAAACTTGCTAACCTGCAAAACTACTGCGGTCAGGTCATGCCAGCCTCCACAAGGAACAACGAAGTCAAGCTAGCCATCCCTTATTTAGATTATTGTTTGCACTACGGTAATATCGTCCCTACCAATGTTGAGACCAAACGTACGGACAAGTATCTTACCATCTTTTGGTGCGAAGTAGTGCGAACTAGTGCGAACTAGACCTGTAAGTCAGCCAGGTTCTTGTCACAATTTTGCGACTTTGGCGTTTAAAGGGTTAGCTTTAGTCACAAAGAATGGGCTGACTGGCCAATTTGGACTGGTCAACTTGAAAAAAATTTATTGAAGGACCCATATATAGATGAATGACAGATTTATTAGCAGGTAATGCTAGGGCACACAGACAAAAAGTGGATTGGTTGCTAACCAGTTTTAGGTCGGAGATAAACAACGGACTGATTGCCAGTCAATTTCAGGCATCCAAACTGTGTCTAATACAGACAGATAGATGATCTGGTCACTGAGTCTGTAGGAAAATGGACTGGTGACCAGCCAATCTTAAGGAAGACATAGGCAAATACATGATTTAGGGGTGTGACAAAATATCCAAATGGTGATATATCGTGATACTTTGTATCCCAAGAGGTTATCAATAAGCTCCTGCCAAGAATCGGGATATCGTTTTAAAAGGGTGGCAATGTTTTGAAAAAAAAAAAAAAAAAAAAAAAAGGGACCAACAAGTTGCTACCAAAATCTTCCACCATAATAGTGTCTAAGGCAGGGGTCCCCAACCTATTCCACTAAGGCACACTGTGGGTGCAGGATTTCATTCTTACCAAACAAGATGACAACACTTTTTCCCCAATCTGGTGTTTTACAAGTGCAATCAGTTGATTGCAGTCAGGTGTGGCTTGTTTTAGCAGAAGCCTCATTGGTTCAACTGTCTCTGCTGGATCGGCTGGAACAAAAACCAGGACCCACAGTGTGCCTTGAGGACTGGGTTGAAAACCCCTGGTCTAAGGTAACTCTAAGGCTCAGTGCTCGACGCCCAATCCATTTCGACTGGGAACGTTCGTTCATTCGAAATAGGGCTGCAGCTATCGATTATTTTAGTAGTCGATTAATCAATGAACTATTTAGTTCAAATAATCAAGTAATCGGATAAGGAACATAAAAATTTTAAATACCTGAGCGCTCAGCTCAGGTATTTTAAACTTCACACGGTAAATTTAAAATTCACACGGTATATAAAAAAAAAGAGGATCTATGTACAACAAAAGAGCAATTGGCTAACTTACATAGCAAAAGTCCGCTAGCTTAAATGCTATAAAATGCTAATGCTTTTTTACAATGCGCTTAACAAATGGGTCAGACACATACTCCAAAATGGTTAAATATACCTATAAACTGAATTACAAATGCATTTCAAAAAAACATTAGCTCAACCAAAGCGTAGCTTATGTTGGTCTTAACAGGGAGCATCTGGATTCAGCCATGTGAAATGAGTTATGTCAATTTCACGGTTGCCACTAGAGGGCCATGTATCCACCCAAATCAATAAAACTAAATGCAAACACTTTCAAAACAAACCATCACAACCCCACTTTAATTAAACAAATACTCGAAGCAGCAAAATTTAATTCGAATCTCTTTTCTAATCGAATTACTCGAGTTAATCGATTAATCGCTGTAGCACTATTTCAGACAAAGGTATTGGAACACATACGGCATGAAGTGGATGAAATGTGAGGTGTGCAAAAGTATTGGGACAAATAGTGGATGTCGTAAAAGTCCACAAGCTAAAATGCTATTAAATGCCAACTTTTTTTTTTTTATATATATTCCCACAAAAAATGGCTAAAAATACCTTTAAAACAAATTACGGATGCATTCTAAAAAATCATTAGCTCAAACAAAAACTTAGCACATGCTGGTCTTAACAGGGAGCAAATGGATTCAGCCATGTGAAATGAGGTAGACTAGAGGGCCGTGTATCCACCCAAATCAATATAAATAAATGCCAACACTTTCAAAACAAACCATTACAACGCCACTTTAATTAAACGAATACTCGAAGCAGCAAAATTTAATTTCAATCTTTTTTTCTAATCAATTAATCGTTGTAGCACTATTTCAGACCAAAGTATTGGGACACGTACGGCATGAAGTGGATGAAATGTGAGGTGTACAAAAGTATTGGGACAAATAGTGGATGTGGCAAAAGTCCGCAAGCTAAAATGCTTTTAAATGCCAATGTTTTTTTTTTTGTTGTTGTTGTTTTTTTTTAACAATGCTCCTAACAAATGGTTCAAACACATATTCCCACAAAAACGGCTAAATATACCTTTAAACTAAATTATGAATGAATTCCAAAAAAATCATTAGCTCAAACAAAAACTTAGCTTATGCTGGTCTTAACAGGGAGCAGATGGATTCAGCCACGTAAAATGAGGTAGACTAGAGAGCCGTGTATCCACCCAAATCAATAAAAATAAATGCCAACACTTTCAAAACAAACCATTACAACGCTACTTTAATTAAACGAATACTCGAAGCAGCAAAATTTGATGTCAATCTTTTTTTCTAATCGATTAATCGTTGTAGCACTATTTCAGACAAAAGTATTGGGACAGGTACGGCATGAAGCGGATGAAATGTGAGGTATGCAAAAGTATTGGGACAAATAGTGGATGTCGCAAAAGTCCGCAAGCTAAAATGCTATTAAATGCTAACGTTTTTTTTTTTTTTTTTTTTTACAATGCTCTTAACAAATGGTTCAAACACATATTCCCACAAAAATGGCTAAATATACCTTTAAACTAAATTACGAATGCATTCCAAAAAAATCATTAGCTCAAACAAAAACTTAGCTTATGCTGGTCTTAACAGGGAGCAGATGGATTCAGCCACGTGAAATGAGGTAGACTAGAGGGCCGTGTATCCACCCAAATCAATAAAAATAAACGCAAACACTTTCAAAACAAACCATTACAACTCCACTTTAATTAAATGAATACTCGAGGCAGCAAAATTTAATTTCAATCTTTTTTTCTAACCGAATACTTGAGTTAATCGATTAAGCGTTGTATCACTATTCCAGACAAAAGTATTCGGACACGTACGGCATGAAGTGGATGAAATGTGAGGTGTGCAAAAGTATTGGGACAAATAGTGGATGTGGCAAAAGTCCGCAAGCTAAAATGCTATAAAATGCTGCTTTTTGTTGTTGTTGTTTTTTGTTTTTTTTACAATGCTCCTAACAAATGGTTCAAACACATATTCCCACAAAAAATGGCTAAATATACCTTTAAACTAAATTACGAATGCATTCAAAAAAATCATTCGCTCCAACAAAAACGTTGTTGGTCTTAACAGGGAGCATCTGGATTCAGCCATGTGAAATTAGTTATGTCATATTCACTGTTGCCATTAGAGGGCCGTGTATACACCCAAATCAATAAAAAAAAAATGCCAACACTTTCAAAACAAACCATTACAACGCCACTTTAACTAAACAAATACTTGAAGCAGCAAAATACACTTTTTCTTTATCTTTTTTTTTCTAATTGAATACTCGAGTTAATCGATTAATCGTTGTAGCACTATTTCAGACAAAAGTAAGTGGATGAAATGTGAGGTGTGCAAAAGTATTGGGACAAATAGTGGATGTGGCAAAAGTCCGCAAGCTAAAATGCTACTAATCGTTGCAGCACTAATTCAAAACCAACGCATTCGCAGTCATTTAGTCCAATTTTCATAGCATTTACAGGTCACTTGCTGTTCATTTACAAGTCATTTCCTGTGAGTTTGAGTCACTGCCTATTCATTCGGGTAATCCCCAGGTCACTTCCTGTTCTATAACTCAAAATATATAGGAAGTGACCCATAAAATACCCCAAAATCAACAGGAAGTAACTGAAAATCAACTGGTAAATGACCTTAAATGGCCCAAAATGACGTAATTTCCTGGCACTGACTGCCAATGACGGCCATAGACGTTCAATCCATTTGAAGTGGGAGGGATGGCAGCGAATGAACGAATGTTCATTCGCTGCCACCCTCCCAGTTCAAAATGGATTGGACGTCCACTAGTGCTGAACTCATACTAATTCACGGCAGAAGCTTGTTTTTCTGTCATTAGTTGTCTGTAGAATATCCTAGAATGATTTCCTGACCAATGTATCGATAATCGTTGTATCGCCATATCGTCAGATCATCGTTATCGTGAGCTTGGTATGCCTTCACCCTTCCACTTCAAATAGTTCGGCTCCCATTGGCGGCGCTAGACGTCCAACGAGTAAAATAGAATAAATGTAGCGCGCATTTTCCGAGCAAATGTCTACAACGTCAGGCAGATCCACACCACAACAGACTACACAAAGTCTTTTTCTCCCTCAAACATGTTTTCTTTCAATTTTCCTGGGCACAACCTCGCCTCGCCTTTCGTTTTCTTCCCGAGCGGATAAAGCGGGAAGAGTAGAAAAATAAACGGTGAAAGGCCAGGCCGTGTTTGCGAAATTGCTTTCTACAAGTCCAAGTAGAGGCGCGCAAAAGACTTGATCAACACCGCCGCCGTCGCTTTAAATGCTTGCAAATTCAAAACAGGACGCTTCAATTACCTGCCGCCAAACACACACACACAGGTTATGCACTCTTTTTTCGAAGCTGAGGAGGAGGACTATTATGACTCCAATCCATTTGAACTGAAAAGCTGACTGCTAGTGATGTCCAATCCATTTAAACAGGAAAAGCTTCTCGCATAGGCGGAGTTTCCCTTTTGGGGCAAGAGGGGCACAACATGTTGATGAACCCGAAACGCAGTTTCAGCAATAAAATTCCAAGAATAATTATAACTAGCCTTGCGAGCAGGACTCAACGGGCTCATGGGTTAGCGTATCGGCAAACTTATCGATTTCTCCTATTTCTTTTCGGTGATTTTTTGGGGGGAGATGCTAAATACATTTGGCCTATTCTTCACGTAATATCAAAAAAAGCAAGGTTCCTTTTCATTTGCCATGAAAAAGAATAATACAAGGAAATAAGACATAACAACCACCTAATAATAATAATAATAATAATTAAATTTGCCATTTTCATTTGCCATGAAGAAGCCCTAACCCTAAAACCTAACCCTAAACTAGGGTTGTTCCGATCATGTTTTTTGCTCCCGATCCGATCGTTTTAGTTTGAGTATCTGCTGATCCCGATATTTCCCGATCCGATTGCTTTTTTTTTTTCGCTCCCGATTCAATTCCAATCATTCCCGATAATTTTTCCCGATCATATACATTTTGGCAATGCATTAAGAAAAAAATGAATAAAACTCGGACGAATATATACATTCAACATACAGTACATAAGTACGGATAGAAAGACTTGGAATTCTTAAAGGACAAATGTGACTTTGTATATTGTGACTAAATATTGCCATCTAGTGTATTTGTTGAGCTTTCAGTAAATGATACTGTAGCCATGCCCAAATGCATGATGGGAAGTGCAACCATGACTGCGTAGTGCTACCAATTCATATATCTTCTCTGCGTTGGGAAATAATATAGGGTGTTAAGAAAAAGATCAATTACTACCTTGCTTCCCCACATCGCTTCCCACAATATTTCTTATCGTAGGGAGGGAAATTGTAAGGCTTTAGCAAATTTTACTTTAACCATTAAAAATAAGGCTCCAAAGGCTGCCAAAATTCACTCTACTCATTTTACACTGCCTTTTAGCTCTCTATATAGTTAAAACGGCGCCATTACGGATTGAGCGCGACAATGCGTGAGTGGGTCGTGCAGCGCATGCATTGATTGCGTTAAATATTTTAACGTGATACATTTTTTAAAAAATTAACTACCGCCGTTATCGGGATAAATTTGATAACCCTACCTTAAGCCAAAACTAAACAATCTGGATGAGTGTAACATATTATGTCTGTAACGTTAAATACAATTAGAAAACGGATTAGTTAAAAAATATATATATATATTTCAAAAAAGGCATGTCCGATATTTTTTTGCCAATTCCGATACTTTGAAAATGACGTGATCGGACCCGATCGATCGGCATTTTCATTTGCCATGAAGAAGCCCTAACCCTAAACCCCAAACAAAGCCCAACTTTGGTACCCCGCACAGGTCAGGCCCGTGAATGAAAACTCACCATTTTGATAAGTGCAAATTTTGTTGAGTTTTTAAGCATGTTCAGAACTTCAAATCAGCCATTTTCATTTGCCCTGAAGAAGCCCTAACCCTAATCCACAAATAAGCCCGACTTTGGTACTTCGCCCAGGTCAGGCCCGTGAATTAAACCTCACCATTTTGATAACTTCAGCTCTTAAATGTCTCATTAAGAGTCTCACCAATTTTGAGGCGGATCCAACAAACTGCCTGGGCGCAATGGTCTCAAATGTGCACCCTGGTTTTCAACAAAAATGGCATGTTTTTCAACATTCAATCCAAAATACCTGATTTCCTGTTGGGTTTGGAATATGGGTGCAAGAGACTTCTTGAAGCATTTTTGCACAAGTTATCGACTCCCCAAATTTCATCGCTCTACGTTGAAAAAACCTAAATGGAGAGGCCTTTTTTAAAAATTCCAGGGGGTGCCACTGAGCCATTTTTTGACATTTTTTCACAACGTTACCAAATTATCAAAATTTTCGCGAAGACGCATGTGTGTGCAAATTTTGATGAGATTTTGAGCATGTTAAGACCTCCAAAGTGGCGATTTCATTTGCCATGAAAAAAAGAATAATAATAATCCTTTGCAGAACAATAGTGCCTTCGCACCTGTTGGTGCTCGGGCCCTTATAATACGTTGAAAATAAGTGGTTTTGTTTCCCATCTTTTTTGAGGGGAATTCTTAAATCAGGCTGCTTAGGACAGCTATACTTTTCGCTAAGATCGTTATCCATTGACTATGGTTCGCCCGCCGGAGGTGTTCTGTCAAATTTTGCACCCGATCCGAAATTGCAACATTGTGTTAAAAATGGCCGCATAAACGGAATATTTACTTACGTTTGAACATGGACGGACATGTAGAAACGTTCTCCTCAGACACATTCTGCCATGTTAGCTGTACACAACAACTGCACACCGCTCTCTCACTGTTTATGTCTTCCATGTGTAGTTAAGCATTAATTTACGCAATGTCCGTGTGGAACATGTATGTTTACGATGTTACGTGTTTATTTAGCACCTGTGGATAACATTGACAATCATAATAAATGTAAAAGAGGGCTTATTTACCGCCACAACAGCTTTGGGAGCAAAATATTACGTATAAGGGTGCAAAATTTGTTGTACAATTCGCATCTTTAGTGGGGCAAATTGAAACTCTCTGGCTTTTCATGGTCCACATTTTCAGTCCTTGGTTCTTGCTCAGTAGTTGTTGCGTTTGAAAGCTTAGGTTTGAAAAAAATTCGTATATCGATCTTGCCTCTTCCTCAGGTGGTTTTTGCTAAGCAAAGCAAAATAATGACCGTCTAAAGTGCTAGTTGTGTTACTTTGTGGGTTTCTTGAATAAGACAACTTTGAAAGGGTTGACTGACAGAGCTTTACTTACAGAAAAGAAGAGAGGCATCATCATCATTAACTGTCCACTGGCGGGCTTTTTATCAGCTGTCTCAAGCTCACTGCGTATCTCTGACATCCGTGTGCTGTGACGAACAGACATTACTAATATGCCGATCGATCGGGTCCGATCACGTCATTTTCAAAGTATCGGAATCAGCAAAAAAATATCGGCCATGCCTTTTTTAATATGTATATTTATATATATATATTTTTTTTTTAATTAAATCGTTTTCTAACTGTATTTAACGTTACACTCATCCAGAGTCTACTTGGCTTAAGGTAGGGTTATCAAATTTATCCCGATAACGGCAGTAATGAATTTTTAAAAAAATGTATCACTTATGTATGTTATTTCCCAACGCGGAGAAGATATATCAATTGGTAGCACTACGCACAGTCATGGTTCCACTTCCCATCATGCATTTGGACATGGCTACAGTATCATTTACTGAAAGCTCAACAAATACACTAGATGGCAATATTTAGTCACAATATACAAAGTCTCATGTCTTTCTATCCGTGGATCCCTCTCACAGAAAGAATGTTAATAATGTAAATGCCATCTTGAGGATTTATTGTCATAATAAACAAATACAGTACTTATGTTGAACGTATATATTTGTCGGAGTTTTATTCATTTTTTTCTTAATGCATTGCCAAAATGTATATGATCAGGAAAAATTATCGGGATTGATTGGAATTGAATCGGGAGCAAAAAAAAAAAAGCAATCGGATCGGGAAATATCGGGATCGGCAGATACTCAAACTAAAATGATCGGGATCAGATCTGGAGCAAAAAAAACATGATCAGAACAAACAACCCTAATTACTAATCGAACATGCAGATTCAATTTGCCCATATCATTACAATAGTCACGTGATCTCTTTGAAAAATAATTTTGACCCATTATAATTTTTTTTTTGTGTTCGTTTCATTCATTTTGTTGTTTAATTGCTCCCAACTTTTATAGACAATATTTTACCGTAAAATTCTTGATTTTAAAATATGGGAAAGTCAATGACATGCAATGACACTTTTCGGCCACCGGGGGGGGGGGGGGGGGGGGGGGGGCTGTCCCCCCCCGTAAAATCCGCTTATGGCTTCCAGTAATCATAACCTAGAAATTAAGATGGTGACCAATCATTTCTTAGTCTAAATATACCTGGAAATTTGATGGGGACGACTAAGTTTTTATATGCAACCTGGTTTTGACTGATGACCAGTCAGTTTGTTTGAGAACGGAAATTGGCAAGGGACTAGTTGTTTTTTCAAGCCCAAGCACTGACTAAGAAAATATAATGTCTGTCTATATCTGCCCTAAAATTGTCTGGTGACCGATCCCATTTTTCTACATGACCTGACATAGACTGGCGACAGATCATCTCTTTGTATATATCTTTCCTGAAATTGTCTAGTGACCAATTTAATTTGCTATATGATGTCCAGTGAACTGTTTTGTTTCTATGACGTTTTCAATCATTTGTCTTAATCTGCCCTGAAATGTTCTAGCAACCAGGCAAATTTATTATACGACCTGAAATTCACTGACGACTAGCGCCTTCATTTTCTTTGTGTATTGGCTGGTGTCAATCCATTCTCCGACATTGATTGGTGATCAGTCCATTCTCTTTATACCCTGACGTTGACTAACAACGTCAATTGTTTATGCCGTAACATTACCTGATGGTCAATCTGTCATTTGTATCCAGATTTTTTTTTTTTTTTTTTTGAATGGCCACCGGTCTATTTTGCCACACGTTTTGTGTTCTCCCCGATGAATTTCCTGGTTTCCAATCCTTACTTGCTTATAAAACACTTCCTGTGTTTGTGTGTCAGGTACTCTATCGACCGGCGCACCGACATGGACCGAGTGTTCGACGTGCACGCCATCAACGGCTCGGTCTTCCTCCTTCGGGAACTGGACCGCGAGGAGAATGCGTGGCACAACATTTCCGTGGTGGCCTCAGAGTTTAGTAAGTCACATTTGATTTATCCAATGTAAATATCTTCAATTGTAATAAATGAGTTTTTGAAAAAAAATTAATACAAAGAGGTCAGTAGTCACCGTAGCGACACCGTCCAAACGATTGCTAATTAGCACTTGTACCTTTCACAGACAACATGCAACAGTTGAGCCGCGTGTCCGTCTACATTCGAGTTCTGGATGTCAATGACAACGCGCCGACCTTCGCCACCAACTACGAGACGTTTGTGTGCGAGAATGCTAAAGCTAATCAGGTGGGTACATGGCAGCTATGCTAGCACGATTGTTTTAAGGTCGTTGCATTTGAAATCGTTGATAGCGGGAAACCAATATGTCAATACACGAATACCCCTTCTAGGTTAGTTTTGTAATCCCACTGTCGACCACTAGATGACAGTAGCGGAATTATTCTTTTCAAACTGATAGTTCAACCAATTGTTTAATCGTTTCCAACTGTAGTTCTTACCTCTCTTATTCGCGTCATCTAAGCAGTCTTGTAACCTGTCCTTTCGCACCTGCGGTTCCAGAGAATCCAGACAATAAGCGCCACGGACCCAGACGAGTCGATCGGAGGTCACAGTTTCTTCTTCAGTCTGGCCCAGGAAGCGGCCGGCAAGGCCAACTTCTCTGTCCGCGACAACAAAGGTAGTCAGCGATGTGTTTTGTCTCATTTCCCGGTTTTGACTGTCCCGATCTGGTGTTTTCAGACAACACAGCGTGGATTCTGACACGCCGAAACGGCTACAGCAGCCTCCTGAAGAGCGTATACCACGTGCCGGTGGTAATATCAGATAGTGGCGACCCCGCGCAGAGCAGCACCAGCACACTAACGGTGCGCGTGTGCACGTGCGACCGCGAGGGCAACATGAAGCTGTGCAACGCCGAGGCGCTCACAGCCAAGGCCGGACTCAGCACCGGGGCGCTCGTCGCCATCTTGCTTTGCGTCATGATCCTGCTCAGTGAGTATAAATGACTCTTGACTATGCAAAAACATTCGATTTGATCATGTAGTATTTAAAAAAGTATTTAAAAAATCCTTGATTAATGCTTTTAGAGACAAAAAATACATTAAACAATAATCACCAATATTTAAAGAGTAAATAATGTGTTTAGGGCTGCAGCTATCAATTATTTTCGTATTCGATTAATCAATGAACTAGTTTTTTCGAATAATCGAGTAATCGGATAAGGAACATAAAAAATTAAAACACCTGAGCTGAGCCTCAAACAGTGAAAAATAAATGAGAATCTAAGTACAACAAAAGAAAAATAGGCTAACTTACATAGCAAAAGTTCGCTAGCCTAAATGCTATAAAATGCTAACTTTTTTTTTTTTTTTTTTTTTTTTTTACAATGCTCTAAATTGTGCAAACACATATTCCCACAAAAAAAAAAAAAACACGGCTAAATATACCGATAAACTAAATTACGAATGCATTTAAAAAGACATTAGCTCAAACAAAAACTTAAAGCTTATGTTGGTTTGAACAGGGAGCATCTGGATTCAGCCATGTAAAATGAGTTATGTCGTATTCACTATCGCCACTAGAGGGCAGTGTATCCACCCAAAGCAATAAAACTAAATGCAAACACTTCAAAACAAACCATTACAACGCCACCTTTTTAAACAAATACTCAAAGCAGCAAAATTTTACTAGAATCGTTTTTCTAATCGAATTACGCATGATAATCGATTAATCGTTGCAGTACTAAATGTGATTAGTCAATGCTAAAAAATCTGGCAAACCTAGTACATACACTACTTGTAATATAATGCAAGACTGTTTTTGAAAGAAAAGTTTACAAAGTTTCAGACTAAATAATATAACCAAAAATAATGATGGTGTACAGAGTAGCCGTAGCGAATAAAAGCGCTGCGTATTTGAGTGGTAGTCATCAGAGGAGCGCTTTGTTCAATTGTGATGTTAAGCAGAGCAGCGGTATACATAATGCATCATTGTGCCCGCCCGGCGTACAAAGTCCCAAAAGATCAGTGCGCGCTCGCCGCATCAACAAGCTAGCGGCCCCGCGGGACACGCATTTGTTCTGACTTTGCCGCGTTGTCCCCGCAGTGATCGTGGTTCTGTTCGCCGCCTTGAGAAGGCAACGCAAGAAGGAGCCTCTGATCATCTCCAAGGAAGACGTTCGCGACAATGTGGTCAGCTACAACGACGAAGGCGGCGGCGAGGAGGACACCCAAGCCTTCGACATCGGCACGCTGCGCAACCCGGAGGCCGTGGAAGACGGCAAACAGAGACGGGACATCGTGCCCGAGGCCTACTATCCGCCCGTGCGCCGGCCACCCGTGCCCAGGGAGGCGCGGGACCACAACGGGGACGTGCGGGACTTCATCAACCAGAAGATCCAGGACAACGACAGCGACCCCACGGCGCCGCCTTACGACTCGCTGGCCACCTACGCCTACGAAGGCAGCGGCTCGGTGGCCGAGTCGCTCAGCTCGCTGGAGTCGGCCACCACCGAAGGCGAGCAGGACTACAACTACTTGAGCGAGTGGGGCCCGCGTTTTAAGAAACTAGCCGACATGTACGGGGCCGACGACAGCGACCGCGATTCCTAACGACGTCTCGCCGCGTTCCAAAGGTGGCGGGCGGCGGGGCGGACAAACGGACCGACGCTTTAGGGCGGATGAAGGCCTCGCACGTGTCGTCAAGTGTTAGGGCAGGAGTGTCCAAACTACAAACCGATGGCCATTTGTGCGTTGTCTTAACCTTTGGTAAACAAGCGCTAGGTCATGAATGAAACATCACCTCGACCTGAGCAACACAAATTCATTCGCCCCTCCTAATCAAAATGGATTGAAAATCTAGCGCTGTCATTAGTATCCAACAAGTCACTGCCTTCAACTCAAAATTTTAAGTGGACTGGACTTAAATTTGAGCACCGTAAATATTCAATAAGAGAAATGCGCAGGCAAACTGAACTAAACTGTTGCTAGCGTGGTCTTTCTAAGGAATCGGTATTGAAGCTAAGCTTAAGGTTACCAAGAAATTTTAAGTTTGCCCCACAAACTTGATAATACAGAGTTAGGAATAAAAATAACTACCTTAATTTTCGGACTATAAGCCACCAACCACCAAATTTAACACGAAAATGGCATTTGTCCATAGATACGCCGCACTGGGCTAAAGCCGCCGCTGTTCTCATTGTATTATGGGATATTTACACCAAAAGAACCACCGTTGCTTCAAGAAGCTTCATTTGGCCATCACTGCTACCTTAAGGGAGACAATCAACCTCTGCTGTCAACACTGTTGTCCAACATGCCTCTTAGCATGCATTGCAGCGTTACAGATGTAAATTACAATCAAAATTCATGTTCTGTGCTAATTATTTCTTCAGTTACTGTTCCAGTTGTTTCATTAATTGCAAGTTATGGTATTTTGTAACACTTTATTTGTAAGTGGCGCCATATGACAGTCATAGGACAATCATAATTATGACATGACGCTGTCATGTGCATTTATGAATGCTTATAACAGATGTCATTTTGTGTTATCTGGCAAATTAAATGGATTTTTTTGAATGGATATAAAAGAGCCAAGCTGGAATTAAATGGAGTTTGTGACATACTTTGCCATATGACACTTCATGACATAAGCATTCAGTGCCCATGATAGTTTCATGTCATAATTATGACTGTCTTATGACAGTGTTATGACGCCGCTGTCAATTAAAGTGTTACCTAGAAGTGTGACAAAATATCAAAATGATATATCGTGATACATTGCATCCCAAAAGGTTATCGATATGCTTGTGCCAAGAATCGAGATATCATTTTAGAATGGTGTCAATGTTTAAAAATAAGAAAAGGAACAAATATTCTACCATAACGCCCAATCCATTAAGACCGTTCACATTCACTCTTTCTGATTTTGGGGCATTTCAGAGTCCTCTGAAATCCTCTGGATTTTGGGTTACAGAACATCGATTGAACTCAAACATCCATCAGGTAAATGGTATGGTAAATGGTGTTTACTTGTATAGCCCTTTTCCACCTTTCGCGCTCAAAGCTAGCACCAGGAGCAATGTGGGGTTCAGTATCTTGCTCAAGGATACTTAGGCGAGTTCATCAGGGCAGAGAATCGAACCCACAACCTCTGTGTTGGGGGATAACTACTCTACCACTGAGCCACGCCATCCCCGTAAAAAAGGTAGTTCCCACTAGGGGGCACCAGGCCTGATGGGTAATATTTCAATGCAGTCGTGTTGGAGGTCTTTACATGCTCAAAAACCAACCAAAATTTGAGCAAACATGCGGCTTCGCGAAAATTTCGATAATTTGGCAACGTTGTGAAAATATGTCAAAAAATGGCTCAATGGCGCCCCCTGGAATTTTTTAAAAACGGCCTCTCCATTTTGTTTTTTTCACCGTAGAGCGATGAAATTTTGCGAGTCGATACCTCGTGCAAAAATGCTTCAAAAAGTCTCTTGCACCCATATTCCAAACCCAACAGGAAATCGGGTATTTTGGATTGAATTTCGAAAAACATTTTTGTTGAAAACCAGGGCGCACGTTTGAGACCATTGCGACGAGGCAGTTAGTTGGATCCTCCTCAAAATTACTGAGACTCTTCATGAGACATATGAGATGTTATGAAAATCGTGCGTTTTCGTCCTGGGCGGGGTACCAAAGTCGGGTTTTTTTGGGCAACGCGCCAAATTCGTAAATGACTAAACACTTTCTGATACAAAGTCAATCTTTTTCATATTTGGTATGCGTGTAAGGTTTCTTAACCTGCACACGACTGCATTGAAATATTACCCATTAGGCCTGGCGCCCCCGAGTGGGAATAGGAAACGCCTTTTTTTACGAGAAAGGCTCATCCGCCTCGGGAAAAAAATCTGTTGAACTGCATCAAAGCCTTAAGACATGTGTTCCGGTATCTGATGAAAAATATTGAGTTTTCTTTGAAGCGGCGGGGTCCAAACAATAAAGTAAAAAGACCCTTGGCATTTTGTCTCAAAATGGCCAATAACTTCCTGATACAAGAAGCAATGTTTCTCATTATCCGGCATGCATGCGGTATCTGACCCTGAACACGACTGCATTGAAATATTACCCATTACGCCTGGCGCCCTCTAGTGGGAACAGGAAACGCCCTTTTTTACGAGAAAGGCTCCTCCTCCTCGTGAAAAAAATCAATTGAACTCAAACCTGCATCGGGGGGCCTTAAGACATGTGTTCAGGTATCTGATGAAAAATAATTGAGTTTTCGTTGATGTGGCAGTGCCCAAACAGGAAAGTGAAAAGACCCTCGGCATTTTGTCTCAAACTTGCACCCTGGTTTTTTGACAAAAATGGCATGTTTTTCAAAAACCTTCTGCCAACCCTCCCAGTTCAAATGGACTGGGTGTCTACAAGTGATAAACTTACGGCAGAAGGATGAAAATAGCTTGTTTTTCTGTTTATTAGTTATTTTGTAGAATGATTTCCTGACCAATGCATCGATAATCGTTGTATCGCCATATCGTGAGATTTGTATCGCAAATCGCATAGTATTGTGAGGTAGCAAGAGGTTCCCATTCCTACTATTGACCCAAATAAATGAACAAAAAGGTGCAGGATTCAAAATGAAGGAAAAAAATAGTGGCTTATAGTCCAAAAATTACTGTAGTTAAGAATCTCACTAAAGCCATTAGTTAGCATGAAAAGAATGTCACTGGTATCCATGCATTTATCTGTATGAGAACCTAATCGGGAAGAGTTTGGACACTCCTGCATTAGGGTATCGGGTGTCGGCCATGCCCGCATATATCTACCGATGTTTTTGTTATTCTTTCGCCGCTGCCTGCGACGGACACTGAGCGGTGGTGTACTTTTCAGTGTTTCTGCGACAAACTCCTGCTGCATATATTGTGATCTTCTGCTTGTGTACGTTACATGATACAAATACACTGTACAGCCACCTATTTCATCTTCACCTCACAGCGCCCCCTCGTGTGCCAGGGCGGTACCGTCGCCTCCAGGAGTCACATGTACGGGGTGATCGAAGCCGGAATAATGCTTCGTTTTCGATGTCAGCCAACTTGAAGAACGAGCTGGTGTCTTTTGGGAACTGGAGAAGGAAATGCGTTGAATGGAGGCAACTGGACTTGTTAGTTGTTCCAAAAATATTTGGGTGTAGAGTCTTGGGTGTTGTCTCTGGTGCAGGGGTTCTGGAATCGTTCAAAGATGCTTGTAATGTTGGTAGCATAGTTTCCGCTAAAAACCCTTAAAGCTAATCTCTGAGGTAAAGACATCTGAAGTTATTTGTCCAAAATAATGTCTCTGTTTGGACACACCTATTGGACACGTAAATAATAGAATTAATAGCCAAAAACTTGGACTTATTTGTTGAAGACATTTAAAAATTATCTGGGTGTAGGGGTTCTGGAATCGTTCAAAGATGCTTTTAGTCTTTGTGTCTTCTAAAAAAAAAAACCTTACCTTTACCTCAGAGATTAAGTTTATTATTATTATTTGGGACAAATAGCATCTGACGCTGGACACAAATAGTAGAACTTCTGAATATTGAGAACTGAAGCAGAATTTTTGACTAAAGCGGAATCATCTTCAAGCATCAGAAAGAGTTCAGTTGCCTTGATTCAACTCTTGCGAATTACCCTGACCTGAATGACTGAGAATCAGCGCAGGTCTGATCTTTCCTGAAGACCATCCTGATCCTACACAAACAAACGAGTACAGATAAAGCTCATATGTCTGGAAACGCCAGATCTGGAAGGTACCAATGCGGTGGTCGGATTTCCTAGCCGCAGCTCTCGATGCCTTCGGCCTTTCTCCACAAACGAGGTCTTACGACCTTAGACCAGCCGAAAGCGCATCCCGGACTTTAAAAAATGTGACAGCCTTAAAGAAGTGAAGCAGACTCTGTTAGCATCCGTCACGCGGCTAAGCAACTCAAAGAGTTTTTCTGTGGAGTCTTCAGCACGTGGTCCTTTTGGTTTTCTTAGGTGGTCTTCTTCCCGTCCCCCCTGACGCAAACGTGGTGGTTTGCCATCCAGTAGACGTGTGCTTGTCGATGTGTAGACGCCGTCAGACCGTTGGTGACAAACGTGTTGGAGTCTCTGTGAGCGTAGAAAGCGTCGTGTCGGGACGGCTCGCCGTAGGCTGGCGGGCCCGCAGTCCAGCAATTCTGCTTTGTACAACGTGAGATTTTGTACTGGATATTTATATGACACAATTAAATATCTTGAAAAGCTAATTCGTCTGCTCGTTGCTTCCAAGATATTTTTATATGAATATATATGGCGGAAAACACTCAGGTGACTTGAAGTTCCACTCTGAGACCCCCAATTTGGCCAAATTTCAAAATTTGTCTGATATGCATGTGCGATACATATTTGGAAAGCTTCAAATCCCAATTTTCTGGGGGAAGAAAAATTTTGGACAGGAGGGCATTTAAAAAAAAAAAAAAAAAGTTTTTTTAAACAGCAAATCCCAATATGGAGGTGAGAGCACGCGACAGCAGAATTACAGACGCCATGACTTTAACGAGATATTATCGCGTATTTACCTTGTTTCTATCCAAAAACTCCATGTATCACTGAGTGTCAAAACACACCTGTGAATGGCCACAGCTGGATTTTTGGGGGGATTTTATGGGTGAAACATGGTAATATAACAAGGGTCGCGATGCAGAAATTGCAGACATCAAGGAGTGGTCGAGATTTTTTTTTCCATATATTTACCTTTTTATATATATTTTTTTAGGGCTGTCAAACGATTAAAATTTTTAATCGAGTTAATTACAGCTTAAAAATTAATTAATCGTAATTAATCGCAATTAATCGCAATTCAAACCATCTATAAAATATGCCATATTTTTCTGTAAATTATATATATATATTCTGTAAAATAAATTGTTGGAATGGAAAGATAAGACACAAGATGGCTATATACATTCAACATACGGTACATAAGGACTGTAGTGGGCATTTCACTCTACTGTCATTTAAATCTGTCTATGCTGTCCTCACTCCGAAGCGTCTACTTTTTCCAAAGCTAGACAGCTAGTGAACGACGCCTTAATAATCAGACTTCTTCCTTTTTAATTTGATTTATTAATAAAATGGCCTCAAACCATTGTCCTCTTTCGACCGTTGTAAATCTACAAAAAAACAGTACACAAGCATTGCATTAGCAACAACGTTAGCTTAGCACGCTATACAGGTTCACTAAACATAAACAAGAAGCGTCTCATACAAAAAATATAACATTTCACTTACTAACATAATATTTACATTCTTTACAACAACCATACTTACGGACAAATCTTGTCCAAGGATCATATAAGCACAACATTACAACGTAGGTGTCAGCCCGAGATGTCGTGCAGCCATATTGAACTGGCAAGAAAACAATAAACCATGTCGCAAAGCGACCACAAGAGTTCGCTGTTAGACAGCACAAAAAGCCTTGCTGTAAAACTTACCAAAAGGCAGAATACTGTCTGAGCGGGACATGTGCGTTAATTGCGTCAAATATTTTAACGTGATTAATTAAAAAAATTAATTACCGCGCGTTAACGCGGTAATTTTGACAGCCCTAATTTTTTTCCAATTTTTCTTTGTTTGGATCGATCTAACATCGGAAAAAAGCGACAGAAACAACAACAACAACAAAAAATACAATTAAGCGATAGTTATCAGGTAAATACACATGACTATTTTACAGACACCATTTTTTTCATTGTGATGTAATTTGTTTAAAAGTTTAAAATATGCAAGTGAATAATTTTTTTAAAGTTTTTTTTTTTACGAATATTAGACATCAATTAATGATTCTAAGCTAAAAATGACATTTTGAATAATAAATCTAATTAATTACCTTCGTTTTATGGCTGGGAAGAAACAAAAGCGGTTGCGTGACGTCTGTAAACGGGGGTTTTCAGGGTAAAACTGGCAAATTAAAAATAGTTTGGGGGCTTAATGCGCCATTAATCTGCTATGGCAGCATATAGACATATTGTTCTATCAAAAACAACAGTTGTTTTGGCTCAAAATACAGCAGTTTTTTTGAAAGAGGAGTGGACCCCCTTTTGCCTTCAGAACTACCTCAATTCTTCGTGGCATAGATTCAACAAGGTGCTGGAAGCATTCCTCAGAGAGTTTGGTCCATATTGACATGATGGCATCACACAGTTAGTGCAGATTTGTCGGTTGCACATCCATAATTGCGAATCTCTCGTTCCACCACATCCCAAAGATGCTCTATTGGATTGAGATCTGGTGACTGTGGAGGCCATTTGAGTACATTGTCATGTTCAAGAAACCAGTCTGAGATGATTCCAGCCTTATGACATGGCGCATTATCCGGCTGAAAGTAGCCATCAGAAGTTGGGTACATTGTGCTCATAAAGGGATGGACATGGTCAGCAACCATACTCAGGTAGGCTGTGGCGTTCCAACGATGCTCAATTGGTACCAAGGGGCCCAAAGAGTGCCAAGAAAATATTCCCCACACCATTACAACACCACCACCACCAGCCTTAACCGTTGATACAAGGCAGGATGGATCCATGCCTTCATGTTGTTGACGCCAAATTCTGACCCTACCATCCGAATGTCGCAGCAGAAATCGAGAATCATCAGACCAGGCAACGTTTTTCCAATCTTCTATTGTCCAATTTCGATGAGCTTGTGCAAATTCTAGCCTCAGTTTCCTGTTCTTAGCTGAAAGGAGTGGCACCCGGCGTGGTCTTCTGCTGCTGTAGCCCATCTGCCTCAAAGTTGCGACATACTGTGCGTTCAGAGATGCTCTTCTGCCTACCTTGGTTGTAACGGGTGGTTATTTGAGTCACTGTTGCCTTTCTATTCTTTAAAAATGAAACAATGTGATTTTCTGTTTTTTTCCACATTCTGTCTCTCATGGTTGAGGTTTACCCATGTTATCAATTACAGGCCTCTCTAATCTTTTCAAGTAGGAGAACTTGCATAATTGGTGTATGACTAAATACTTATTTGCCCCACTGTGCATACAGGAACACAAAATGAGTTTGACGTCCCCAGTCCTAGACCCTAAGCTCAGGACAAACACTTGTTTATTTCCGAAATGCTGATTTGAAAATAAAGTGTTTATGTATCACTGAGTGGAATATGGCTAAGGGCTAGTGTGAAAGAAATAATTGGAAATGCAAATAATTCTTGGCTGGGGAAGTAGTCAAATAGACAATCTCTAATTAAGATCATCTTGACAGCCAATTGGATTAGGGAAGTGCGAGTTAAGAAAAGAAAGAAAAACAATCTAATTTGGCTTATTAAGGGGCTGAGTGGCAGATGTAAGACAGATGGTGACGGCGTATTAACCACGCGGCGGCGGCCAACTTGAATTATTGACTTGATTTACAGATAATTTCATTAGAACTTTATTTACTTTCACAATCAAGTATTAAAAAAAAGGCGCTCACAGATGAGGAAAGAACCGACGTTTTCTTCCATTGGGATTTTCCGACTCTGAGAGGAAGCAGAGCTCACCGTGGTGAGTTCGATTCACCTCACTTCCTGCCGTCTTTGAGCTCATCGCCGTCCTTGTCCTGGCGTTCCCGCTCGCGTCTCATCTCCTTCAGCTCCTGCCGGTACTTGCGCTCGATGAAGCGCTTCTGATGGGCCATCTGCGGGAAGTTATCTGCGGCGGGAGAGAACACAGACGAGGGTGACCGAGAGGAACGGAATGGGTAGAAGAAAAGAAAAAAAAAAAAAAAACACAGAGTGGCTGTTTAGCGGCGCTTTGACTCCGGTCCAGTGAGCGAAAAGATTGGAGGCGGTGCCGCCGCGTTGTTCTTTGGTTATTAATGACGCCGTGAAATTAGAATAGCTTGTTTGATGTCAGACGCGATTAATTACCAGGGTAAGATGACTTCATTAGATACGTGACGTCAGCGTACCGTTTGCTACCTGGGATTTTGCTTCACGGGATATTAACTCGCTCCCTACCATTGGCGGCAATAGATGGCCAATATGTCCGTATTTTCCGCACTATAAGGCGCATCAGAGTATAAGGCGCACCTTCATTGAATGGCTTATTTCAAAACTTTTCATGTATTGGGCGCACCGCATTATAAGGTGCAGTAGTAGTAGTAGTAGTAGTAGTAATAGTAGTGGTGATTGGGGCTGCGTTATCCATCCACTAGATAGTGCTGTGCTAAAGGGAAAGTCATGCCATGATTTACCAATATTGATCATTATATAAGGCACATCAGATTATAAGGGACACTGTCTGCTCTTGAAAAAATTGAAGGCTTTTAGGTGTGCCTTATAATGCGGAAAATACGGTATTTTCAGTTTAAAAAAATAAATACAATAACTACATACTCACTAGCGGTGTGGGAAAATATCTAAATGTTGATTTATAGAGAACTCTTGTTTTTCACCGTTAATGGGGACCAGAACCCACCGCAATAAGTAAAAAAACGCAAGGTAGCGCCCCCCCCCCCCCCCCCTTTTTTTTTTTTTTTTTTTTTTGTGAGTTCAATGTATTAGTTCAGATTTAGCATTGGAAAGAGATTTTTTCCACTTTTTTCCCAAAGCATAATTAAAACATTTTTTAATGGATATATACATATGATTTAATAAATGGTTTTTAAGCACTTCAAATGTAATAATTATGAAATTATTTCTAAACAAGAAGTAGAAAAATGCTTGGCCTTATTAAATGCTTCATTGAGTGAGTCCACTCAAATTCGTTCGAGCTGCTCACTTACAATGAGTTGCCATAGCAACTGTTTAACAAGTTAAATGATGATTGACGCATGCGGCGCTTTGAAGTTCACATTTCTGGCAAGATCAAACGCAAACGTCTGTCAACCATCGTTAACTTTAATAAGCAACTCCAGTGCACTGCCTGACCGTCAATGAGCAGGGGGAGGGAGGGAGAGTGAGACTACGCGATCGGCTTGGGACAGCTCATCTGTATTTATTTTTTTAATTGGAAAAAAAATCCGAGATGGACTGAGGGTACGAAGTAGCGAGGGATCAATCTATTGTGATATTTTGCATCCCATAAGGTTATAAATATGCTCCTGCCAAGAATTGATATACAGTATCATTCAAAAAAAGGAGTTACTGCTTAAAAAAAAAAAAAAAAAAGTTACCACCAAAATCTTCCATTGGAATAGTTTTTTTTTTTTTTTTTAAACTCAATGGCTGCCATTGATGACACCCAATTCATTTAGACTAGGACAGGCAAATGAACGCTCATTCTTCAAAACCAAAGCATTCGCAGCAAGTCTTTTCGATTTTCAGGGCATTTACAGGTCACTTCTGGTTGAGTTTGAGCCAATGCCGATTTATTTCTCAGGTCATTTCCTGTTTTGTCATCCAAAATCAACAGGAAGTGACCCATAAATACCCCCCAAATCAACAGCAAATGGCCTAAAATGCCCCCAAATTAACTCATTGCCTACCATTGACCGCAATAGACAATTCATTTGAACTGAGAGGGTGCCAGGGACTAGTGATAGACTCGGTTCATTTCACAGCAGAAGGATGACAACGGCTTGTTTTTCAGTTGATTACTTGTATAATAAAATGTTGTGGAATTGTTTCCTGACCTATATTTCGCAAATCGTATCATATCGCGAGGTACCCAGAGGTTTCAGCCCCAAATACTCACTGGACTATAAAGTAATTGTCATCATAACTTTGTTGGCCATTGCCTAAGGCATTGTCTGCCATGGACGGCGCTAGAAGTCCAATCTATTTAAACTCTGCCGCTTCAAGTGGACTGGACGTCTACTAGCGATAAACTAATTGACAGGAAAGCCAGAGGAAGAATAAAAATTTTTAATCCTAACTGCCGTTTGACATTTCTAGATGTCCAATCCTTGGAAGTGGGACGTCTGGCAGCAAATGCAGCCCTTCCAATTCATATGGATTGGACGTCATCCATAAGCGGATTTTAAGGGGGGGCCAGGCCCCCCTGGTGGCCTAAAAGTGTCATTGCATGACTTTCCTACATATATATAAAAGTTGTAAAGCAATAAAACTGCAACAAAAATGAATGAAATTAACAAAAAAAATCTTTATATTGGGTCAGAATTATTTTTTGAACAGATCATTTAACTAGCACCTTCGACAGTCATTTGCTTTGCATGTCATTTCCCAGAAAATCAAAAATATAGGGGAGGGGAATTTTATTTTTCAAATGATTTTTTTCTTTGATTGAAAATATTTTTTTTGATTGAAGCAACTTTTTGGGGGGAATTAATGATTTAGACACAAATGTCCTACCCATTCCAAACACAAAAAGGATTTCTTCAATCAAAGAAAGAAAAAAGAAACAAAAATTTTGCAATGAAAAATTAAGTGTTCAAGTGAAAATTTTTGGATCTCAAATATTTTTTCACATTAAAAAACGTTTTCTATAATTGAATTTTTTCTTTTTTTGATTGAAGTGATTTTTCTTTTTGAAAATATATATATTTTTTAAAGCAACTTATTTTTTTGATTGAATAATAAAGACAAAAAGGTCTTAGCCAAAATGCAGCCCAAACACAAATCAACATTACTTCAATCAAAAAAGGTGCTTTAATCATTAAAAAAATAAAAATAAAAAATTCAAAGAAAAATAGCTTTCACATGCATTTTTAATTTTTTTTTTTTTTTTTTTTTTTTTTTTTATTGAAGCGACTTTTTTTTTGGGATTGAAAATATATATTTTGATTGAAGCAAGTTTTTTTTTTTTTAATTGAAGCAACTTTTTTTTGATTGAATAATAAAGACACAAATCTACCTCCATATGGCTCCGCCCAGGGGATACAATTTTTGACTGGGGTAACTACATTGGCACGACACCGGCGGGCTTACCATATTCATTGGATGACGATCTTGGCGAAAAGTATTGCCTAAGCAGCCTGATTTAGAATTCCCCTCAGGAATGATGGGAAACAAAAAAACGCTCATTGCCAACTTATTATTATAAATATTCATGTAAGTTAATTTTATTGCTGACACTGCGTTTATGGGGTCATCAACATGTTGCCCCCCCCCACCCCCCCTTACCCCAAAAGTCAAACTCCGCCTATGACGTCAACTAGTGATAAACTCATTTCAATTCACGGCAGAAGCATGAAAAGACCTTTCATCATACCATCATATGGCCTCTGGGCGGCCATGTTGGAACCCGCAACGTTCCCATCAAGGTTAATGCATTGACATTAAAATTAGGTCAAGACTAGCTTATTAGTCAACCGTCTGATTTCACAAAGACAACGAGCACACCGTTTAGGCTTTTGTCAAAATGAGGCGTCGATTCCAGAGGAACGAAAAATGAGTGGTTTGTTGAGCCTGAAGTGGCGTCGGGTCAGACTGCAAACTAGAAGCTGGAGTGTCTTTTCAGCTCTGGTGCCCACTTGTTCTTGTCATGTCAGGTAAAGAAAGAACACCGAGCTCAACAGACCTCATTTTTTAAACTATCGCACAAGTGCTAATTCATGTGTTCACCACTCGGTTCATACAGATGATGATGTCAAACGGTGTCGAGTGCGACCTTTCGCAAAGTGTTTGGAAGCGTATAACTGTCCAAAATGTCTTCCATTCATTCTTTTTCTATGGTCTGGGTCCTCGTGGGCTTGAGAGGCTTTGGCTTAGGGCGAATGTCAAGGTACACCACCATTTTCAAAAAGTTAAAATTGAAATATTTTCAAAACCAAAGCTGCTAGCGACCTAAAACCGAAACAGGCATAACCTTAGGCATAAATGAGTGCAGCGCCATCAAAAAATTCAAAGTCGTTCCCAAATAAAATCCTGATTATGTTTTTATACAAATATAACAAAACTTAAAATTGATCTAAAATTCTCAAATATTACACTAGATGCACAAAAATCACCAAATGCAGAGATAATTACTAGTGTTGCACCGATACCATTTTTTGGGCCCGATACCGATACAGATACCTGGCTGTGCAGTATCGGCCGATACCGATACCATTCCGATACAACTCTGTTAGCAAAAAAAAAAAAAAAAAAAAAAAAAAAACACATTATATATAGTATTGTGTCCTGCCTAAAACCTTTGCACAGTACTGTATATTTATGTACGTATAAAGGGATGCAACAACACAGTTAAGTCACGGTTCGGTACGATTTTCGATACAATTCAATACATTTAATGCTCTGAAACAGAAAATACAATTGTTATTATTATTATTATTATTTGCTAACAAGCAAAAATAACATCATATAAACAAGCATTTTAGTGCATATAATTATGTGCTTACTTCTTACTGATCTGAAGAAATGTTGTATATAAGTGCTGAGAACAATCTTTACTGTTTGTAAAGTGGGGCACACTGTTGATTGCTGCAGCTCTCTTAGCAGCTATATTTACCATATAAGCAAAACATCCTATTTGTGGTCCGAGTCCATCTGTAACATGTACTGAATTAACAGTATTTGCAGCATAATCTATAGTCACTGGTATGAATTGATTTGGCCTGCTTAACTTCCATTCAGTCATGGCGGTTTCTAATTCATCAATGTAGTATATGGACTACGCGTCGCTCTGGGCTCACGCAGCTAATGGCATGGGATCTAATGTAGCACATCTAGGTTGCTATTTGATGATATCTTGTGTGTGCGCGCGAGAGTTGGCATGGGATCTAACATAGGACATCTAGGTTGCTATTTGATGATATCTAGTGTGCGCGCTGCGCCGCTTGAGTGTTGTTGTCTGGCCACAGAAGTCACTTCTGCTCATGACTGCACAGCACATATAACAATCGACTTTCATTAACAGGACGAGTTTGAAGTACGGCGCTCTTAATTTGCCACTCATTGTTCATCATGAAACAATGAGTTTGCTTAGTCTCCCACGGTTTTAACCTTTCTGATCCCATCGGCGCTATATTAGCAGGCGTTAGCTTACGCATGCTAATCGTTTGTGAATGCCATGTTTGATGAGCAGCGTAACATCGCGGAAATGCGTTGTAGTTACATCCTTAAAATTGAAGACGAAGGAGTCAATTTCGTTTGGTAATTTCGAGACAAAGACATACAGATGTCATGCAACGGGACTTGGGAAGTTAGCTCACGTGGGGAGGACAGTACATTTGCCTTCAAGTGATGCCAGGAGATGGTATCGTCGCCCTAAATGTTGGTACTCGTCGATACCGATACCAACAATTCGGGCCGGATCGGCGCCCCCTGCCGATACTGGTATCGGTATCGGTACAACTTTAATAATTACCTATATTTTGAGGATCAATATCAGTATTTAAAGTGCGTATGACACCAAAAAGCATGTTTTTTTTTTTTTTCAGATTTCATGCAGTGTTTTATGCCGCGTGAAATCAAACGCGAAATTTGCCTTTTTCTATATACAATCACAACTTATTTAGGTTGAATTCCGATGTTACTATTGCGTCACCACGTCGTGCAGGCTATCTGGCTCTTGTCGTTTCTAGATCGAAGTGTTACATAGAATAAAACAAGAAAAATGCAATATTTTTTTTTTGTATTGAGGCAGAAATGTCCAAATTACTAATTTTTTGCCCAAAAAAACGGGAAAATTACCTTATCATTTGAATGTAAAGTTACGCTATTGTGTATGGCTACAACATAGCAACCGTCAGAAAAAAAGCTTTTGACATTGAAAATTCTTGCATTTTTGTCCACCGGTGTCGCTATAATCGACCAAAACTGAAAAGTTAAAAAGTGTTGCTTTAACTGTTGGTCTCCAACTGTACTGTTTTTAGTACACAAAACAAAGTTTTTAATAGAGGTTTTGAGTACAAAATTCATCATTTTTTTTCTATTTTATTTTTTATTTTTTCCTAAAAAGTTGTTAAATATTATTAAAATATTTTCCTTCCATTTCTTTTTATTTTTCTTATTTTTGTACATTTTCTATTTTTTTCTATGTTGCCTACTATTTATTCTACTTGATTAATTAAATAATTTTTAAAACGATGGAAAAAAATTGAAAGATGTTTTATTCTATTCCAAAAAATTAATTCCATTTTCATGTTGACGTGACATCGACGTGGATTGGACGTCTATCGCCGTTAATGGTTTCGAAATGAGGCTAAAATAAATGAGGATTTGGACAATTCCGAGTTCAACAATGCCTTACTACCAAAATAGGTTTCAACTAATATTATAATCGATCAGTTGTCAATTTGACCCCACTAAATCCAGGCCAAATTCTTACTAAAACCGTTTTTCACCATGCAAGCTACCATCTAATTCCTAACAGAAAATCTCTAGTCTATACACAACACAAGAATCAACATGAAACCAGTCAATTGGAATGTGTGGGCTAGAAAAAGACCTACATCGCGTGCCCGGCTTTAGACAAGATGAGCTCCGTCTTTCGCCGTCGGCGCCGCGGCGAGTCGGTCAACACGCCAAACGTACGCCAAACGGCAATGAAGGGATTTTCTTAGGCGGCAAAGGGCAAACAAAGAGCGATCCTTCACGCTCCGAGTTACATCAGACGCTTTTATCGGGAGATTATAAGCTTTACGGGGTACGCGCTTGCCTTCCAGCGAACACAGATACGCCGCCCCTTTTCCGACAGTCATCGCATTGTCGGTGAATGAGATTCTTAAGAATCCTGTGCGTAAAACACGATACCCGAAGGGCACGGGGAGCTCAAAAGGCCGCTCACGCCTACCCCTGCCGTAAGAATTACTCGTCTGCCTCGCCACGTTTGGACTATATCCTGTCGTAGAATTGCGCTGTCTTCATCAACCTTGTCACTTTTCGTAAACCTTAGGTGGATTGGCGAGACTTCACGACGTCAAATTGGGTTTCAAGTGGTCAGAGAACATATTTTGTGGGTCAGAGTTACAAATCAATGCCAGTGGAGATTTGTTATGTTGGGTCCGATTTCAATGGGAATAGAACCAATGGAGACTTTATTTTTTTGGACAGGAGTAGTAGTGAGAAATAGTAGTGAGTAATAGTTGTGGTAGTAGTTTTTGTGGTTTGGATATCAATTTCAATACTTAGTAAATGGAGATTTTTTAATTTTATTTTTTGCCAGTAGTAGTATTAGTAGTGGTAGTAGTTTTTTGTGGTTTAGATATCAATGTTAATATTAGTAAATGAAGATTTTTTTTTTTTTTTTTTTGGTAGTTTTTTTCCTGGTTTGCATATCAACTTCAGCAATTGGAGATTTTTTGTTGTGCCTGTAGTAGTAGTATTTTTTGTGGTTTGGGTATCAATGTCAATGTTGGCAAATGGAGCTATTTTTTTGCCAGTAGTAATAGTAACATTAGTCATAGTTGTTTTTTTGTGGTTAAGATATCAATATTAATGTTAGCAAATTGATTTTTTTTTTTTTTTGCCAGTAGTAGTAAGAAGTGTTTTTTTGTGGTTTGGATTTCACTGTCAGTGTTAGCAAATTTAGATTTTTTTTTTTTTGCCAGTGGTAGCAGTTTTTTTTTAAGGTTTGGATATAATTGTCAATGTTGGCAAATGGAGATATTTTTTGTCAGTAGTAGTAGTAACATTAGTCGTAGCTGTTTTTTTTTTTTTTTTTTTTTTTTTTTTTTTTTTGTGGTTAAGATATCAATGGTAATGTTTGCAAATTTTTTTTTTTTTTTTTTGCCAGTAGTAGTTAGTAGTGTTTTTTGTGGTTTGGATTTCACTGTCAAAGTTAGTAAATGGTGTTTTTTTTTTTTTTTTTTTTTGGTTTTGTTTTGCCAGTAGTAGTAGTAGCATGAGTAGTAGTACTTTTTAGCTTTCCGATGACGTTGTTTGCTTGGCTTCCAATGACAATAAAGGAATTGAATTGAATTGTGGTTGGATATCAATGTAAATGTTAGCAAACTGAGTTTTTCTTATTTGCCAGTAGTAATAGTAGTAGTTTTTTTGTGGTTTGGATAGCAATGTCAATGTAAGCAAGAGGAGATTTTTTTTGCTAGTAATACTAGTGTATATGCCTATTTTTTAGTAGTTTTGATATCAGTGTGAATGTTGGCAAATGGAGATTTTTTTTGCCAGTAATAGTAATAGTAGTAGTTTTTTGTGGTCGAATATCAAAGTCAATGTTAGCAAATGGAGATTTTTTTTTTTCCCCATTAATTTTTTGTGTGTGATTTGGATATCAATGTCAATGTTAGCAATTTGAGATTTTTTTTTTTTTTGCCAGTAATAGAAGAAGTAGTAGTAGCAGCATTAGTAGTCATTTTTTTGCCAGTAGTAGTAAGAGTAGTAGTTTTTTGAGTATCAATGTCAATGTTAGCAAATGGAGATTTTTTTTTTTTTTTTTTAACCAGTAGTCGTAATAGTATTTTTTTGTGGTTTGATATGAATGGAGATTTTTTTTGCCAGTAGTAGTTTTTTTTTTTTTTTTGGTTTGGATATCAATGTCAATGTTAGCAAATGTCGAGTGTTTGTTCTAGTGGTAATCGTTTTTTTGGGGGGGCAAATGGAGATATTATTTTGTCAGTAGTAATAGTAACATTAGCCGTAGTTGTTTTTTGTGGTTAAGATATTAATGTTAATGTTAGCAAATGGATTTTTTTGCCAGTAGTAGTAAGAATAATAGTTTTTTTCGTGGTTTGGATATCAATGTTAATGTTGGCAAATTGAGTTTTTTTGTGGTTTGGATATCATTATCAATGTTGGCAAATGGAGATATATATTTTTTTGCCAGTAGTAGTAGTTGTAGTTTTTGTGGTTTGGATGTCACTGTAAATGTTAGTAAATGGAGATTTTTTTTTTGCTAGTAGTAGTAGTAGTAGTTTTGTGGTTTGGATATCAATGTAGGCAAATAGTGAATAGTCAATAGTGAATGTGAATGTTCGCAATTTTTTTTTTTTGCCAGTAGTAGTGTCCAAGAACAATGTGTCAAAAAACAAAGGAAATCAGCCATAGAGCATTTTTATAGCTCTGAATTTAGATGGCACAGTTTTTGGGGGGGTCAATTTGGCTTAGCTGAACAGTTTACATCGAACGGTTGAAATCATTAAAAAAATACCCTATTTAAATATCTGAATCCAATAGTTTAAAAATTTTGTCAAGTTGGAATGGTTAAAATCAACTAAACACAGTTGAATGTGACCATTTGTTTTTTTGTCAATTTGGCCTAACAGAACAGTTAAAACTTCAAATGGTTGAAGTCTGTAACAAACGTTTTTGTTGTTGGTCCGCGTTTAATGACATCGAATTTTTTGTCAATTTGACCGAGCAGTTCAATTTAAAGTTCAATTTAAAGTTGGAACCAGGGGTCGCGTTAACCGAATACCGAAACGGTGACGGAAAAAACTGAAGTCCGCCTGTCATTTTGACAGGTTGCAATTCATACCCCAGACCACAGGGTGGCGAGTGAGCATATTAATTAGCTATTGTCTCTCTTGATGCATGACGTCGTTGGCCTTACTCTGAAAAATGTCAAGGCAACTGAGTGTCCGAAGTTTCTTCAAAAAGCCCCAAAACGACGATGGTGTTGATAAAAGAGGTGAAAAAACAGGGACTGCACAAGCGGGCACGCAATTCAAGTCCATGCGCACCAGGAGGAAGGTGTAAGACTCCGTTCAGGCCACAGCAGGTGAGCTGTTAATTTCAATGTTCCATATGTAGCCCATTTACCTACTGGGGCCACAGTCAGCTGTTTTTGTCACTGCGGAGAAAAAGTTACATATTCATCTGCTTGATGTGTGATGGCACGGTGTGGATTCTCTGTTAAGCTTGTTCGGACAGAATATTAATTTAAAATGAATGAAAACTAAATACTATTGAATATGTTGAAGCGGTATGCAATGTTAAGAGTCTTTTTAGCTCGAATTGCTGTGTCCAGCCGCTGTAGCTCTTCTGCTCTCTGTGAACTCTATATTCAAGCCGGAACGCGCGCGGCTCTTAAGTGTCTCCGATAACGCGCTCGGCCAAATGGACACACAAGTACGGAAGGTGAATTATGCCAAACAAAGGGTCACCACAATGTCATTATCATTATTTTAAAAATGTAAGTGACGGGTAAAAATAGATTATGACCTGATTTTTATGACCCTGTCAGTCAAAATGACAGACAACGAAAAAGTCTAGCGCAACCTCTGGTCGGAACGTATTTTTGTACCACCAAAATGTTTGTCCAAGTTCACTGTACAGTAAGTCTCTCGCCGTCAATGGCAGTGAATGATTTCGCACCGGCGGTCACACTTTGCTTCCCTCACCCTTCGCCTCCATTTGTTGGCGCTCATGTTACTGTCGGTCCGCGGCCCGGTTAACATTTAATCCCGGCTTGACGCGCGCGGGCAGGGCCCGTCAAAACGCGGACCGTCAAAGTGCGCGATGCGGATCAGCGGCGCCACCGGTGGACCGGCTGAACACACGCACGCTGCAGAAAAAGCCAGAAAGGCCCGTTTAATGAGCCCGCAGCTGTCGGACTCGGCGCGGCCTCGTCTCGTCTTCATCCACGTCTTTTTACCTCAGACGTGGCTGCAGTCGCGTATCCTGTCAGCCTTCGGAAAAGTTGAGTCCGGCTCAGACGGCTTAAATAAAACATGGAAATGAATCCTGACACACAGAGTGCAGCGAGAATGTTTGGGTCGATCCGACGTGTAAGACGAGGTGCGTGACGGCGGATGATCAATGACACCAGAACTGGTGTCCTTAATTAGAAACGCGGTGCTGACAAATGACGACGGGCCCTCAAAAGTCCGGGACTTCGCGAGTCAGGGTGGGAATATCACCTTCCCGTGTGCACTCTAACATACGGCAAGAATGACAGGAAGTCAAATTGCAATACAGGAAGTTCAATTGTCCAGAAAACTAAACAAGTAGTGTGAATGAATGTTTAATCCAATAGTGCACATAAGTATGTTTCATTGTCATTCACGGCAATAGACACAACCCTTTAGAATTGGGAGGGCTGGCAGTGAATGATCATGATTCACTGCTATTGACTGCGGCAGTGGTGGTATGTAACGAAGTAAAAATACTTAGTTACTGTACTTAAAGTGCCTGTGACGCCATAAAAAAAATCTTAAATAGCATAATTATTGGAAGCATTATCATATTTTGAGAAGATTCGAATATATACAACAATTTGGCACAGCGAGTCTTTGAAACGACTCTTTTAATCTGCTGTTTAGCCTCGCCTGTCATTATCACGCTCTGGAGCCTCCATCTGGGTGATGACGTCAGTGCAGTAGTAATTTCAGAACTCAGCCCAATGGAGGAGGAAGTGTTTTTCAGCAATTCTGGTTCAAGTGTGGATCATTCAAGTGATATTGTCGATCCAGAGTAAGCCTGTGGCATAAAGCCATATATGTTTGAGTCGTATTTGGAGGAGGAGAACGACAACAAACATGAGGCTGCTGACTAAATCATACTGTAAAATGTCATCTTTGTATGGTCATGACAAATAACTTGTGCTAAAATGCATTTATTCAGTACGACAGGGCTAAATTACCGCATAATGGTCAAAACTGACGACTTCTTCCACCTCCTGAATGGTAGCGGTGAGTGTAAACAAAAGAGTGTGAGAGCTATGCTACATGCTAACCCAAACCGAGCAGCTCTTCTAAGTCTCTTCCTCGCCTTTCGAAAATGAAAAATCAAACAAAACTACCTCGACTCATGTCACACACAGCGTTGTGGGTAATAACCTTCACCGATTGGCCAGCTCCCGGCGGCGAGCAAGTTTCGGCTCGTTGCTCCCCTACTGTAGCCCTAGCAGGGTTGCTCTTCGCCGGGGACGCGGCTGGCGAATTATCGCTGAAAATGGCGTATTATCGGTGGACAAACCAGCTGACGTCGGAGCGAGAGGCTGCCCGAGCCCAATCCGAGGATAGTGCTCTCTCGGCGGGCATACGAAGAGGGCCGAGAGGAGTGGATGTCTCTACACAATCAAGAACTGCAGACGAGAGCCCGTGGCTGCCCGTGCACAGGCGCTCATCGGCCGGCGAGCATGGTGTCCACAAGGGAGGCGGCCACTCCCGTCTTTTCGGTGGACAGGGAGCAATTTCACCCACAAAATGCAAGCCACCTACTTATTAAAACGTGTGCAATGACCCCTGTATTAGACATAATATTAAACAGGGCGCTTACTTCATCGTCCGTCCAATGGTCCCACAGTTGTCGGGCTTGTTTTGCACATTCTTCGCGGTGAACAGGATCTTTTTGAAGCCCAAAAAGGCTCACATTCCACATCGCTCGCAACAATACTTATGTTTGTTGTGAAGGAGTTGCCGAAGCTTATGCCAATAAACGGCGTGGTCCAATGTCCACTCGCATTTAGCTCTCAATGTGCAAAAAAACGGCGTCATTGTAATCTATTTGAGGCAAAGCATGAGCGGGTCATTCCGCGCAGGCATTAAATGCGTCAAATATTTTAACGTGAATAATTCAAAAAAATTAATTACTGCCCGTTAACGCGATAAATTTGACAGCACTAAAAAAAAAAAAGCAATGTTACTGGTCACGCATGTGCTAATAGATGGAAAAAATATATATACAGTATATATATATACTGTATATACATATACATATATATATACTGTATATATATACAGGTATATACAGTATATATAATATATAAATGTGACCATTTGGTTTAACAAGTTAAGCGATGTTGACGCGTGCGGTGCCTTGAAGACCTTTTTTTACAGTCCTTTACGATTACTAATTTGTTTGTTAAAGTTAACTCGTTGGCTGACATTGATGGTGATAAATGTCCGACCCATTTTGACTGGGACGTCTATCGCTGTCAATGACAACAAAAGATTAGTATCATAATTTGTTTTTGTTTTTTTTTAGTATCAATATTGTTTTCCTTATGTGTAGCGCTATAAATATTCAATGTATTAGTATGCATGGTGTTGAAAAAGTTAGTATTTTGACAACAGTACAGTGCCATATCGTTAAATATTGTATTGTGGTCCAAATCATTTAACGACTCCTCATTGTATTCCTTAAGTGGCAAACATAACACATTCTAACTACTTGACTGTGCGGTGAAGGACAGGTTTCTCTTCTTGGAGTGGACTTTGATGACAAGATGAAAAAAAAGAGGAGGCGAAGAAGCAGTGTGAAGAGGACCAAAAGAAGAATTCTGAGCCCCGAGGATCCTCCGGGGCTCTCCTTCAAACGCCAACATACAAAGCGTGCGCCGCCCTCCGACACCAACAACAACACGGAGAGGTTCGGAGGTGACACAGCACGGCTGGAAATCTCACAAATCAGAGCTCTGGTGTGGCGTTCATACGACAGTACATAAATAAATAAAAAAATCTACATATTTTAATGCCTTTTTTTTTTCCAATTTAGAATGAAAGACATCTAGTTATGTGGCGTCCAATCATCCTTGTGCTATGAATTGAAATGAGTTTGTCACTTGTTGTATCGGATACAACATTTCAGTAATACTTTGTTGATACTTTTCGATACTTTTGACAACTCACAACAAACTTTTATGGTGGGGGGGGGGGGGCGGGGTGCAAGTGGAAAATTTTTCGCTGGTCCCTCCCGGTCAAGCAGTTGGTGGAGATATTTTAACACTTAAAACTAGGGTTGTTCCGATCATGTTTTTTTGCTCCCAATCCGATCCCGATCGTTTTAGTTTGAGTATCTGCCGATCCCGATATTTCCTGATCCGATTGTTTCTTTTTGCTCCCGATTCAATTCCAATCATTTCCGATAATTTTTCCCGATCATATACATTTTGGCAATACATTAAGAAAAAAAATGAATAAAACTCGGACGAATATATACATTCAACATACAGTACATAAGTACTGTATTTGTTTATTATGACAATAAATCCTCAAGATGGCATTTATATTATTAACATTCTTTCTGTGAGAGGGATCCATGAATAGAAAGACTTGTAATTCTTAAAGGACAAATTGACTTTGTACATTGTGACTAAATATTGCCATCTAGTGTATTTGTTGAGCTTTCAGTAAATGTAGCCATGCCCAAATGCATGATGGGAAGTGGAACCATGACTGTGCGTAGTGCTACCAATTGATATATCTTCTCTGCGTTGGGAAATAACATAGGGTGTTAAGAAAAAGATCAATTAGTACCTTGCTTCCCCACATTGCTTCCCACGATATTTCTAATCGTAGGGAGACAGATTGTAAGGCTTTAGCCAATTAAAAAAAGGCTCCAAAGGCTGTCAAAATTCACTCTACTCATTTTACGCTGCCTTTTAGCTCTCTATATAAGTAAAACGGCGCCGTTACAGATTAAGCGCGACGATGCGTGAGTGGGTCGTGCAGCGCATGCATTAATTGTATTAAATATTTTAATGTGAAATTAAAAAAAAAATAATAATAATAATTACCACCGTTATTGGGATAAACTTGATAACCCTACCTTAAGCCTAAACTAAAGACTCTGGATGAGTGTAACATATTATGTCTGTAACGTTAAATACAATTAGAAAGTAATTTAATTAAAAAAAAAAAATACATATTAAAAAAAAAGGCATGTCCGATATTTTTTTGCTGATTCCGATACTTTGAAAATGACGTGATCGGACCCGGGACATCTCTACTTAAAACACGATAAAACAGCTCTGCGCATCATTTTACCTTTCTGTTTGACCCTCCCCTCGCCTAACCAAGCCCACTTTACGCCTGCAAACTGGACCCCTTAGAAGCACCCCCCTATGTTCCGCCCCTGGAGTCACCTATAAATGGCCATAAAACCAGGAAGACTGGCTGTGAATGCTCTGTTTCAGTGCCACTGACGGCACGAGAAGTCCAATCTATCATTGACCCTCTTAGTCAAAATGGATTGGACGTCTAATGCTGTCAATGGCAGCCAATGAGCTATCACAGACACTATTCTATGGGAAGATTTTGGTATCAACCTGCTTTTTAAAACGACGCATCGATTCTTGGCAGGAGTATATAGATAACCTTTTGGGATATAAAATATCGCGATACATAACCATTTTGATATAGTGTCACACCCCTAGTATCAATTCTTGGATATTTTTGGATTCTTTTGACAAGCTCGAGTGTATACAACTCACATTTGTCAAGCGCGTCCATAGCAGCTCCCATCTCCGCCTGCTGGATGCTACAGGGGAAAAAAAGACAAGAGCACAGTAAGGTCTTTAGCATATTTTGCTTTAACGAAATAGAAACAGTGTCTTATCCGAGGTGCAAGGTGTTTGTTGGGAACAATGGCAGGTAGCGGCGGCGAGGCTTAAGAGAGGAAATACGGAAACACACACGCAAATGCCGAGACAAAGTTATCTGCAGATTAGCTCGCGTCGGGGATTTGGCAAGACCGTTTGATGGATTTAGTCTAATCGGAAAGCCAAACTCTGACTTGAATTCCATCTTTTGGGAGAACATGACCCCGGATTTAAATTAGCCACGATTCATCGACAAATAATCGAGTTTCGAGTTAATGGACTTGTATTTTTAGAACTTATTAATCGGGTTTTTAACTCATTTTCGGATACGGACTCTGAAACTGATCTTAGTTTTTCTTTTTAGATTATCTATTTATTCAAATTTCGACGGTGATAGACATCCAATTATCTTTCTGCTGAAAATTGAAATGAGTTTATCACGAGTAGACGCCCCGTCCATGACAAGTGGGAGGGTGGCAGCGAAAGAACACCATCCCTTCCACTTCAAATGGATTAAACGTCTAGCACAGTTAATGGCAGTCAATGAGTTTCTGTTATGTATTTTTCATGACTGAATATTGGAAGAAAAAAAAAAAAAAATTAAACGTAATTAAAATACAGTAAATGTTCAGTTCATATTTCTTTATTTTTTTCTTTTTAAAATTTGATTACATTTTTCAAAATAATCAATAGCAGTCAATAAACATTGGTTCTAGTGCAGCAACGATTAATCGATTAACTCGAGTAATTCTATTAGATAAAAGCTTCGAATCAAATTTTGTTACTTGGAGTATTCGTTTAATTATAGTGGCGTTCTAACAGTTTTGTAAGTGTTTGCATTTAGTTTTACTGATTCGGGTGGATACACTACATTTAACATCCAGCTGCTCCCTGTTAAGACTAACAAGTTTTTGTTTGAGCTAATGCTTTTCATGAATTCGTAATTTAGTTTACAGGTATATTTGGCAGTTTTTTTGTGGGAATATGTGTTTGAACAATTTGTTGAGAGCATTGTAAAAAAAAGTTAGCATTTTATAGCATTTATGCTAGCGGATCTTTGCTATGCAAGTTAGCCAATTGTTCTTTTGTTGTACTTAGATCCTCGTTTATTTACTTTTTTTTTTTTTATACTGTTTGAGGCCAAATTCAGTTATTTTCATTTTTTTTCAGATGAAAGTGCAATTCTGCATAGTTTGAAGAAACACTCGAGAATTTTATTTTGTATTCGCATTTAATGTTCCTTTGAAAGTGCAATCTTAGCAAGTCTTTGTTTTTACATCTCCTGCAACGCATTATATGTTCCCAATCTTATCTTAATCTTATTACTCTTGCACTTTTTTGCACTGCCTGAACAAAGGACTATATCATATACATTTTATATTTACCTAGATTTTATACTTTTACACATGCAATCCACTGTATAATTGAAATAAATGATTGTATAAGGAAAATAAAGGGCTATTCTATTTTATTCTGCTCGATTATTCGAAGTCACTCGTTGATAGATTAATTGACTAATTAAATAATCGATAGCTGCAGCCCTAATTGGTTCCTTCGCTGTCAAACCTCCCATTTCAGATAGACTGGACGTCTATCGCCATCAATGGCAGTCAATGAGTTTCTCTTCCGTATTTTAAACACCTTTTTTAAATAAAAAAAGATTGATTCTTTCATTTGTAATTTAAAAAAAAAACACTGTTCCGTTATTTATTTATTTTTTATTAAAAAAAAACAAAAAAAAACGGGTATTTTTGCCCCATCCGTTAACAAATAAAATCAACGTCCACACCACCTCGTTTGTAAGAAAAATATCAACCATATTCAACTGTTTAAGTGCGTTTTCTTTTTTGTGTGTGCAAATTTTATGTAATAAAGGCTCAGCCCTTTTCCTTAGTTGATAGCATGAATGTATATTTAACTGTCTTAAATTGTGGCAAATAATTCTGTTTCCTGTTTGGTTTGCTGTGACACAACTGCAGTTAGCGAGTTAGCAAGAGCCCAATTAAGTAATAAACCTTCCTTGTCTTACATTCGGGCACCATTTAGCATCGTTAGCACGGGTTGCTATCACGCGCAGTGGGTCCATTGCATATATCTTTAATACATTTGCAATGTATATGTGACGTTGTAAGATTCCAAATCCGTGAGCGTAAGCCCAGTCCCTGAATGTAAACAAGGGTCTTTGAAACATTTTTTGTCCCAGGCAGTGATGTTTCGACTGTAAAAAAAAAAAAAAAACAACGCAAATCTCCTGGTATTAATATACACATGACGACGCATCAAACACAGAACTTGCAAATCTTCACTTTGGACGGAGTTTTTTAAAACACTCGTTTTTAATGCCCAAAATGTGCGTGTGGATTATGGGCTGTAGAAACCGAAGATAGAAATGATAACGCCATAGAAATGAGAACTAGGGTTGTTCCGATCATGTTTTTTTGCTCCCGATCCGATCCCGATCGTTTTAGTTAGAGTATCTGCCGATCCCGATATTTCCCGATCCGATTGCTTGTTTTTTTTTTGCTCCCGATTCAATTCCAATCATTGCCGATAATTTTTGCCGGTCATATACATTTTGGCAATGCATTAACAAAAAAAAATGAATAAAACTCGGACGAATATATACATTCAACATACAGTACATAAGTACTGTATTTGTTTATTATGAAAATAATTCCTCAAGATGGCATTTACATTATTAACATTCTTTCTGTGAGAGGGATCCACGGATAGAAAGACTTGTAATTCTTAAAGGATAAATGTGACTTTGTATATTGTGACTAAATATTGCCATCTAGTGGATTTGTTGCGCTTTCAGTAAATGATACTGTAGCCATTTACTGTTCTGCCCAAATGCATGATGGGATGTGCAACCATGACTGTGCGTAGTGGCACCAATTGATATATCTTCTCTGCGTTGGGAAATAACATAGGGTGTTAAGAAAAAGATCAACTACTACCTTGCTTCCCCACATTGCTTCCCACGATACTTCTAATTATTGAGAGAGGGACTGTAAGGCTTTTGCCAGTTAATAAAAGACTGCCAAAATTCACTCTACTCATTTTACGCTACCTTTTAGCTCTATATATAGGTAAAACGGCGCCATTATAGATTGAACGCGACAATGCGTGAGTAGGTCGTGCAGCACATGCGTTAAATATTTTAACGTGATGAGTTAAAAAAAAAAATTTAATTACCGCCGTTAACACGATAAATTTGATAGCCCTACTTTAAGCCAAAACTAAAGACTCTGGATGAGTGTAAGACATTTTGTCTGTAACGTTAAATACAATTAGAAAACAATTTAATTAAAAAAAATATATACAGTATATTAAAAAAAGGCATGTCCGATATTTTTTTTGCCGATTCCGATACTTTGAAAATGACGTGATCGGACCCGATCGATCGAAAAGGTTCTTTTTGCAAGATACCCTGCTATGTGTAAACATGGCCTAAGTGTTAGGTAATTCTCTTTTGCGTATAAAGCCAATTATGTACATCATTTTCCCTACTGTGTTGCAATACATAATTTTAGGGCTCCCCCACCTGTCAAATCCCAGTTTAACCACAGCCCACAACCCAAATTCTAAATCCAAACTTTCAATTTCTAGCACTAAATTTCTCCATTTCTTCACCTGAAGAAGCGCCGCCTGCTCTCGCCATCTGCCCGCCGCTCCCATTTCTCCATAAAACAATTTACGTCAAATCAATAATGGATCGATTCATTTTCATTGTGCATAATGCCTCTCCCGATAGAGAGGCCCGACAAGAGCTTAATTGCGGTAATAAACGCCGTCGATGAAGCGCCGCCGTTACTCTGCGGCCCATTAGGAAGACGACTCGGCTCGGTCCTGAGGGGGGACGCCGTCTTGTACTGAATTGTTAACTCTTTCAATGCCGTTGACTATGATAGATTCCGACTCACTGGCCTGCAGAACTGCTTGTGGCTTTTTTCATACTTTTTATTTATTTATTTATATTAAATTATTGAATTTAAATTAGGTTGGCACTAGTATATTTGGACTGGATTTCACGTCTCCACAGTTATTGGCAGCTCAATGTATACAGTGGTATGAAAAAGTATCTGAACTTTTAGGAATTTCTCACATTTCTGCATAAAACCATCAAATGTGATCTGAGCTTTGTCAAAATCACACAGAAGAACAAAAAAGTGTCTGCTTTAACTAAAACCACCCAAACATTCATAGGTTGTCATATTTTAATGAGGATAGTATGTAAACAATGACAGAAGGGGGAAAAAATAAGTACGTGAACCATCACATTTAATATTTTGTGCCCCCCTTTGGCAGCAATAACTTCAACCAGACGCTTCCTGTAGCTGCAGATCAGTCTGGCACATCAATCAGGACTAATCTTCGCCCATTCTTTTATACAAAACTGCTGTATTTCAGTCAGATTCCTGGGATGTCTGGCACGAATCGTTGTCTTTAGGTCATGCCAGAGCATCTAAATGGGGGGTCAAGTCTGGACTTTGATTTTGACACTCCATAAAGTGTATTTTGTTCTTCCTAACTCCTTCTGAAGTTGATTTATTTCTGTGTTTTGGATCATTGTCTTGTTGCAGCATCCATCTTCTTTTAAGCTTCAACTGACTGACAGACAGCCTCAGGTTTTCCTGCAATACAGCCTGATAAACTTTTGAATTTGTTCTTCCATTAACGCTATATTGCCTAATGTATCACATTTGGTACACCTAAAATTTCATGATTTTGAGACGAATTCAGAATTTTGACATTTCTTTTTGAAAAAAAAAAATGATTGCTGCAAGTCAACACATGCATCTGCAAGTTCCATGAGAAAAAAAAACCCCAACAGGATTTACCCTATAAATGTTTGGGTGGTTTAAGTTAAAGCTGACACTGTTTTTTCATCTGTGTGATTTTGTGAGTTTGTCATTAGTAGGCGTCCAATCCACTTGAACTGAATTGGACGTCTATCACCGTTAATGAGTGCAATGTAATGATAATGAAAGACACTTAAAAACAGACTGAAATTTTATGACGTCAATGCTTATAAATGCATGAACACAACTTTCAGACAGAAACAAATTGAAAGTTTCTGAGGTGAGAGTTTTTCCGTAACCTATCTAGGAGTTTATTTTGTTAGAGTGCTGTAAATTGAAATGAGTTTCTCACGAGTAGACATCCAGTCCACTTGAACTGGATTGGATGTCTATCGCAGTCCTCACCTGGGGCCTTTGCCACAGCCGATGCGTTCGCCCTTGAAGTAGACGGCGACAGTGTAAGTACGCGCATGCGAAGGTCCGACTGTCTGCAGCGTCCTGAAAAAAAAAAAAAAGCCCAAACGGTGAGAAAGGGAAATAGAAAGCACGAAAAAGGCCCACACATAATAAGCGTCGTCCTCACAAAAGAAAGAACGCAGAGGGGAAAAAAACATTTTCAAGTGAAACATAATGTATTGAATTTCATCGCAAAGTGTTCTTAATTTGAATGTAACTTTGGTTGGAATTCTCAAACTTGTTGAAGGTCTCATTTCACATTGGTCATGGTGTCAAACTCTGGCTCCGGGGTCCAGACAGGGTTAGTTTGTGTCGCCCCGCAAAAGTAATAGAAAGCAGAATTTGACTAAAATTATAGTATTATATAAATTTTGGGATTAACTATTATTATTATTATAGCATTAATTAGTATTATAATTATAGTATTATATTAATTCTATCTTAAACTTTTCCCCCCAATAGAAAAATGTACAATTATATCTAATAAAAGTTATAATAAATACAGCTTTTATTTGTTGTTTTTATTGATTAAAAAAAAAAAAATTAGTTGTGCATTGAGTTCAATAAAATAAAATAATAATAATAAAATAATAATAATAACAAAAATAATAAAATAAAATTTCTGATGAGGAAGACCAAAATAGGAGAAACGTTACTGTTTTTTCCCCTCTTTTTAAAAAACGTTTAAAGTGAATAAATGTATAAATAAAATTTTTTTTTTTAAATATTAAATTAGAACATTTTCCCCTTTGGCTATTTTAACAAGTCAGGTCAAAATTAATGAAATAAAATAAAAGAATATTTACTGTTTTCCCCCCATTTTGTTAATCAAAACAACATTTTTATCAAATTTATAAAATACATTAAGGGTTTTTTTTCTGTTCTTCTATTATTTTTTTTTATATATATATAACTGCATTGACTTCATGTTTTTGAAATATTTAATTAAAATATCACTTTTGATAAGGACGACAGAAATTTTACTTTTTCTTTTTTTTGTTTAAAGTGAATAAATTTATAAATAAAGCATTTTACAAAATCTAAACAATAAAAGATACTTTTTATCACCTTTTTAATATTTTAACAAGCCAATTACAAATAAATTACAAATAAATTAAAAACTTTTTTTTTCTTAATTAAAAATGTAAAACGACTGAATGAAAAATCAAAAAGACAAATATAAATAGTTTACTCCTTCCCCTTTTTAATATCAAAAAACACATGAAAATATTTGCTGTTTTCCTCTTTTTTGCTAGATTAATGTAAATCCATAAAACAGGTCAATAAACAAGAGAATATTTGCAATTGAGAGCTTCAAAAATAGAGAATTTTTAGTCGCTTAACAATTCCGCGACGATTAAAGTAGTTGTCGTTCCATTTGATAACTGATTCGTTGTCGATTTGACAGCCCTACCCTAACCCTTGCAAAAGCAAATCACGGTAAATCCTCCTCACTAGTCGCCATGGCAACAAATACAATTGAATTCTTTCAATCTCAAGTGCAGCGCAGCCATTTGATAAAAGCAGCCGTCACCCAAAAAAGACCGTTTGGGGCAAGTGTGAGGATATACAAAAAGGAAAAAAAAAAAAGAGATGATGTTCTCAAAAGAAGAAAAAAGACTAGGCGTCAGCTTCTTTTCTTCTGCAGGGACCGACGCGTGAACAAAACTCGGGTGATGTTTGAAATGTTAACATTTGCATAAACACGCGTCGCGCGCGCCCGCCTGAATTATTCACACACAATTGACTTATTTCACGAGCGCGCACGATCCATTTTTAATGCAACGTGGTCACTTATGACACCTCGTCAATTATTCACCCATCGTTTTCGCGCGCAGCAAACAAGACGGCGAAGAAGACGGCGCGACGGCCGCGCCACCAACCTGGATTTCAAAGACTCATTAGAACCCTAAGGCTGCAACAAACCATTATTTTGATAGTCAATTAATCGTCTTATCATATTAAAATATTGTTATTCTCAAATATCATGTTTACAAAGATAATTCGTTTGCTTCCACTGAGGACAACAGAAATCAGAGAATCTATATTGCGTTTCCTCTTTTATCAAATAAAAAAAAAAAAAAAATAGAAAATGAAGATAAACATTGAGAAAAAAAAATAATTAAAAAAAATATTAAAAAAGAAATTAAAGAAAAATATTTACTGTTCACATTTTCTACAAAAACATTCACAAAAACATTACAATACATATACAATTTTTAAAAATACTGTAAATAATGGATAATAAAATGTTATTTCACATTGCCACTGCCACTGACAGCGATGTTGAATGCTGAATGCTCATGTTTCAGTTCCAATGACGGCGATGGACGTCCAATCTATTTTGAGGAACAAATAATGAACGAATCAAGAGATTACTGTGGTACCTCGACATACGATCGCTTCGACACACCATCTTTTCGACATCCGACGTAAAATTTGACTTGCAATGTGGTTCTACATCCTACACATGCTCGAAATACGATGATTTATGACAGCACCGCAGTTTGTTTTCCCACAAGATGGATGCAATGCGGATTTTCTTGTGGGAGAAAACAACAAAAGGAAAAAGGTGACGCTTACGTTGAAATGAAGATGGAAATGATAAAAAAAATATATATATATATATGAGCGCCGTGTGTGAGTCTATGAACTGGTGAGACAATACAGCCATAGAATGTCTACGATCTCAACGGTCCTCCTCCGACCTCCGTTTGCCAGTCTTTATAAGGTGAAAATTATTGTTGTAACATCATTTATTTCAGAACTTGTGCAACACAACACGCCTACTGTCCGCTGAATCTGACGCCAACAACAGAACATGAAAAGTGAAAGTAAAAACTCTAATGCACCTATCTCACTGATACGTCAGCCACATGGTGCGTTCAGGTACACCACGCAAAACACATCCTCCACATTAGAACCCGATTCGTTACATTATTACAGGTATTATTATTATTATTATTATTATTACTATTATTTAGGGCTGTCAAAATTATCGCGTTAACGCACAGTAATTAATTTTTTTAATTAATCACGTTAAAATATTTGACGCAATTAACGCACATGTCCCGCTCAGACAGTATTTTGCCTTTTGGTAAGTTTTACAGCAAGGCTTTTTGTGCTGTCTAACAGTGAACTCTTGTGGTCGCTTTGCGACATGGTTTATTGTTTTCTTGCCAGTTCAATATGGCTGCACGACGTCTCGGGCTGACGCCTACGTTGTAATGTTGTGCTTATATGATCCTTGGACAAGATTTGTCCGTAAGTATGGTTGTTGTAAAGAATGTACATATTATGTTAGTAAGCGAAATGTTATATTTTTTGTATGAGACGCTTTTTGTTTATGTTTAGTGAACCTGTATAGCGTGCTAAGCTAACGTTGTTGCTAATGCAATGCTTGTGTACTTTTTTTTTTGTAGTTTTAGGACGGTCTAAAGAGGACAATGGTTTGAGGCCATTTTATTAATAAATCAGATGAAAAAGGAAGAAGTCTGATTATTAAGGCGTCGTTCACTAGCTGTCTAGCTCTGGAAAAAGTAGACGCTTCGGAGTGAGGACAGCATAGACAGATTTAAATGACAGTAGAGTGAAATGCCCACTACATGTTGAATGTATATATCCATCTTGTGTCTTATCTTTCCATTCCGACAATTTATTTTACAGAAAATATATATAATTTACAGAAAAATATGGCATATTTTATAGATGGTTTGAATTGCGATTAATTGCAATTACGATTAATTAATTTTTAAGCTGTAATTAACTCGATTAAAAATTTTAATCGTTTGACAGCCCTACTATTATTATATTATTCCGATTTTTATAATTGATAATGGATTTGTTTTGCTCTGTGTAATTGCTATTTGCAATAGTACCAGCAGTATTCATTAAGGATTTAGTGCAGGTTTTCGGGCTGTGGAACGAATTAATGGAATTATAACGTATTCTTATGGGAAGATCCTGGTCAACATACGACCATTTTGACTTAGAAACAAGGTCCTGGAACGAAATAACTTTGTATGTAGATGTACCACTGTATGTAGGAAACGGAATAGGTGATTAACATTTGGGGTCATGAGGTCAAAGGTCACAGAGGTCAGAAAAATAATTTTTTGATAACCTGATCACGGATTTGTCTATTTAACTCAAATTTGATTGGGATGGGCGAATTGACTTTCACATTAACTTCTATTTATGTGATTTTAGAGAAAAAAAAACTTCTCCGTCATACCCTACTCTGTCCTGTCTTTCCTCTAGCCATCTCAGTTCAAATGAACTTAAAGTCTGTTGCTGTCAAGGGCAATGAAAAAGTTTCAAGGCGCATTATGCCCCCGGACTATTTTTATTTTGTCCATTTTACCCTAAAATTCACTGCTGTATTTTAAGCCAATAGAACAGTTTTGTTTGATAGAACAATATGTTTATATGCTGCCCTAACAGTTTCATGGCGTATTATGCCCCCGGACTATTTTTATCTTGTCCGTTTTACACTAGAGACACCCGTTTACAGACACCGCGCAACTGCTTTTGTTTCAACCCAGCCATAAAAAGAAGGTAAGCAATTATATTATTCGAAATGTCTATCATTTTAAGCTTAGAGTCATTAATTGATGTCTAATATTTAGTAAAAAGAACGACTTTAAAAAGAAAAGTATTCCCTCGCATATTTTAAACTTTTAAACAAATTACGTCACTATGAAAACAATAGTGACTGTGTATAGTCACGGATATCTACCTTATAACTATTACTTAATTGTATTTTTTTGTTACTGTTGCATTTTCCCAGATATTTTAGATGATAAATAATCGATTCAAACAAAGAAAATTTTCAAGAAACAAAAAAAACAAAAAAACGGTTAAAAGGGTACATATTTGAAAAGAACATCTCGACCACTCCTTGATGTCCGTGATTTCTGCATCGCGACCCTTCTTATATTACCGTGTTTCACCCATAAAACCCCCACAAAGTCCAGCTGTGGCCATTCACAGCAGTGTTTTCACACTCAGTGATACATGCTACACAGAATTTTTTGGGCTCGAAACAAGGGACGTTCGTGATAATATCTCGTTAAAATCATGGTGTCTATAATTATGCTCTCTCTTGCTCTCACCTTGAGTTACCGGAAAGACACAAAACGACATACGTTGCAGTCGAACGCTAACGCGAGAATTATGGACACTGCAGGCTAACTGACTAGCGTGCTGTCCATGATCTTTTTGACCCTTGTTGCCGTTTGGATTGCTTATTATGGTATGATATCGATGTATTAGATACATTAGATTCTTAAATCATAAAGCCTAGGCTTCAAGGCTAAATACAATAAATAGTGTTATGTACTCACATTTATATGTTCCCTATATGCATGTGGAACCTTTTATTCTCAGTATCTTGCATTCACATTCTTTAATCATAATTGAAAAAAATATTTTAAAAGCCCACTGCAAAAATTAAAATATTATAGTATTGGAATTTAACCCCTTAAATTCCCCTGGAAATGTTTTTTCTTTGCACAGATTAAAATAGGCCAATTTTGAAAATTGGCCAAATTGGTCTCAGAGAGGATCTTCAAGTCACCTGAGTGTTTTCCGCCATGTATATACTGTTATTAACATTCTAACACTTCTGGAAAGCACTGCAATCTTACCACAATCGTTGCAATTGACAGTGAGAGACATATTTGACCATTCTCACCGTCAATGGCGGACAAAAAACAAAAACCCTAATATTTATTTTTTTACAATCCTACCTAAATCTCGACAGCCTCATCGCCGATGAAACGCATCCTGACCCTTCCGCTGTAAAGCGTGTTTGTCAGTCGCCATGGCAACATATCCATCCTGATGCTAGCGCGTCTTTTGTCAAATGACGCTTTTGCCTTGACCTTTTTGTCAAAGAGCGCGCGTCTCCCCGGGGAGCGTTTATTTATCACAACAACGGGGACCTTTACACGGCAAGTTCAGCACGCAGGGGTTCTGTAAACCGGACCTGTTTGCCGGCTAGCATGTGGGAGGAGAAACCACCACTGCGAGGAAGGATGACAGCAATTCCGCTGTGACTAATGTGAATTTTAACGCATAGGCTGCCATTGAACCAGAGTTCATTTAAAAAAATATATAGCTATATAATAGCAGTATTGTAACTTTGACATTTAAAACGCTCAAACTTTAGCCGTGCAAGCAAGACAGTCCTGTCCAATCCATTGATTCATCATACAGTACTGTCTTACCTACCTCAAGTCTCTAACCACTTCGCGGCCATCTGATGACCGAGCCAATCAGGAGAAAGATGCAGGAGCTCCAGATGTGACCAGGAAGCATAGCTGCTTGTATATGGCGGAAAACACAGACAAGACTGAAAAAGCAGTTTCTGCTCTTGCACCCCTCTTTAAAATAAACTGCTGTATTTTAAGCCAAAAAAAACTGTTGTTTGATAGAACAATATGTCTTTATGCTGCCATAGCAGATTCATGGCGCACTAAGACTCCGAACTATTTTTAATTTGTCCGTTTTACCCTGAAAACCCCCCGTTTACAGACGTCGCGCTAGGGCTGGGCGATATGGCCTTAAGTACGTATCACGATAAATTGAGCAGATTCACCTCGATAACGATAAATGACGATAAATTCGCCCAAGCAAACCGTTATATAATTTGAAAATTTGAATCAATGCATGGAATACAAATGAACAGTTTCTCGTTAAATTTATTTACCAGCTTTCAATTTAACAATTGCACATGCAGTCTAAACATTAAGTATTAAAAAAAAATCTTGTAAACAATAAGAATTCTTGTGTGAACATTTATAACAGCTTGTATGACTTGAAAAATATCATCACTTGAATTTCATTAAATTTATTCTGCATTGTTATACACTAGATAGTGGCATACGTTTAGATATTTAGAATAGATACAAATACGACACATCCACCCGCCCCCCAGAAATTATACTTAATTAAAAAATAAAATGTTTCACAAACCTTTCCTTTCTTTTATTCGGCTCAATTATTTACATCTTATGATTTTGGAAATCCTTACAGTATGCAATAAATAATATTCCTGTTCCCAAGCACTGTGCTTACTGTACTGTAATTTTTACAAAAAATAAACAATATAGTTACTCCCCGTCATCTAGGACGAGCCACTTACAAGACTAGCACTGTCGTGTATTACAAATACTGCTTTGAACACATCTTCACAGACAAAAGCAATGACACAGGCTTAAAGAGGTCAACTTTAATTGTGTAAATCACACTCAATGACGACACGATCTCCTGGTTGAAATAGACGACATCCACTTAATTCTATTGAAGATATGTAATGCTGAGGCAATTTGTCAACTTTACTTCTAAAAAGAAACGTGCACTGTTTATCCAGTAGATGGGGCTCTTGCAGTGTGTCAAACAGTGATTCAATTTAGGGCAATTGTCTTAAAAGTGGTTCATTGTTTCAGAAAGCCTCGGTTTTTCCATCCCTATCTGGAACCCGTCAAGAGTTTACTTAATGTCGGGTGAAAGTTTGGCGAAGCTAACTTAAGCCCGACTTCATCCCGTTTGCTTGTAGCGTTAGCCGCTAGCGTTAGCTGCTAGCGTTAGCCTACCGGGCTTCTGTTTGATTGGCTTCCTGAAAACCATGTGACTCCAAACGTAAGCACACTGTCTGCTTTCTTAAAGGGGAATGAACATAGTCGAACAACACAGAGTCAAAGCGGGATGAAAAGACTATATTTTCTTCTTTTATTAAATTACCGAATTTACCGACATGGTCAAAATTACGTCGGTCATCGTGAAGAATTTCGGTAACGGTAAATTTTCAGTTTACCGCCCTGCTCTACGTTGCGCAACCGCTTTTGTTTCGACCTAGCCATTAAAAGAATTATATTTATTATTCTATTATACTATTATTATAAAAGTCTGCTATGGCAGCATATGGACATATTGTTCTATCAAACAACAGTTTTTTGGCTTAAAATACAGCAGTTTATTTTAAAGAGGGGTGCAAGAGCAGAAACTGCTTTTTCAGTCTTGTCTGTGTTTTCCGCCTGAAATATTTAATCTTGGGAAGAGAGAAAAAGCAATGCTGTTTTAGCCTTTAAAGGTCTGTGCTAAGTGATCATCTGATGCTAAATGCAATTCTAGTATTCGCGTTAGCATTAGCTTCAGAATGGCGAGCGCCCTTTTAAAACATTGGCCAGTCTAAAGCAGAGCCACTTGGCATTTCAGGTCAGTAATTCTAGAGGATGTTAAACGTGCGGAAAACATTTTTTTTTTACATACAGTTCGTGGTTTCTAGGTAGGTTTAATTCAAAATAATGTACTGCTTTTCCTGCTGAGTGTGTATTATCATCACAAAGTTGGATCCTGGTTTTGCTTGCTGATGCAAACTATTCCTTTCAAACATGCAAGAATTGCAGCGGCTTCCTCGGAGGTCTCCATTTCGTTGTTTTCCGTTCAGCTTAGTTTTTGTGGTTTTATTTTGCCAGAGGTGGGTGTGGCGAGTAAATAATGCGTCACTGGCGCAGACTAGAATGTCACAGCAGTTCGTGTCAGGTGCAGTACTCATGTGCGAACACAACTGCCTGGCCAAGGTTAGTCCCTATAACTACCGTCGCCCAATCAACAGCCATATATTTTTGCAAGGCACCTTCCATGAAAAAAGTCTCAATTGGATACATCACAGAGTTACAGTGGGGCAAATAAGTATTTAGTCAACCACTAATTGTGCAAGTTCTCCCACTTGAAAACATTAGAGAGGCCTGTAATTGTCAACATGAGTAAACCTCAACCATGAGAGACAGAATGTGGGGGGGAAAAAAAACATAAAATCACATTGTTTGATTTTTTAAAAATTGATTTGCAAATCATGGTGGAAAATAAGTATTTGGTCAATACCAAAGTTCATCTCAATACTTTGTTTTGTACCCTTTGTTAGCAATAACGGAGGCCAAACGTTTTCTGTAACTCTTCACAAGCTTTTCACACATTTATGCTGCTATTTTGGCCCGTTCCTCCATGCAGATCTCCTCTAGAGCAGTGATGTTTTGAGGCGGTCATTGGGCAACACAGACTTTCAACTCCCTCCACAGATTTTCTATGGGGTTGAGATCTGGAGACTGGCTCGGCCACTCCAGGACCTTGAAATGCTTGTCACGAAGCCACTCCTTTGTTGCCCCGGCTGTGTGTTTGGGATCATTGTCATGCTGAAAGACCCAGCCACGTCTCATCTTCAATGCCCTTGCTGATGGAAGGAGATTTTCACTCAAAATCTCTTGATACATGGCCCCATTCGTTCTTTCACAAATCAGTCGTCCTGGTCCCTTTGCAGAAAAACAACCCCAAAGCATGATGTTTCCACCCCCATGCTTCACAGTGGGTATGGTGGTCTTCGGATGCAATTGAGTATTCTTTCTCCTCCAAACTCGAGAACATGTGTTTCTACCAAAAAGCTCTATTCTGGTTTCATCTGACCATAAAACATTCTCCCAGTCCTCAAATGGATCATCCAAACGCTCTCTAGCGAACCGCAGACGGGCTTGGACGTGTACTGGCTTCAGCAGGGGGACACGTCTGGCAGTGCAGGATTTCAGTCCCTGGCGGCACATTGTGTTAATGATCGTAGCCTTTGTTACTGTGGTCCCAGCTCTCTGTAGGTCATTCACTAGGTCCCGCTGTGTGGTTCTGGGATTTTTGCTCACCGTTCTTGTTATCATTTTGACGCCACGGGGTGAGATCTTGCATGGATCCCCAGATCGAGGGAGATTATCAGTGGTCTTGTATGTCTTCCATTTTCTAATAATTGCTCCTACCATTGATTTCTTAGGTGACTAAATACTTATTTTCCACTCTAAATTGGAAATAAATTCTTTAAAAATCAAACAATGTGATTTTCTGTTTTTTTTTTCCACATTCCGTCTCTCATGGTTGAGGTTTACCCATGTTGACAATTACAGGCCTCTCTAATCTTTTCAAGTAGGAGAACTTCCACAATTGGTGGTTGACTAAATACTTATTTGCCCCACTGTATATGTGGACTATATTCAAAGAAGAAATACGGAACAATGAATCTGGCATGCCAGATTATTCAAACTTGTTACAATACATATCAACAACCTTCTTACTGTCAACTTTAAAGTAAAATAATAATCTAACATTGGCTGCTATTGACGGCGCTAGACGTCCAACCCGTTTTGACTGTGAGGGGCAAATGGACGCCCCCTCCCAGTTAAAACGGATTGGACATCTAGCCCCATCAATGCCAAACATCTTACTTGTAGAGTGGAATATCAGGCTCCTTGCCCTCTGTCCTCAGCGTCAGGCAGCACTGCTGCAACTGTGACTTGGGGTCGTTCCAATCCTGGTTGAGGATAAACTCCTGCAACACAAGGTCAAAAATGGAACGAGTCATCTCGACGTCCTCCATTTCAGACACACGAGAAATGACAAATCTGGGCTTTTATTTCATTTCTGCTTCTGTGAACCTCTGCCATCCGAGCACTCTCCATCTGGACAAATCACAGGCTACTTAAGACAAAAGCCAATCCGCGTCCAGAAATACGAAGCGGCCAGGAGTCCCCCAGGTGTGCCGCCCTGATACATTTCCCTTATCCAGGAGGGACTTCTAAAAGCTCTTCCATTAACAAGGAAGCAGCCTTGTCATAAAAAGGAGCGACTTTGAATCCAGAACTGTCTGCTCCTATTAATTTTCTACAAAGAGTGCTTCTGCTGCCTGCTCTCTCGCTTTATTGCTCCCGACCTCTCAGACTCTGCCGCAGCGCACTTTGTTTCCCTTTTTCCCCGCTTCCTCATCTCTCGGGGCGCTAGCTAGCTTATAGAAGTTAGAAACGTAGCTGTTTGGCATACGTCGGCTATCCGCACGTAATCACAGAGTGCGGCGAAAAAAGGGAGAAGTCATTATAAGGGAGGGCTCTTCATTGCTTCTCTGTTTCCGCCCAAATTGGATGAAAAGTGAGGCCGCGCGCAGGCCCGATCGCAACTTTTTCTCTTGGAAGTGGAAATGAGGCGACTGCCGCGCGGAGCCGGGTTCGTCCCCGGAGAGGCTCACCGAGACGGCAATTAGGCCGGCACATCAGACCACGGCGGACGCTTCACAAGGGAGGCCGCCGCAGATAGATACGGCTTCGTCCCGCCGCGGCACGCTAGGCGTCGCGCGGATGGCTTTGCGACACCGAGGCCATTAGCCCGCGTTTAGGATTTTCGGGCCAGGGGCGAAACCGAGCCGTGGCCGCTCGTTAGCACGAAAAAGGTGCTTTGAAATTGTCACGCTTTCGGCATTTGGTAAAGCAAAGTCATTTAACTCATTGGCTGCTGTTGACGGCCAATCCGTTTTGACTGGGATGGGCGAATGAACTACAGTGATCCCTCGCTACTTCGCACTTCAAACTTCGCGCCCTCAGTCCATCGGTGATTTTTTTTCCCCAAATAAAAAAATAAATAAATAAATGAATAAATGCAGTATTTTATAGAGCTGTCCCAATCCGATCACAGAGTCTTTCTCTCTGTCTCCAGCTGCTTTTCTTGGTCAGGCCGTGCACTGGAGTTTGCTTATTAAAGTTTACGATGATTGGCAGACGTTAAGGTTAGATCTTGCCAGAGATGCTGGGAAGCCGAAGCTTAACAGTGCTGCATGCATCAATCGTCGTTTAACCTGTCAAACAGTTACTGTGGCACCTCATTATGTGTAAGTGAGCAGCTTGAGTTGATTTGAGTGGACTCACTCAATGAAGCATTTAATAAAGCCAAGCATTTTTCTACTTAGTTCTTGTTTAAAAATAATTCGGACAGTTAACAGACAGTTACATGTCTAAAACTTGCATAATTATTACATTTGCAGTGCTTAAAAACCATGTATTAAAATATATACACATAACTTTTTTTTTTTTAATTATACTTTGGGGAAAAAGTGAAAAAACGTCTTGTATGTATCTCTTTCCAATGCTAAATCTGAATAAATACATTGAACACTCACAGTTTTTCCACTTATCGCGGCGAGTTCTGGTCCCCATTAACCGCAAAAAATGAGGGATCGCTAAGTCGTTATCCGTTTTTGGGTTTTAAAACAGATTTGGAACGAACGAATGATACACTGATCGTCTTTTTCTCAAACTGTATAATCTTAACTTTCCTCAAATTTGAAGGTTAGTTTGCCAATTCTAATCTGATTCCATAGCTCATCAAAGTATCAAAATCCATCTGAGACGGGGGTTCATCTTCCGCCACACATGGAAGTCGTCTTCACGAATCAATGTCAGAAAAGCCCGCTAACAAGCCGATAGCAACTCCACGACAGCGTTGCGATTCCCATCGAGGACGACTAAAATAGCGATTCTGGCGCCGCACGGAGCCTTTGCATCAATGCTCGCGCCATTAAGCAAGCACCATTAACCCCCCACCTTAGCACCCCTTTCCTCCAATTGGTCTCTCTCAGCGGCTCATTGATCAGGAGCCGGCGGCCGAGGCTATCAATAGGCGCTCACCTTCAGTCGGGGGAAGAAGCAGACGTTCATGAAGGTGTGCACGAATTCCAGGTCCTTATCAATGTAGAGCGCCGCAATGAAAGCTGGAAAACAGTGTGAAAAAATGTTAAGTGGTTTAACAATACACATTATGAAACTTATTATCGGAATAATTGCGCTATTATCCCAATGTGGTACTGAATTACAAACGTCTGAAGAAACAGATAAGACACAAATGATGAATTTTCTGACCTGCAAATATGTTGGCAGGATTTCAAGTGTCTCAAACAAGGTTAACTGCGTTTTGGCTTAATAGAGTGAATATTGCATGAATGGTAGTGAAACGTTGGAATTTTCCAGATTTGTTAGCTGCTGTAGTAATTAGATACAGTGCCCTACATGATTATTGGCACCTCTGGTTAAGATGTGTTTTTTAGCTTCTAATAATTTTTAAAATTCAAATAATATGGGACCTTAATGGGAAAAAAGAGAAAATCAACCTTCAATGCAAGCGCATTTATTCAGTGGATAAAAAAATCCCACAAAAACAAATAATTATTTGACATCAAATAATGTGTGCCACAATTTTTAGCACCCCTGGTGTTATTACTTTGTACAACCCCCTTTTGCCATCAAATGGCAATGGGAGGAGCTTGATTTTGTGTCTGGTGAACCATTTCTGAGTAGATTTGGCCATATGTCTTGCAGAAAGACCCAGTGACAACCCATCTTCAGCTTTCGGGCAAAGGGCAACAGATTTTGATTTAAAATGTCCTGGTATTTCAAAGCATTCATGATGCCATGCACCCTAACAAGGTTCCCAGGGCCTTTGGAAGCGAAACAGCCCCACAGCATCACTGACCCACCCCCATACTGTCCCCCCATACGGTCCCAGGCTTCAACTGGGACCGTGTGCTTTGGTCAGATGAGACCAAGATTGAGCTTTTTGGCAACTAACACTCTAAATGGGTCAGGCATGCCACGAAAGATGTGCATGCTGAAAAGCACCTCATACCCACTGTGAAGTATGGGGATGGGTCAGTGATGCTGTGGGGCTGTTTCGCTTCCAAAGGCCCTGGGAAGCTTGTTAGGGTGCATGGCATCATGAATGCTTTGAAATACTAGGACATTTTAAATCAAAATCTGTTGCCCTCTGCCTGAAAGCTGAAGATGGGTCGTCACTGGGTCTTTCAGCAAGAGTCAGTTTTAGCTGGTTTAACTAGTCCCTAATGTGGTCCAATACAGCAGGTATCATATATTTATTTTGAACACTGCAAAAACTCAAAATCCTATCAGTACGTACAGTTTAAACTTAAAACTTAACTGGAACTTAAAAATAGCTTGACACAAATGGAAATTCAATTGAAACATGGGAAAAACACGTAGCTTTCAAGTGATGTGTGTTATCAAGCGTATTACATTTTTAGGTAAGAAATAAGTTGTTGTTTTTTTAATAAGATCTAGAGGTTTTTTGAGTGAAAGCAGTGAATTTTTTTTTCTACTCACATCTGAGATGCAATTTTTGGCTGTTTTCAACAATGTACATCGAAAACAAAGACATTGATTGACCGAAAATGGTTCAATATTGGATTAAATGTCTTTTTTTTCTCATGTATATTTATAATTGCTCTTTACCTAAAAAAATGTTTTATCCGATTACACGATTAATCGATAGAATTTTCAGTCGATTATTAACATATTCGATAGCTGCAGCCCTAACCAGGAGCAACAGGGTTTAGTATCTTGCTCAAGGATACTTAGACGAGGTCATCAGGGCTTTCTTTTCTATGGAAAAAAATTCAGAGAGCTATTTATTTAACCTTTTATTCAACTTTATAAGAGATGTCTGAGTCTAGGAAATTCCGGCACTTCTGGAGCTATTATGTTCTATATGTGATTCAATAAACATGCTTTAGGCATTTAAATGAAGTTCAATGCTCGCATTATTAAATTTTCTTATGCAAATTTTTACACTTTTATTGCGAAAGAATAGATGAAGCAACAGTATTGTGATGAAATTTGACATTAGAATAACAGGAAAGTACTTTTCATGTAAACATCGTGCCATGTGAACATCTTCAAGAATTCAAGTACTTTAGGCTATCCCTGCAATTATACAGAGGTAGTCCCCGGGTTACGATGTACTCGACTTGTGCGATTTCAACTTCATACAGTATATATATGAAAGTTGTGTTTGAGAATGCATCTATAAGCAGAGTCAAGATAAAACTTCCAATTCTGTTTTTAATGTCTTTAATTATGTTGACATTGAACTCATGGCTGCCATTTATGGCAACAGACGTCCAATCGGTTTGAACTGAGAGGGCTGGCCGTGAATTAACCTTCACTGACAACTTTCCCAGTTCAAACGGATCCGACATCTACAGCCGTTAATGGCAGCCAACGTTAGGAGACAAGTTTTCAAAAGTCAAAAAATGAAAAGAAGCTATAAGAGAGAAGTCTAAGCGCAGCCTATTTGAAATAGAAGGCGCAGAGAGGAATGATGGGTAGTATTTGAGGCGGAGCCGCAGTAGCCGCGGGGCGCCGCCATCCACCCGCGCTCCTTTTTGCGAATTGACCCCAGAGCCTCCTTCCCGCACCGCCAATTACGACAGCGCGATCTGAAAGGCAGACGACGGGAGGTGTTTTGTTTTTATCTTTTCCTGCAACACCGATGGCTACTTTGGCTCCGGCCGCACCTGCCGAGAGATTGATTCGCAGCGTGCTGCGGCACTTGATGATGACGGGCTATCTCTTTTGAGCTCTTTGCTGCACTACCTATTCAAGATCAGAATGTATATACGTACTGAATATTTAAGAGCATTGGGAAACGCAGGCTAAATATGCAAAAGTGGTATTTTTGCAGTGCTACCTGTAGGGATGGGAATCGGATTTCGATTCCAATTCAGAACCGGTTCCGAGTGTTTCGAGGCCTTGACATCACAATGAAAAAGCCTTAATGATCCCTTTAACGATCCCTAAAGAAGCATATTGCGTCGTGACGTGTCTTGTTGTCCAGACGCATCAAACTAGCATGGCACCAAGAACCACTCGCTCCAAAGTTTGGCTACACTTCACCAGGAAAAAGGGTGAAAATGAAAGGTTACGATAGTTTAGCACGAGCGTTGCCGCCGTAAACATAACAATGACGTAAGTTCGAACGCTCGAAAGTGTCTTCACTTCACGAAGAAAAATTACAACAAAGCGACTTGCAGTCATTGCGAGATGGAAATAACTGCATCGGGAGGGAATAGACTGCACTGTCCTCACCGAGACGCTAAAGCTCAGTCCTGGCTATACAGCTAGCTAAACTCCCAAATGACGATGCAGAAGACGTTGGTATAATTTGCTGACTTTATTCAACCATCACTTGAAACTAAAAATAGAAATGAAACAAATCAATTTCATCCCCAATAACAAACAGGTTCGCATCAACGTAAATCAGCGATGATTAGCTGCTAACACAGTCATAACAAACAGTTAGCATGCGTTCGCTAGCATTAGCACATCGTTTAAACCACTACACAACTGGATTTAAGTGTCCGATCGCGAGTGGAAACACACAACAACAACACAGAAGATGATACATACAGGCGTTGGCTCTGTGGATATTTTACAAACATTAACAAAGAACATAGGCTCGTGGCAGAGTTTCCCTTTCTCACTAACTCGCTCATTGGCTTGGATGCGGCATTTCTTTTTCTTCGCGCTCTTCTTTGCGTGAGGAAGCGCAAGGGCGCCACCACTTGAGCGTGAAAGCGCCATAAAAACTAAAAGGCATGCATTTCAATATACTGGTAAATAAAAACAGGGGTCCCCAAACTACGGCCCACGGCTCCATATTTGGTCCGGCCCCCTGAACAATTCCAGGGAGCATTTTGAATTTTTTTTGTTTTTTTCTCCCTCAGTAGTGTTATTTATTTCCTGGCCTTTTTCAGTGAATAACTCAGAGAGGGTTATTTGGTTATTATCTATTTAATTAATAGTGCTATAATTATTTATTATTATTATATTATTATTTTTATTTTATTTACTTTTGTTCCGTGAAGAATCCACAGAGGGTTATTTGATTGTGGCTTTCTGAAAAACAATAATTTTTTTACATTTACGCACTCCTGCAATCGTCACACTTTTTCTGTTACAAACTGACCCCGGCCTCTCATCAGAGAAGGGAAAAGTTATTTGGCCCTCACAGGAAAAAGTTTGGGGACATTGCCGAAGGCAGAACAACGACCTATATGCCAAAATATACCAATATTTTTTATTTCTATTAGAAAAATGTTTCAGTAAAATGTTACACATTCTTGTGCATTTGCCACTTATTGCCACAGTTAACATTGAGGCTTTGGGCCTCTTTTGACCTCGTTGTGAGTTTGTAAGGTTGTGACTTCTGATTAAACAAACGTGATGCCAATCAATATGTTTGTTCTTCTTTTTCCCGAAATTAGAATCGATAAGAGAATCGATAAAGAATCGAATCGTTAAGCATTATCGATAATGGAATCGGAATCGTAAAAATTGTATCAATTCCCATCCCTAGCTACCTGTGTAGTATATTATTGGGAGAAAAACATTAAGAGATTTACAGGATTATCATAATATTTTTTTACTATGATATACAGCATACTGGTCCTTCTCAAAAAAATAGCAAATTGTGATAAAGTTCATTATTTTCTGTAATGTACTGATAAACATTAGACTTTCATATATTTTAGATTACACAAAACTTAAGTAGTTCAAGCCTTTTATTGTTTTAATTTTTTTTTTTTTTTTTTTAACCTGTCCTGTTCAGCTGTTTGACAAAGAGAATGGAATTCTAAGTGCCCGGATAGTCTGAACAGTTTTAATGTTTCACATTGAGAGTCTGACATACTCCCATTGTGATCATTCAAAATACCTTTTTATTATGACAAAGCAGCGAACAGGAAGGGATTATGGGGGGACAGAAGAAAAGAAACACAAAAGTTTGTTTTATTGTTTTAATATTGATGATTTTGGCAAAAAAGGCAAGAAAAAACAAAAATCCCTATCTCAAAAAATTAGCATATCATGAAAAGGTACTCTAAAGAAGCCACTAACCTAATCATCTGAATAAACGAATTAACTCAAAACCCCTGCGGAAGATTCTTGAGGCTTTTAAAAACTCCCAGCCTGGTTCATTACTCAAAACCGCAATCATGGGCAAGACTGCCGACCTGACTGCTGTCCAGAAGGCCATCACTGACACACTCAAACAAGAGGCACAGAAAGAAATTTCTGGGCGAATAGGCTGTTCCCAGAGTGCTGTATCAAGGCACCTCAGTGGGAAGGAAAAAGTGTGGTAGGAAACGCTGCACACCCAGAAGAGGTGACCGCACCCTGGGAAAGATTGTGGAGAACGGCAGATTCCAAACCTTGGGGGACCTGCTGAAACAGTGGACTGAGTCTGGAATAGAAACATCCAGAGCCCCCGTGCACAGGCGCGTGCTGAAAATGGACTATAGGTGCCGCATTCCCCAGGTCAAGCCACTTTTAAACCTGAAACAGCGTCAGAAGCACCTGACCTGGGCTACAGAGAAGCAGCACTGGACTGTTGCTCAGTGGTCCAAAGTACTTTTTTCAGATGAAAGCAAATTTTGCATGTCATTCGGAAATCAAGGTGCCAGAGTTTGGAGGAAGACTGGGGAGAAGGAAATGCCAAAAAGCCTGAAGTAAAGAAATAATTTTTTCTTTATGTGGGATTTTTTCCCCACTGAATGAATGCACTTGTATTGAAGGTTGGATTTTTCTCTTTTTTTCCATTAATGTCCCATATTATTTGAATAAAAAAAATATTAGAAGCTAAAAAACACATCTTTTTCTGGGGTGCCAATAATTACGGAGGGCACTGTAAGTGGCTATTTCGGGCAAAAACTTATAATAAGTTAAATATTGCTAGTGATCCTGAAAATAGAGGTGACTATTTTAGGTTGCTAGTAGCTCTGGTTTTGAAAATTGGCCCCTTACGGATCGGCCCCGAGCCACGTGCCCTGTCAACTGATGGTAAAATCTATGCCTTAAAGAGCATACGACAGGAGAAAAAAAAGTCTTAAATAGCATTATTATGTGAATTAGAATCATATTTTGAGACCATTCGACTATATACAACAATTTAGCACAGCGCAGATGACGAGAAATTAGTCTTTTAATCTGCCGATTAGCCATGCCTACCATTATAGGGCTCTAGTGTCCCCAACAGGTGGATGACGTCAGCGGGAGACTGAGCTCATCGGTTTTACTATTCAGCCCATTGAGGGGTAATTATTCAGAACGAGGAAAACACGACGAAGAGAGATTTGCAAAATGTCATTGTTTCAGTCTCTCCGCTCCAATATTTTTACAGGATTTTCTTTTTATCCAAGTATTTTTTTCCCAATAGCTATATAAATGGCTTGAGAAGGACCAGTCAGTCCGTCAAGGGGGAACTATTCACAACGAGGAAAACGCGACAAAGAGAGCTGCAAAATGTAATTGTTTCTGTCTCTTTACTTCAATATTTTTACAGGATATTCTTTTTATCAAAGTATTTTCCCCAATAGCTAAATAAATGGCATGTTCATGACAAATAACAGTCTTGTGTTAAATGGAATATGAAATAATAAAAATGCATTTATTCAGGACGACATGGCAAAATTACTCCAAAATGGTCAAAACTGTCGACTTCATCTTTACTGTCGCACCTCCCGAACGATATTTTATGACACCTAAATCGGACATATGTCATTTCCCTTCCCCGGCTTCGGAGAATGTAAACAAACCAAGAGGCGTGACAGCTAGCCGACATGCTAACCCGAACCGAGTGATGTTTCAAAGTCTTCGAAGCGGAAAATCACACATAACTAGCCCGGATTATTTGACAAGTCGACTGGGTTGTCGACTGTCTTCGCGGATCGGCAAACCGCCCGGCGGAGAGCAATTTACAGTTCGTTCCCCGGAGGAGGGCGGCAGCAGTTGTTGTGCAGCTAAGGTGCAGCTAATGTGCACAAGGAGAGCTTTTTATATGCATATCAATGATCAAACGTAAGTAGTCCTTGATTTAAAGAAAGTTTGTAGTGTTTACTTTGTAATCGCTGTATTAATATTTGACATAATCCAAAACAAGATGTTTACTCACTTCCTCATAAGTCCAATGGTCCCACAGTAGTAGGGCTTGGCCAATATCCATAGTGAATGGGAACCTTTTGAAACCCCAAAAAGGCGCACACGCCTCTCCCTCATAAAGCAAGATTTTTCTGCAGCCATTTGGCTGGCAAGATGCGAAAAATAAACGTATTAATCCGCAAAATCAGCTGAATCCTTGGTCCTCATACACAACAGTACGCTGTATAGTGAAGAGGACGCCTTCTACCGTACACGTCACAGCGCCCTCCTCCTCAATGCAAGACCGAAGCCGGAAGTCACTCATTTTCATGGCGCGGGATTAAAAAAACTGAATAAATATAGCGATAGCTTCCACACACATCCAAGCGGTCCATATCATTCAGGAGCGTAAAATACAGCGTGTATTATGAAATAAACATGCTTTTTCGTGTCACATGCACTTTAATCGCAATGAATGCTAATTTTGTATGGTGAGCGTTAAATATTTGCACTGGGAAAAATACGAGCCTATCAGCAAATGAACACAATCAAGACAAAGTATTTTTAGCCACAACACATCATTAGCGTGATTGCACCTCTCACACAGTATTTTGTACAATTGTAAAGGAAAGTAACTTAAGGCTGTATTAAAAGCAACTGATGACAGTGTTTACGTGACGTCAATCCCACCCGCTGGTGGTAAAAATGAAGATTTAACGACGCGTCTCTTCAGCAGCCTAAATTGGGCACTTGTTTGTCCGTGAATCACTCGCCGCGTCTTGTTTATTGTGCCAGCCAAATCATTTTGAGTCACACTTGAGGAACGGCGGATTGGAAAAGAAAATATTGAGCAGTAACGAGCTATTTAATTAAAAGCTATTGAATGCAGACGCGTTAAAGCCTTCCAGACACGATGGGGAAAGTTGAGTGGGGCGGAAAGTTCTTTTTATTGCTTCCAAATGTGTGGAGCGGCGCTCAATCCATCGATGAGATATAAGTTATAGAGGATGGTGATGCGTTCAGGAACGTTATGAAGAAAAATAAATAAATAAAAACTTTACGTACACTCCAGCAGGTCGGCTAAAGTCTTCGTCCGGAGCGCCACGGGTCGTTTGGTTTTGTCGTTAGTGATGGCGAACTCCTGCATGCCCAACTCCTCTGCTACTTTGGCCTGCGTGCGGTTGTTGACCAACGAGCTGCGCAGAAGCTACCAAAAAAAGACAAGAACAGAATATGTTAACTCGAACTAGTAGTAGCACTTCCTCACAATTCCACTCCTTAAGATTTTTTGTATTGTTTACTTCTGTTGCTTATGCACTAAAATTGTTTTTCTGGAATCTCACACTGTGTTCTCCAACCACATAATTTGGGAGTTGGGTTTTTTCCCTTTTCCACCTTCTAGTTTTCACTTTTACATCCTATAAATTCCATGTAATACTATTAGTTTCTTCCCTGTCTAATTTCACACAATAGTTTGGAGGTTTTTTTCCCTCTTCCATTCTGTGGTTTTTACCTTCTCCATTTTTGAGTATTCCAGCTAATACGATTAAGCTTCCTCCGTCTGATTTCACACCATGCCCCACTACAACTATAGGAACATAGTTTGGAGTTCTTAAATTTGTTTGGCTACTGTATTAACTAAAGATGTCCCAATCGATCGGCATCCCGATCGGCATCCCGATGGATCGGGTCCGATCACGTCATTTTCAAAGTATCGGAATCGGCAAAAAAATATCGGACATACCTTTTTTAATATATATATATATATATATATATATATATATATATTAAGGCTGTCAAAATTATCGCGTTAACGCGCGGTAATTAATTTTTTTCATTAATCACGTTAAAATATTTGACGCAATTAACGCACATGTCCCGCTCAGACAGTATTCTGCCTTTTGGTAAGTTTTACAGCAAGGTTTTTTGTGCTGTCTAACAGCGAACTCTTGTGGTCGCTTTGCGACATGGTTTATTGCTTTCTTTCCAGTACAATATGGCTGCACGACGTCTCGGGCTGACGCCTACGTTGTAATGTTGTGCTTATATGATCCTTGGACAAGATTTGTCCGTAAGTATGGTTGTTGTAAAGAATGTACATATTATGTTAGTAAGCGAAATGTTCTGTTTTTTGTATGAGACGCTTTTTGTTTATGTTTAGTGAACCTGTATAGCGTGCTAAGCTAACGTTGTTGCTAATGCAATGCTTGTGTACTTTTTTTTGTAGTTTCACTACGGTCTAAAGAGGACAGTGGTTTGAGACTATTTAATAAATAAATCAGATGAAAAAGGAAGAAGTCTGATTATTAAGGCGTCGTTCACTAGCTGTCTAGCTTTGGAAAAAGTAGACGCTTCGGAGTGAGGACAGCATAGACAGATTTAAATGACAGTAGAGTGAAATGCCCACTACAGTCCTTATGTACCGTATGTTGAATGTATATATCCATCTTGTGTCTTATCTTTCCATTCCAACAAATTATTTTACAGAATATATATATAATTTACAGAAAAATATGGCATATTTTATAGATGGTTTGAATTGCGATTAATTGCGATTAATTACGATTAATTAATTTTTAAGCTGTAATTAACTCGATTAAAAATGTTAATCGTTTGACAGCCCTAATATATATATAAATATATATATATATATATATATATATATATATATATATATATATAATTAAATCGTTTTCTAATTGTATTTAACGTTACAGACAAAATGTCTTACACTTATCCAGAGTCTTTCGTTTTGGCTTAAAGTAGGGCTGTCAAAATTATCGTGTCAACGGCGGTGATAACATTAAAATATTTAACGCAATTAACGCATGCGCTGCACTACCCACTCACGCATTGTCGCGTTCAATCTATAATGGCACCGTATTACGTATACATAGACCTAAAAGGCAACGTAAAATGAGTAGAGAGAACGTTGGCAGCCTTTGTAGCCTTTTTTAATTGGCTAAAGCCTTAAAATCCCTCACTCAACGATTAAAAATATCATGGGAAGCAATGTGGGGAAGAAAGGTAGCTGTTGATCTTTTTCTTAACACCCTATTTTATTTCCCAACGCCGAGAAGATATATCAATTGGCACCATTACGCACAATCATGGTTGCACTTCCCATCATGCATTTGGGCAGAAGTTAAATGGCTGCAGTGTCATTTACTGAAAGCTCATAAAAATCCACTAGAGGGCAACATTTAGTCACAATATACAGAGTCACATTTATCCTTTAAGAATTATAAGTCTTTCTATCCGTGCATCCCTCTCACAGAAAGAATGTTAATACTGTAAATGCCATCTTGAGGATTTTTTTGTCATATTAAACAAATACAGTACTTATGTACTGTATGTTGAATGTATATATTCGTCCGAGTTTTATTCATTTTTTTCTTAATGCATTGCCAAAATGTATATGATCGGGAAAAATTATCGGGAATGATTGGAATTGAATCGGGAGGCAAAAAAAAGCAATCGGATCGGGAAATATCGGGATCGGCAGATACTCAAACTAAAACGATCGGGATCGGCTCGGGAGCAAAAAAACATGATTATTTTAGCAGTCGATTAATTGATGAACTAGTTAGTTCGAATAATCAAGTAATCGGATACAGAACATAAACCTTTTTTAAAATACCTGAACGGAGCCTCAAAAGGTATTAAAAAAAAAAAAGATCTATGTACAACAAAAGAAAAATTGACTAACATATAGCAAAAGTACGCTAGCTTAAATGCTATATAATACTAACTTTTTTTTTTTTTTTTACAATGCTCTTAACAAATGGCTCAGTCACATATTCCCACAAAAATGTCTAAATATACAATTAAACTAAATTACGAATGCATTGAAAAAAACGAGCTCAAAAAAAAAAACCTAGCTTATGTTGATCTTAACAGGGAGCAGCGCCACTTGAATCAAACGAATAATCGAAGCAGCAAAATTTAATTTGAATCTTTTTTCTAATCGAATACTCGAGTTAATCGATTAATCGTTGCAGCACTAGTACGATGCATCGATAATCGTGATAATCGCGATAACTGCGATAACCGTCAATACTAGAAGCGTGCCAAATTTACGACTCTTAGATTATTCGCGATTCGGCCATGGAAGATTCGAGAACGATTCACAATCATCCAAATTCCGATTACTGAATTATATCAGGTAAAGCGGAAGTAAAACACAGTCAGCGCGTTCTTTGGGATGCAATGAGGAACGGACCGAGAGTAAATATCATGTTCAACTCATGCCGCTAGATTAAAAAAAACAAAAAAAACAATCATACCGGACTCTGGCCGACAGCGGCTACAAACAACGCCCAGTTGCTAGTTGCTACAAACATACGGCTACAGTAGATATCATATACAGTGCTGCTCGAAAGTTTGTGAACCCCACAGCGATGGTCAGATTTTTTGTAAAAAAAAACTAAAATAAACTTATTAAATGTTAAGTTATACCCAAATCCACAATACTGACATTCCAAATAATGGACTGAAACAAAAGAAATAGTTATATTGTCATTCTTTATTTAACAAAAGTGGTTGATTTAAGAAAAACTCAGATATCATGTGTGCAAAAGTATGTGAACCCCTTCAGTTAATAGGATATTGCGCCTCCTTTTGCAGAGATTACCTCAACCAAACGGTTTCTGTAGTGACTAATCAGCCTCTCACATCTACTTTGGGGGATTTTTGCCCATTCTTCCTTGCAGAACGCAGTCAGTTGAGAGAGGTTTGATGGGCGTCTGGCATGAACTGCTCGCTTCAGGTCCCGCCACAGCATTTCAATGGGATTTAGGTCAGGACTTTGACTGGGCCAGTCCAGAACACGAATCTTCTTCTTTTTCAGCCATTCCTCGGTTGTATTGCTAGAATGCTTTGGATCATTATCATGTTGCATGATCCACCTTCTGCCAAGCTTTAACTTCAAAACAGATGGCGTCAGGTTATGTTCTAGGATTTGACAATATTCCTCAGAATTCATGATTCCCTGGACTATGTGGAGTTGTCCAGGTCCTGAGGATGAAAAGCAAGCCCAGATCTTGACATTCCCACCTCCATGCTTCACTGTTGGGAGAAGGTTCTTTTGGTGGTATGCAGTGTTGACTTTTCGCCAGACATGGCGGTTTTGGTTGTGACCAAACAGTTCAATTTTGCACCTACATCAGTTGATGAAAACTCTTTTTAATTTAGTCTCGACAACACAACTGTTAAAAAAACAAAAAAAAACTACTGAATTGATTGATTAGGAAATCAGGTTGAAATAATAGAAAATTCCAAAATGTTGAGGGGGTTCACAAACTTTTGAGCAGCACTGTATATGTAGAACTAGATTCCAAATAACAGACGATGGCGGTGTTAGAACATCTATTATTGAACAGAGATGCGAAATGACAGACTTGCCGGCGTTAGTGAACAGCCGCCATCTTAAAGCAGTAGACTTCTCGAGAAGGCTCTGTTGTAGTGAACCTAATTAACTTTTTAGCTAAAATACTCCTAAATCGGCAAAATCTTGTCTTGAATCTATCTTTAAATGATGAAACAGTTTTAAAACTTTGACATGTCAAAAGTAGACAGAAGGGAAATTATGGAATAACGGGAGCAATTTTAACAACTGTAACGGTTGATTCACAACATTAAATTAACTGAATGTAGTTTAAAGCTACTGATACAGAATGGGGACTGGAGTATTTTATTTACTGTTATTTTTGTATATTTGTTTACTGTTATATGTTAACTTGAAACTAAAATAGTAGTTTGGTTTAGCCTGACAGGATTTGTGAACAAATTTGGAACTAATGTACAAAACATTAAAAAAAAAAAAAAAAAAAAAAAAAAAAAAAAAAAAAAAAGGAGGGTGGTGCATCAATAATCGTTTTATAATTGAATCGGAGCCTCTGAATCGTAATCGAATCGTTAGGTGCCCAAAGATTCCCAGCTGTAGTCAATACCGTGATCATCGTTCAATAATTGAATCGAAGCACCCTGAATCGTAATCGAATCGAATCGTGGGGTGCCTAAGATGGCACACCCCTAGTAGTATTCATTCCAAATTTCAGAATTCACTTCTTTTTTCAAGGCTACAACATAAAATGTAGAAAAAGTAAAGCGCTGTGACTGCTGCTATGTAACTGCAGGTCAGGTTTAGCTAGCAACCAGCTAACGAATCAGAAAACGCGCCCCGAAACAGTCGAATAACGATCCACGTGAAATAATTCAACGCAGACAGAAATGCTAATTCCCTAGTAAATGTTTCGGGAAGATTGCGCGACGCTCCGGTAAATATTGCATGCTTGACTCGCGGCGGCGCGGCCGGCGTCGTGTTTCGCTACAACATCCAAGTCCCCAGAAGGAAAAAAAAAAACACAAACATGTTAAATATAGCTGCAAGATGCATACACAGAGGGAGGGAGGGAGCAAACAGAATGGAAGATGATGTCTCGCACACACACTAGTTGAATAGGCACTTTATTGAAATCCATTTCAGATGTAGCTTATCTGGAGCGGCTACTGGGCCTCTTAACGCAGCCTTTCAAGGCGGCTGACGTCACGCTTTTTCCATCTTGCGACGGTGGCGCTCTCGCTTTCAGACCACTTCAAACGCCGCAGCCCGCAGCTGATAGTCGTCGCCGTTGTCGCGCGAGCGAAAAGAAACGCTGACGCTCGCCAGAAAAAGCACCGCCGCCCCGTCAAAATGGCCTCGCGCGCTTTTCAAAAAGGTGCGATCGCTGGCTTTTGTGCCGAGCAAACGCTTTATCTGGGAGACACTTGACAGCCTCGGTTGGGGGAAAAATGCCGACAAAGGAACGCTTGTGTCCCGCGACAATTGACGAGGAGGTACAGTAAACACTGTGTGCGGGGAGGCGGAATCCTTACCTGAGTGAAAAGACTGACAGGAAGTAGATAAATGGCAAATAAGCGATGTAAAAATTATGTCAAAAGAGAGCAAGTGACACATGATTTAAAGCTAAACCACTCCTGTTGTTAAAATGTCTGACACTCTTGCTGACACTTTTTTTGGGGATCGAACGTTTTGCCAACATTGCCAAACGCGTGAACTCCATTTATGTTGCAACAGAATTCGTTTATCCATGTACATGTATGTGCTTCCAAGCCGCAAGTATTTGGCTGAAGTGGCTTTAATAAAGTGCCTGTGACACGAAAAAGCATGTTTATTTCATAATACACGCGGTATTTTATGCTCCTGAATGAAATGGACCAATTGGATGTGTGATGAAGCGATCGATATATTTTAGGGCTCGCAAACGATTAAAATTTTTAATCGATTTTTCTGTAAATTATTGTTGGAATGGAAAGATAAGACACATACATTCAACATACGGTAGATAAGTACTGTATTAGTTTATTATAACAATAAATCAACCAGATGGCATTAACATTATTAACATTCTCTTAAAGCGATCCATGGATAGAAAGACTTGTAGTTCTTAAAAGATAAATGTTAGTACAAGTTATAGAAATTTTATATTAAAACCTGTCTTCGTTTTATAAAAATTTGTAAAATTTTCAATCAAAAAATAAACTAATAGCTCGCCATTGTTGATGTCAATTAGTTGGACCCAAGCGCCAGCAGAGGGCGCCAAACACCAAAAAACGAGTAACAAGCGGACATTACTCTGATGTCATTTTAATCTGTTTGAGCGGGGCATGTGCGTTAATTGCGTCAAATATTTTAACGTGATTAATTAAGAAAATTAATTTTTTTTTAAATTAAAAATTAAAATTAATTTTGACAGCCCTAATATATTCATTCAATTTTTTTAATCCCTCGCTACGAAAATGACAGACTTCCGGCTTCGGTCTTGCATTGAGGACGAGGGTGCTGTGACGTGTAAGGGACAAGGAGTACTTTTCACTTTACAGCTGTACTGTTGTAAGAGAAGGACTAAAGATTCAGCTGATTTTGCGGATTAATTCGTTTGTTTTTCGCATCACGCCAGCCAAACGGTTGCAGAAAAATCTTGCTGTACGAGGGAGAGGCGTGTGCGCCTTTTTGGGGTTTCAAAATGTTCCCTTTCACCGGTGGATATTGGCCAAAACAAGCCCTACTACTGTGGGACCATTAGACTTACGAGAAAGTGAGTAAACATTGTGTTTTGTATTATGGCAAATACTGGGATAATTTTAACATGTAGGTGGCTTGCATTTTGTGGCTGACAAGCTCCTTGTCCCCCTCGGCCAACGACCGGCGGCTTGTCGCACATGCCCCCACCGGGAGATCACTATACTTGGCTTATTGCCCTGTTCATGTCCCCGGTGTTCTGTCAAATTTTCCAACCGATCAGAAATGGCAACTTTGTGTTAAAAATAGCCGCGAATACAGCGATTAAAAAGTAAACACTACAAACTTTCTTTAAATAAAGGACTACTTATGTTTGATCATGTATGGGCATGTAAAAATCACTCCTCATACACATATTGTCATGTTAGCTGCATAACAACTGCAGCCGCCCTCTTATGAGTCTCTAGCTGTTTACGACTTCGCCGTGTAGTAAAGCATTATTTTGCCATATTCGTGTTAACCATTTGGCAGCTACACGCTCCTCCGACGTCGGCCGGTTTGTCCGGCGGACATTGTTCAGCTGCTTCCCTGCAAACGAGCCCTCAGCAGGGGAACGACGAGCTCTAACTCGTTGGCCGCCGGGCGGGTCACCGATCGGCAAAGACAGTCGACAACCCAGTCGTCATGTGAAATGATCCGGGCTAATTACAGTGGGGAGAACAAGTATTTGATACACTGCCAACTTTGCTGGTTTTAGCGTATTTGTTAAGACCCGCAACCCGATTCAACAGCAACGAACGGCCGGACCGCACGGTCAGAGCGCCGGCGGAAGGATGCCAGGTGCTGGACAACCGAGCAGAACGACCGGGACCACCAGTGCAGCGGAAGATGCAGTTGAGTCAGTGCTGCTCGCCGAGCAGACCCCGTAGAGACTCAAAAAAATCCATCTATATGAGACAGGCGGCGATGAGGGAAAAGTTTACTCGGCTGTCGTGGCCACAACAGTGTCAATGTCTCAGTTATGTGTAAATAAATTGTTAATTTGCTATCAAAAGCTGTATTTGTCTTGTTGTTTATGTTATTTTGTAAAAAAAAAAAAAAAAAAAAAAAAAAAAACATTATTCAGATGTTTGGGATGTAACTAAAGCAAAAAAAAACTGTGTTAAAGTCAAAGTTATGTTTGAAATGTATGCTTTCAGAAAAAGCTCAATTTCTCTGTTTTTTCATCAGAAATTGGAAAATTGCTCAAACTAAGCTATTTTCTTATGCTGATTTCTAAAGAATGGAAAAAGATATTAACTTACTGCTGAAAGAAGAGAATCTAATCTTTCTTTTGGTGGGTTCCATGTTGATATAGGAATAGAACAGAATTTTCTGTGGGCCTTGCAAAATCAGTCAAAATCCAGTAAAACGGCCAGGAGGTCCGGTGAAAATGGCTGGGAGTGAATGAGTTAAGATATGTAATAATTAGGGTTGTTCCGATGTTTTTTTGCTCCCGATCCGATCCCGATCGTTTTAGTTTGAGTATCTGCCGATCCCGATATTTCCTGATCCGATTCCTTTTTTTTTTTTTTTTTTTGCTCCCGATTCAATTCCAATCATTCCCAATAATTTTTCCCGATCATATATATTTTGGCAATGCATTAAGAAAAAAATGGATAAAACTCGGACGAATATATACATTCAACATACAGTACATAAGTACAAAATCCTCAAGATGGCATTTACATTATTAACATTCATTCTGTGAGAGGGATCCACGGATAGAAAGATTTGTGACTTTGTATATTGTGACTAAATATTGCCATCAAGTGTATTTGTTGAGCTTTCAGTAAATGATACTACAGCCATTCAACCCAAATGCAAGATGGGAAATGGAACCATGACTGTGCATAGTGCTACCAATTGATATATCTTCTCTGCGTTGGGAAATAAAAGTGTTAAGACAAAGATCAATTGCTACCTTTCTTCCCCACATTGCTTCCCATGATATTTCTAATCGTTGGGAGAAGGATTGTAAGGCTTTAGCCTACTAATAAAAGGCTTTAAAGGCTGCCAAAAGTCATTCTACTCATTTTACACTGCCTTTTATCTCTCTATATAGGTAAAACGGCGCCATTACAGATTGAGTGCGATTCTGGATGAGTGTAACATATTATGTCTGTAACGTTAAATACAATTAGAAAACGATTTAATTAAAAAATAAATATATATATTAAAAAAAGGCATGGCCGATATTTTTTTGCCGATTCCTATACTTTGAAAATGACGGGATCGGACCCGATCGATCGGGACATCTCTAGTAATAATGAATGAATGTTCATTAGACCCCCTTACAGTCAAAAATGGATCGGACATCTACCGCTGTCAATGGCAGAAGGAGTTAATAAGGAAAATGCAGAAACTGGTGACCTGAGTACTGATACTTTTGCGATCAAAGATCGCATCCGGATACAACATCAGTGCCAATTATTTCATGCTGTTTTTGATACTTTCAAGAATCTTAAACACAACACTACAAGTAGACTCATCCTGACCGTTAAATGTCCCTCATGGTGGTCCGGAAAGTGAATGAAGAGATACTCTGTAGCCACTAGCTGCATTATGGAATCCCCCAGGAACTCCATCCGTTGGTTATGGCCCCTGTAACAAGAAGATCAGAAAACACATGGCTTCAATATCCTTCACAGTTAGAAACAACAAATGTGACTAATTGGGTGGTCCTGTTGGCAAAACTGAGGCTTCTTGTGGAAAAACTTCGTCAAACTTTGAACGCAAGTCCTCAGTAAGCGCAGTGAGGTGCTTACAGAAAGTCCATGAAAGCAGCAGGCAAGCGAGAAGAAGTTTCTACTTTTTAACAATTCCGGAAAAGAAGATGTCTGCTAGCGCACCCTGCTAGTGTACTGACCATCCATTAAACACAATGATGGATCAGCATTGGAGATGGAAGGGAGCTTCTGACTGGGGAAGCAAGGTGAGGGTGAGAGAACAGGACGTGGAGGAAGAAGAAAAGGCTGACATCAGAAAGTAGAACAACCACTGGGTGAAGAATGTGAATCATCTTTATTGGCCAAGAATATTGGAAATAACACAAGGAATTTTATTTTTTAGTTTTAAACTGCCCAAGGAGCTTAAAATAGGCAGTCGGAGGACGAGGCTAAGTGAACTTCACTAAAATAAAACAAAAACTCCTGAAGTAATTGTAAATCCTATAACTTTAATTGGTGTCACAAAGTATTGTAGTGGCCCAAAAACTATGCTGAAGAAGTTTGAGGAGCTTCATTTCAGACAAAAGTAGTTTTTTATAGGAAAATCATGGTGACAAGGAAGCATGTCCAAATGATTTCAGGAGCAAGTTTTTGGTAATTTAGGTAGCAATGAACAATGTTGAGGAGTGATGAGGAGGTTAATTTCAAGACAAAAGTAGTATTTTGAAGCTAAATCGTGGCATTACGTGTGTTGATTTATTTTGACAAAGGTAGGGCTGTGTTCCTCTTTTCAAAGTTTTGTTGTTCATTATCCCACTATTTGGATATTTGTGCCTTAGCTTGACAAGAGACAGCAATTAAACGTGAACAGGTGTCAATTAGGGGTGTGACAATATATCAGAAAGGAGATATATCAGAAAACATTGTAGCCCATAAGGTTATCAATATACTCCCACCAAGAACTGATATTTCGCTTTAAAAAGGTGTCACTTTTTAAAACAACAACAACAACAGGTTGCTACATAAAATCCTCCATTAGAATAGTGTCTACGTTAGCTTACTGGCTTCCATTATCAGAGACATCCAATAAATTTTGACTGGAATAGACATCTAGCACTGTCAATGGCATGGAAACCCGAGCATTCAAAGCCAGTCTTTTTTGGGCTTTTAATGATTACTTCCTGATGATTTTGAGTCACTTACTATTCATCTGGTGATGTTCTTGAGTCACTTCCTTTTCAGTAACCCAAAAGCAACAGGAAGTGACCTGTAAATGCTCCAAAATCAAGTGGAAGTGACCCGTAAATGCCCCAAAAGGAAAAGTGAAACAAAATCAAAATCAGGAAATGGCGTGAAATGCCCCAAAATAAACTCATTGCCTGGCATTGGCTGCCACTGACCCATTTAGACTGGGATGGGCGAATGAACATTCATTCTTCTAAACCATTTGCAGCCAGGCTATCCAATTTTCGGGGCATTTACAGGTGACTTTCTGTTCATTTTAGGGCATTTACAGGTCCAGGGTTACTACAGTTATCAGCAAATCTCATTTAATGCTTTTCAATGCCACTGTTTGATGCAACTTCAGTTCCAGTGAGAACATAAGGCTCAGGAAGGCCATGCATGGAGGACAGTTAGGAGGAACATTAGCAGCCGATGGGTATAACCTTCAGCCCTAAAATTGAAATCCAGAGTAGCTACTGGTACATAGGAGCTATTCCTGGGAAGCAATACTGAGAAGCATAAATATGAATTAAATTAAATTAGAATTTTATGAATTTTAAGTGGTAGGGATTGCAGCTAATGTGTTCATCCGTCATTCCTCCCACTTAAAACTGATTTGACGTCTACTAGTGATTAATTCACAACAGAAGGATGTAAATACCTTGTTTTTCTGTTTATTAGTTGTATTGGAAAATGGTTTCCTGACCGATGTATCAACAATTGTTGTATCGCCATATCGTGACATCATTGTTCCCACCTCTAGTGTCAATCATATATAAATCACGCCTGTCATTTAATCTGAGCTCCATTTAGAAATACAGTGGTACCTCTACATACGATCGCTTCGACACACAAACTTTTCGACATCCGACGTAAAATTTGACTCGCCATTTGTTTCTACATCCGACGACATGCTCGAAATACGACGACAATGGCAGCACCGCAGACGAATGCACTGCGGATTTTCTTGTGTGACAAATCAACACTGGTTTCAGAAAAGGTTGGTACAGGTGGTGAAACAAGGAAAAAGTTGACGCTTACCTTCTAAATGAAGATGCAAATGACAGAAAAATATGAGCGTAGGGTGGGCATCCGTGAAATGGCTCAACAATACATCTCCACGGTCCTCCTCCGACCATCGTTCGCCAGTCTTTATAAGTTAAGCTGACAATTCTTATTGTGGTAACATCTCCAGAGAAATCGCCAACTTCGCCACGTTTTTATCATTTATTTCACAACTTATTCAAAACAAAAACACCTTCTGTCTGCCGCAATTGACAGTGTTCTCAAGAAAACATTCAAAGTGAAAGTGAAACTCAAGCTCACCGGTCTGTCTCTTGCACGTCAGCCCCGCGGTGCGTTCAGGGTCAGCAAAAAACGTCCGCCACATTAGAACCCGATTCGTTACATTAATACAGGAATTATTATCATTATTATTATTATTATTCCGATTTTGATTTATAATTTATTTGTTTTGCCATGTGTAATTGCCATTTGTAATAGTACCAGCAGTATTTTTTAAGGATTTAGTGAAGGTTTTTGGGCTGTGGAACGAATTAATGGAATTATAATGTATTTCTATGGGAAAATCCTGCTCGACATACGACCAGTGTTGTTAATCTTACTGAAAAAAAGTAATTCATTATAGTTACAAATTACTTCTCCCAAAAAGTAATTGCGTTACTAACTCAATTACCTGAATGTAAGAGTAATCAGTTACTTGGCAAAGTAATTGGTGATAATTACTTTTTTTTTTTTTCCCTCAAAAAAAAAAAAAAAAAAAAAAAAAAAAACATTGGCCACACTATGTGAAGTTTTTTGTGGAGGTTTTTGGTACAATTGGCCCGAGCCCAATTCTTTATCCTAATTTACCCTTTACCCTGAATCAACTGTTAAAAGTTGTTAAAATTGCTCCCATTATTGCATTAGTTCCCTTCTCTCTACTTTCGACATATGAAAGTTTTAAAACTGTTTCATCATTTAAAGATAGATTCAAGTCAAGATTTTGCCGATTTAGAAGTATTTCAGATAAAAAGTTACTTAGGTTCGCGAGGAAGGTTCTCTACAACAGAGCCGTCCTAAAAAGCCTACTGCTTTAAGATGGCGGCTGTCATTTTGCATCTAGTTATATTTATATACAGTACATGTGATATCTACCATGTCTACCATATCTACCATAACATGCGGGCGTAGTTTGTCCGGCTATCGGCTACAACATGTATTATTGGAGCTACCTAGCATCGCGTTTGCTCGGCGTCACAACTTTCTTGCCTCCTCCCCGCTCCTGCTCTGCTCTGTCGTCTCGGTGAGTCCGTCTCCCTCAGACTTTTCGACCAATATAGTAACGTATAGTAACGCATCCCTTTCCGTCCTCAGTAACGGTAACGGCGTTTCCAAGATGAGAAAAGTAATTAATTAGATTACCCACTACTGAATAAAATAACGCCGTTAGTAACGCCGTTATATTGTAACGCCGTTATTAACAACACTGCATACGACCATTTCGACTTACAAACAAGGTCCTGGAACGGATTAACTTCGTATGTAGAGGTACCACTGTAATTTAATCCCCGGAAAAATGAGTTTTTCTCCGTTTACCTCGGGAAAAAAAATTACAAAAAAAAAAAAAAAAAGTGTGACACCTACTGCCCTTTCATTCGGCATTCATATGAATAATTGTACCGACGTTTTTTTCCCTCATCAAATCTGACAACAAATACTTGAGCTCCCATTCACTTGCCACGTCTTTAATTAAGTCTGATAGTCCATTATTATTTATAAAAAATACACTGCCTGTCGACATTTTTCCTCGGGGCCACCTGATTTTTTTTTTTAATTAAAAACAGCTCAAAATGATTTATTTGGTCTTATATCAAAGTCTCTGGTGAGTCATGTCGAGCGTGGGGGGGAGTTGAGAATGCTTGATTTGTATCTGTAAAGTCTGAGGGAGGTCTCATTATTTCGGGAGCTCATTTAACAGATTTCTGCGACAATTTTACTGTAAGTAGGTGACAAATATGCGAGTTGCCCTATCAGACTACTAACGTCATTTAGAGATAAGAAAAAAAGGGGAAAAATAATTCCCGCCCCTCTATTAAAAAAAAAATCATTATAATTTAATTAGACTTAATTATTTCCTTGATTTAAAAAATTAAAATGTTGCGTGTAAATACAAAAGTGCTCATTTTAATAAGCAATTATTTGATAAGATAAATATATGAAAAATAAATGTGCTTGAGGGCCAATTTGGAAACGCACGGACGGGCCAAGTCGGTTTTTTTTGTTGTTTTTTTTTCTTAATATAATTATTTCTTATTTTGACTAAATCATTCATAACTGATTTAATTATAATGAAATACGATTTTAGAGTCATTGAAGAAGTACAATGAATTAGCTTTTGGGGGGATTTCAAATCATTGCAACACTGGATAATGTAAAAATGAAAATACTATATACTAAAATAATAAAATACGTATAATTATTTAATAACATATATTCATGATGATATTTTGTAAAGAATTATAAAATTTTTAATTAGAAAAAGTAAATAAAATATGAATATATAAAAGAAATTATCAAAAAGAAAAAAACAGAAAACAGAAAACATTTGAATAAAAAAATATCTAAAATAAAGATTTTCTTAAATTTAAATGAATTATATCAATCAGAAAATCATAATAATTATAATTTTAAAAAGAATTTTAAAAGAATCATTAAAAAAGAACAGTATACTATATCAAATAAAAAATATAATAAAATACAAACAAAATAATAAAACTAGTGAATATAAATGCATGAAAATTTTCTAAAAATCCTTAAACAAATGAAAAAATTTATAAAAACTAGAGTTTATGTGATGAAAGAATTCAAAATGAAATTTGATAAAATTGACAATGGTTTTGGGCCTTTGCCATTGTACAAGGGCTGGTCACAGCTTAGCACAGCAGTTATGCTTATTGACCATTAGATGTCTCCAAACTAAGATGTTTGGGATTTGCTATGTGAGCAGAGTGATATATCGGTATATCATATATCGGTATCAGTTTGATATTGGAATTGGATTTTTGGAGTTGGACAGTATCGGTTAAAAAGTCATTATGGGACAACATTAATAAAAGCTGTTTTTAACGAAACAGCATCGAGTAGAAGGAAAAGTGAGAAAAAGGAAGTCAGGGAAAAGGGAGGTCAGAGAGGAAGCCTTTGCTGTGTGAACACTCGTCCTTTATTCGCCGGCACAATGCGGCAGCGAGCTGGAGGGGAAAAGTGTAGCGCATCTGCTTTGATGTGAAACACCTTCATCAGCTGGGGAGAGAGACGGAAAAAGGGAAAAAAAAGAAGAGGAAGCGAGCTGCAATCTTCTCCATTTCTGGAATGCCACTGAGGAAAACAGTGTAGGAATCCTTTGATTATGATAAACTTAAAATGTCAATCATTTAACATATTTGAATACGTCTCAGGCTACGTTATTATCATTAACAAAAACGAACAATGATTTTGCGGATTAATTCGTTTATTTTTCGCATCACACCAGCCCAGTGTGCTGCAGGGTTTTGTTGCTGCACCAAGGAGAGGCGTGTGAGCCTTTTTGGGTTTCGAAAACATCCTGTTCACCACGAAGAATGGGCAAAACAACTGTGGGACCATTGGACGGACGAGGAAGTGAGTAAGCTACGTGTTTTATATTATGTCAAACACTGGGATCATGACACACGTTTTAATAAGGAGTCGGCTTGCATTTTGTGGGTGACAGTGCTCCCTGTCCACTGAAAAGGCGGGAGGAGCCGCCTCCCTCAGTCGACGACCGGCAGCTTGTCACACACCATAGTCGCCGGCCAATGAGCACCCGTGCTCGCGCAGCCACGCGCTTTCGTCTGCAGTTCTGGATTGTGTAGAGACTTCCGACCCTTGGGCTCGGGCATCCACACGTTCGATGTTGGCTGGTTTGTCCAATGAGAATGCGCCATTTTCGGCGTTCAATCCCCTGCGACGAGCACTCCTGTCGGGGCCGCAGCAGCGGAATGACGAGCAGAAATTTGCTCGCCGCAGGGGGCTGGCCGATCGGTGAAGGCTATAACCCCCGCCGCTTTGTATGACATGCGTCGTGGTAGTTTCGTGCGATTTTTTTGTTTTAGAAAGGCGAGGAAAAGACTTGAAAGAGCCGCTCGGTTCAGGTTAGCATGTAGCTTAGCTCTTATGCTTCCTCTTTTGTTTATGATCATTCCTCAGTCTCTGAGCCGCCGGTAGGCAACTGACAAGAGCCGCAGTAACTTCGGTGATATAAAATACCATTCGGGAGGTTTAATAAGTCGGCAGTTTTGACCATTATGCAGTAATTTAGCCCAGTCGTACTGAGTAAATGCATTTTTAATATTTCATATTCCATTTAGCACAAGACTTAGTTGTCATGACCATACAATTTAGTTAGCAACTAGGGGAAAAATACTCAGATATAAAAAATACCCTATAGAAATATTGGAGAAAAAAACAATGAAAAAACAATGATGACATTTTACAATATGCTCTGGCCATCAGCCTAGTGTTTGCTGTCTTTCTGAATTTTCCTCCTCCAAATACGATTCAACCATATATGGCTGTATGGCACAGGCTTCCTCTGGATCGACAATATCACTTGAAAAAAGATCCACACTTTAACCAGAATCGCTGAAAAACGCCTCCTCCATTAGGATGAATCCTGAAATCACTACTCCGCTGACGTCATCACCCAGATTGAGGCGCCAGAGCGCGGTAATGACAGGCAGGGCAAAACGGCAAAATAAAAGACTCATATCTCGTCATCTGCACTTTTCCAAATTCTTGTATATAGATGAATCGTCTCAAAATATGATTTTCCTTCCAATAATAATGCTATTCAAGTTTTTTTTTTTTTTTTTTTGGTGTCACAGGCCCTTTTAATGTGTTTACACATTCTAATATGATTATCACTGAAGCCTGTTAAGTTTAACTCTGACAGCAGCCAGTTAAATTTTCCCAACACGCGCAAGCTAGCAAGGAAGTCGCCTACCACACTCTGTTTTTCCAGGACAGTGTGTCCTCTGTGCCAGGCGCGAGGTTCAAAGGTCATCCGACATACAGTCTCTTCATCTGCTGCCTACCTGATTGTCTGACCTCCCTCTGTCTTATCTCACCTTCTACTTCTTCATCTCTCTCTCGCCTTGGCTGCAGCTTGACCCACTTTTAGCTAACCTGTGCTCTCTGGGAGGAAAGAAAGTTTCCTCTATTTAGGTCGACCTACCTCGGACCAGCGAAGAGCTAATGAACCGAGCTTGATATTCTTTTAGGTGGTAAATCCTTGATGGCCTGCAGCGTAGAGGGAGCAAAGCAACCAATTACACAGCAGCGCAATCGCCTGCCGATAAGATTTCAGGTGTGTTGCTAAGGCTAATTAGCTTTAGCTGTCAAAACCAAGAATGCGCGTCGTGTTAAGCATTCGTTGTAACACACAAACAAGGCTGAATTGTCTCATTATCGTTTTCCGACACAGAATGTGATCCTTTCACGGTAACAAGCGCGTTGACGCTTGTTGGAATGGAAAAAGAATGCTGAAACAGCAGGAAACTTTAATTAACAGTGAATAATCCCAAATGTAATTATTGCCAAACACATGTGTACTATTTTGGATACTGTAGCCCGATAGAGGATTACTGCTTTGAGGTTGTACTTACAGCGTGAGGTGGTTGAAGCCAACCGTCCTCAACGTGAAGGCCCGGGCTAGCAAGCGAACGTGCGTAAACAGAACGCCGATGGAGTCCTCGAAGCTGGTCAGTTTCTGTAGGACGGGTGACGTCTCGATCAGTTGTCGGTCCGTCTGAGGTTCCTGGACCTAATTGCGTGATGGTCAAAGATACAAAAATATACAAATAATGGGGAATGACTGTCAATTCAATTGAAGAACAGAGGACAACTTGCAATGGAAAGCAATGTAAAAATGTCACTTTGACTGAAACGTAACTGTCATTGCTAATGTAAACAAATACAATACTCATGCACTCAAATACAAATGTGATATATAACATTCATGTGACATTAAACAAAGGCAGAATAGAACTAGAAACTGGAGTAGCTGTTGGATCATCTTATAAGCAATGGCTATGTACGCGATATATCAAAACGGTGATATACAGCAATGCTTTGTATCCCAAACGTTATCGATTTGCTGCTACTATCGTTTTAAAAAGGTGTCCAAGAAAAAAAAAGGAACTACCGTAATTTTCGAACAATAAGGCGCACCTGACTATGAGCCGCCACCCACCAAATTTGACACAAAAACGGCATTTGTTCACTGATAGGCCACGCTTGACTATAAGTCGCAGCTGTCCTCACTGTATTATGGGATATTTACACCAACAGACATTAACCGGTGTTCTGCCAAAATCTCCTTCATCGGCGAAACGTCCTACATTAGTCAAATTTAACACCCAAAGTACTACTGTGCGCTCTAAACTTGTTTTGTTTAGATGCATACAGGAATAACGTAATAAAAAAATGCCTGCAGAAAATATTTAAATGAAGTTATATCAAATAAGGACGGTTTAAATACACTACGTGACTAATGTGGTCAACTGCTTCAAAGCTAACACAAAAAAACACAATGGTTAAACGTATGAGAGGGTAATACATGCAAAAAGTATCTTTGAGGCAGTGAAAAGGTTCTAGATAACTAAATAAAAACAAAAATAGTGAGTACTCACCGCTTCTAACCGATGTGCGCATGCGTGTGGACGTATGCGCAAGCGCGCTTAGCATTGTATAGGACGTTTCGCCGCGTAGTAAGGAATGGCCGAACCCCGGTAGCACTTTATTTGCGGTGTTGGGAACGTTACTTTAAAAAAGTAATTAGTTACATTACTCACTACTTCTTCCAAAAAGTAACTGAGTTAGTAACTGAATTACTCTATAGTAAAAGTAACTAGTTACCAGGGAAAGTAAAAATAACTTGTTGAATGTCAAAGAATTTGAAATTTTCTGAGCAGTATTCGAGTCAGTGGAATAGAGAAGAACAGACAGGTAGTTAACTTGTTAGGTGCTTCAGCAGATTTGAATTGCTTACCAAAGATGTCGACAAAAGCTTCGCCCCGGGACATAAATTACACATTACATGCAGGTTCTTTCCTTTAATTTCGACAAACTTGAAATAGTGTCTATATCTCCACCTCTTAAAGGACAATTTTTCTTCTGACTGCTCTGCCATCCCGACCCTGTGCATCTGTTTTGCGTGTTTGTTTGCCGCACGCGCTGTTCTGGTTTGCTTGTGAAATCTCTGATTGGCTTACACGTTTCCCGACAATTCACGTCACCTTCAAAGCGTCTGCCGTCCTCAAGATGGAAGCAGAATTATTGCTGGCTGACAGTGGGAGATGGGAACGAGGCTAGCATCAGGTGTAGCAAACACAGAAACATTACTAAACTTTGGAAAGCATTGTCTAATTCAGGGGTGGGCAAACTATTCCACAAAGGGCCGCAGTGGGTGCGGGTTTTTGTTCAAACCCATTAGGAGGACAGCCTTTCACCAATCAGGTTTCATACAATCAGTTGATTGCAGTCAGGTGCTTCTTGTTTCCGCTGAAACCTCATTGGTCAAACTGTCTGTGCTGAATCAGTTGGTACAAAGACCAGGACCCACTGCGGCCCTCAAGGACCAGTTTGCCCGCCCCTGGTCTAATTGAGCAGGGACAAACAGCTTGGAGTCAGAAGTACGTGCGCTATTCTCGAACCTGAACGCACCCCAAGTCTTGGATGACAAATAAACAGAGCAGAGAGTCGACTCGACACGGCTGGTAGTTTCTTCAATTTATTCAGAGTAAGTAACGCACTGCTTTTGACCGTCAGTAACGGTAACGGCATTGTAACGGCGGAAAAAGTAATTAGTTAGATTACCCCGTTACTGAAAAAATAACGCCTTTACTCCCAACACTGTTTATTTGACAGCGGCATCATAAGACTGTCATAAGACCAAATGAACCTCCATGAAGCTTTCAAACAATTGACTGCAAAGCTTCATTGCTTCAAAAAGCTTAATTTGGCCATCACTGCTCCCTTGAGGGAGACAGTCAACCTGTGTTGCCACCTGCTATCAACACTCTTGTCGTCCATCATGTCTCCTAGCATGCATTGCAGTGCTACAGATACAAATAACCAAAATTCATGTTCTCTGCTAATTATTTCTTCAGTTACTGTTCCAGTTGTTTCAATATATGATAGTTATGGTATTTGCTAACACTTTATTTGACAGTGGCGTGGCATAAGACAATCATAATTATACTTTTGCATGGATGTAAAAAGATCCGAGGGTTGACATAAATGGAGTTGATGACATAATTTTCCAAATGACACTTAATGACATCTGTCATATGCATTCGTTAATAGGGATGGGAATCGAAATCCGATTCCAATTCGGAACCGGTTCCTAGTGTTTCGAGGCCTCGACATCACAATGAAAAAGCCTTAACGATCCCTTTAACGAGTCCTTAAGACGCATATTGCGTTGTGACTGTCTTGTTGTCCAAACGCATCAAACTAGCATGACGCCAAGAACCACCCGCTCCAAAGTTTGGCTACACTTCACCAGGAAAGAGGGTGAAAATGAAAGGTTACGATGGTTTAGCACGAAGCACGAGCATTGCAGCCGTAATCATAACAATGACAGCACGTAGGTTCAAACGCTCGAAAGTGTGTCTTCACTTCACGAGGAAAAATGACAACAAAACGACTTGCAATGATTGCAAGGAGGAGATAATAGACCGCACTGTGCTCACCGAGACAGCTATACAGCTAGCTAAACTCCGAAATGACGATACAGAAGCCGTTGGTATAATTTGCTGACTTTATTCAACCATCACTTGAAGAGTGAAACTGAAAATAAAAATGAAACAAATCAATTTCGTCCCCAATAACAAACAGGTTTGCATCAACGTAAATCAGCGATGATTAGCTCCTAATTCAGTCATAGCAAAACAGTTAGCATGCGTTCGCTAGCATTAGCACATCGTTCAAACCACTACACAACTGGATTTAAGTGTCCGATCGCGAGTTGAAACCCACAACAACAACACAAGAGATGATACATACAGGCGTTGCCTCTGTAGATATTTTACAAGCATTAACAAAGAACGTAGGGTCGTCGCAGTGCTCCCCTCTCTCACTAACTCGCTCACTCGCCTTGGATGCGGCATTTCTTCTTCTTCACGTGAGCGCGTTCTTCTTCGCGTGAGGAAGCGCAAGGGCGCCCTCACTTGAGCGTGAAAGCACCATTTTTTCCCCCCTCCTAATAGTGTTATTTATTTTCTGGCCTTTTTCTGTGAAGAACTCAGAGAGGGTTATTTGGTTATTATCTATTTGAGTAATAGTGTTATTATTATTAATTATTATATTATATTATTATTCATTCATTCATTCATTTTCCATTATTTTTATTTTATTTACTTTTGTTCCGTGAAATATCCAGAAAGAGTTATTTGATTGTGGCTTTCTGAAAAACAATATTTTTTTTACATTTAGGCACTCCTGCAATCGTCACACTTTTTCTGTTACAAACTGACCCCAGCCTCTCATCAGAGAAGGGAAAAGTTATGCGGCCCTCACTGGAAAAAGTTTGGGGACCCCTGCAAGTTTAACACATATTGCTAACGGCAGACCAACGACCTATATGCCAATATATACCAATATTTTTTATTTCTATTACAAAAATGTCTCAGTAAAATGTTACACATTCTTGTGCTTTTGCCACTTATTCCACAGTTAATATTGAGGCTCTAGGCCTCTTTTGACCTTGTTGTGAGTTTGTAAGGTTGTGACTTCTGATTAAACAAAGTCGATGGCAATCAAAACGTTTGTTCTTCTTTTTCCCCAAATTAGAATCGATAAGAGAATCGATAAAGAATCGAATCGTTAAGCAATATCGATAATGGAATCGGAATCGTAAAAACCCTATCAGTTCCCATCCCTATTCGTTAATGCCCATGATGGTGTCATGTCATAATTGTGATGGTCTTATAGCAGTCCTATGACGCCGCTGTCAAATAAAGTGTTACCTACTCACTCAATAACTCAACAAATAAGCCGCACTGGACTATAAGGATTTAAAATAAGGGAAAAAAGTAGCGGCTTATAGTCCGAAAATTACAGTAACCATAATTTTTCAATTGAATAGTGTATTTGTTAGCTTATTGGCAGCCATTAATGGTGCTAAACATCCAATCCATTTTGCATGGGAGGTTCAAAGATAGATTGGACATCTAGTGCCGTCAATGGCACTGAAGCAGAGCATTCACAGCCAGTCTTTCCGGTGTGGGGGGCGTTTATAGGTCACTTCCTGTTCATTTTAGGCCATTTTCAGGTCACTTCCTGATGATTTCTACTCATTATTCATTTGGGAACATTCCCGGGTCACTTCAGGTTCAGTAACCCAAAATCAGCAGCAAATGTTCCAGAAATGCCTCAAAATCAACAGGTGGTGACCAAAAATTGTTGTATTGCCATATCGTGAGATAATCGTTATCGTGAGCCTTGTATCGCAAATCGTATCGTATTGTGAGGTACCCAGAGGCTCCCACGAGGGATGTCTCAGATCCGATCATATGATCGGAAATCGGACCATTTTTTAGAGGACCAGATTCGGGTGAAAAGGATCGCGTATTTTTTTAAAGGGCAAAAAAGTAACAAAATAATTCAGAAATACAATGGCATTGCCGAAAGAAACAAAAATATATACGTTTTATACTCTGCAACACTCCCGTAAAAAGCAGAAGAGGAAGTAGTGTAAAGTATTTAGGGCTGCAACTAACGATTATTTTCATAATCGATGAATCATTTAATTAATTGACCAATTAACCAATTAATCGGATAAATGTCACTTTTTTCAATTACCTTTACAATTTACCTTCAAGTTGTTTTAGGCATGTTGTAAGTAACAATGAAGACAAAATGGACAACTATTTCCTCCAAAAGTAATATTTTATGACAGCTTCCTGACTTAACTGTAGTCTATAACTGTATCGATTATCAAATTCTTGGCAACTAATTCAATAATCGATTTAGTCGATTAGTTGTTGCAGCCTTATTAAGACCGTAAGATGTCCGAAAATTGGCAAAAATGTGAATTGTTGTTTTACAAAGTAAAAGCAGATTTTTGTTCATGTCCTACTTTGTCTGAACAAAAATATAATGAAGAAATCTGATAATATTTTCAACTGGAAAGTTATGTGTATGTTATAATTTCAAGAATTTAGACAATATTAAGGTAAAGGAGGTCCTAAACGATTAATTATATATATATATATATATATATATATATATATATAAATATATATATATATATATTTTTTTTTCCCCCCCAGTAGCGATCGGGACTCTGTATTGGCAGATCCTCAAAATCAGGTGACTAAGACTCGGATGCAAAAATTTGCGATCGGGACATCTCTAGCTCCCACCCCTACTTTTATTATCATGTGATTACATTTACAGGACAAACTACGATTAGCTACACCAAAGCTCCACTAGGGTGGTGACAGAGAACCACCAATACAAGCAAGCAATCACTGAAATGTTTTCATCAGGTCTGGTTACCACCAGTTGCTTCAGAACCATTACCAAATTGATACTGGGTTTTGGTAAACAACCCTACTATGAACCAACAAATTGGATGACAAGCTAATGTGACATATGAAGAATATAACCTCCTCTGAACAGTAAAACATGGTAGGTTGAACGTGTTCTGGGGCTGCTTTGTCTCTTCTGGACCTGGACGACAACAGCGGAACTCAAACGCACCCTTTCCAGAAAATCGCACGTCCTTCTGTCCTACAATTTAATCGACTCAATTATATTCTGACAAGGCAGAGAGGTCTCAAATGTTGCAGATTTGTGTCTAGTCACAAGCAGCAAGACGACTGGGAGCCTCCTCCAAGTGTGCCTAGACAAACGCGGCAAAAAATCCACTTCCTCAATGCAGTAATTCCCCTTGCGAGTGTCCTTAAATCAAACATGTGCCGCTTAGAGTGTGTTTTTCCCTCCGCCTCAAAACAAACTCAAAAGCTCGTCCGCAGATGGAATCTGGTGTACTCATTAAGTGCGAAGTCAAACAGTTCCCTTTTTCCTCTCGCCGGAGCGAGTGACTCAAAACACTCCATTAATATCGCCGTTGCCTCAGTTACACTTTTGCGAGGAGATCAGAGCCTTGATCAGCCTTTAAAGGATGGTTTGTCGGCCACTGCAGATTGTTCTTTAGCGTCGGCCCGAAGGCCCATTGAGTCCGCCGAAAGCTCGGGGAAAAAAATTTCAAGATGTTCCGTCTCCACCATGCTCGTTATAAAAAAGTCATATGCTAGGAAAATATGTATATGCATGTTTGTTTAATCAAGATCCCGTCCTCACGGACGCACTAATTAGGCTACGAGAGACATCTAATTGGTCTCAGCGTGCTACAACCGCGAGCTTGACCGAGGCATCCTTTTTCACTAGGATGTAAGGAACATTCCGGTGACCTTGTCGACTCGCTTCATTAGCCGTGGCGCGGTGCGGCGATCAACAAGAAAACACCGAGCGGCATCTCCCTTTTCCTCTGGCTATTTTTTTTGTGTTTCCAGGTGGAAACGGCGAATAAACCACTCCTGTATTTTTAAACGGCGTATTTTTAATTGGAAAGCTGGCAGTAATGATGTCACGACTCCATCTTCCGAAACGTCGGGAGAAACATTTCACATTTTCCACCCGCCGTTAATTAACGGAAGGCGTTTAAATGTCATGCATCACAACTAAGGACATCTGAAGAGTCGGGCACTCGTGGGCGCGAGCTATCCTTCGGGGTAATGGTCAGCGACGAGGCTTCAAACGCGGGGGGCGAGGCAGGGATGAGGGAGGCGAATAGCGCTTCTGAACAAGAGGGGGGGGAAAAGACACTTTTGAAACGGCTTCAAAGCCTCACTTTCAGCTCTGCCTGGAAATCGAGGCGGAATGCGAACCACCATCCAAAAAGTACAAAAAAAAACATGACCGAATAGGGAAGGTAGGATTTTGAGTCCTGGGTGGCCAAAAAGTCAGCAGAGATTCCACCTACAGGATTTAAGATCTGAGAAATATTTGAAATTCGACTGGGAAGAAAATTCAACGGTAAATGTAAAACAGTCTTTTTTTTTTTTTTTTAAGCAGATCTGGTTCGTAAAGTCATGTGAAAAAATTAGCAGCTGTAAGATGATTGGGGGGTTTCTTGCATGTACAGCTCGTTTCAAGTCACTCCACAGCATCTCAATGAGATTAAGATCTAGGCTTTGACTCGGCCATTCCAGGACTCCCCATTTCTTCCTTTTCAGACAGTCCTTGGTGGATTTATCGGTATTTTTTGGGTCATTCTCATGTTGCAGGGTCCAGTTTCGCTTCAGCTTTAATTGTTTTCACAGATGATCTCACATGTTCCTCAAGCACCCTCTGATACATGATAGAATTCATGGTGGATTTTATGATGGAGAGCTGGTCAGGTCCTGCTGCAGCAAAGCATCCCCAAACCATAACACCAAACCAAACCAAACCCAAACCACCTCCATGCTTCACGGTTGGTATGAGGTTCTTTTCCTGGGAAATTGGGTTTACCCCAAACATGTCCTCTGTTCTGGTGTGCAAATATTTCCATTTTAGATTCATCTGTCCAAAGAACATTATCATTAGTCCTGGTCTTTGTCTACATTCAATCCTGTCCAAGTCCTGGTCTTTGTCTACATTCAATCTGGCAAACTGTGGCCTTTATGGTCTACTTGGAGAGCAAAGGATTCCTCCTTGCACACCTCCCATGTGATGTCTCTTTCTGATTGTAGAGCATGCACCTCTACATCAACAGTAGCAAGAGCTTGCTGTAGGTCTCGTGATAACATTTTAGGGTTTTTGGAGAGTTCTTTTAGCATCTTGTGATCTGCTCTCTGGGTGAACTTGCTTGGACGGCCAGACCTGGGCATGTTGGCAGTTGTTTTGGATGTCCTCCACTTGTAGACTATTTTCCGGACAGTGGAATAGCTGATTTTATATTCTTTTGAGATCTTTTGAAATCCCTTACCAGACTCATAACTAGGAGTGGGAACCTCTTGGTACCTCACGATACGATATGCGATACAAAGCTCACGATATACAGAAAAACAAACTTCTGCTGTGAATTGGAATGAGTTTATCACTAGTAGACGACCAATCCATTTGAAGTGGGAACATTCGTTCATTCGCTGCCATCCCTCCCACTTCAAATGGATTGAACGTCTATGGCCGTCAGCCGCAGCCAATGCCAGGCATTTTGGGCCATTTAAGGTCATTTACCTGTTGATTTTCAGTTACTTCCTGTTGATTTTGGGGTATTTTATGGTTCACTTCCTGTTTATTTTGAGTTACAGAACAGGAAGTGCCCTGGGAATCACCCAAATAAATAGGCAGTGACTTAAACTCAAAAGGAAATGACCTGTAAATGCCCTGAAAATCAGACAGAATGACTGCGAATGTTCTGGTTCCGAATGAACGAACGTTTCCAGTCTAAATGGATTGTGCAACTTTTTTTTTTTTTTTTTTTTTTTTAATTAAAACATTGACACCTTTTTAAAATAATACCTCTATTATTGGCAAGAGCATATCGATAATCTTTTGGGATACAAAGTATCACGATATATCACTATTTCGATATTTTGTTACACCCCTACTCATAACTGTCCACAATTTTCTTTCTGAAGGCCTCAGATAGCTCCTCTGATCTCACCATGGTGTTTTCTCTCACTTCAACAGTCGGGGCACACCAAACTGAATGCGAGTTTAAAATAAGGCAAGTCACCTTCAAAACACTGGGTAATGATGTTCTAATCATGTGCACCTGATATGATACACCTGTGTGTGAGTTTAGCCATTTTAAGTGGGATTTTAAATTGCATTTATTTAAAATGACATTTTATAGAATGTTATAAAAAAAAATCTTTTTTTCCAGTTTAATTTTTTAGTTCTATTACTTGAATCCCTCAAGATTGTTAAAATTGATAACAATATCAAATATGTTTGAAAACACACAGGCTTCCATTGGGTGTCCTAATTTTTTCACATGACTGTACATCACCATCAACAGCAGCCAATGAGAAAGTGCCGTCTTTTGAAATGCATTGAAACCGAAGAAAACAATGTCATCACTTGATCAAAATTGAAGAAAGAGCTACTATTTTGAGCTCACGGTTCACCGTCTGTTGATTGACATCGAATCTAAGACAAAATGTCATTGTAATGTGATCAAAATTGAAGAAAGAGCTACCATTTTTGGATCACCCTTCGTCGTCTCGTTTGACAGCAAATCCTGACTCTAAATGTCATAATAACGTGATCAAAACTGAACGCAGCGGTAGCATTTTCGACCCGTATTCAGAGTGGAAAAGGTCCTATGCGTCGTCTGTGTGGGCTAAAGCAAAGAAGACATTTTGAAAGCTAGCGCAGGTAAGCGACGCGACGGTTAATTATCCTGGAGTGCTGCAGGTGATGATGCGAAGGAAGACGTGGAGCGCGGCATGTTTCGGCGCGCTTGCGAGGGCACGTCGCTAGGCTGGGCTAATGTATGCGTGTACGCCATAGACGGGCGCGGGCATAATTAAACACGCCGCGGTGAGCTGCCACGGCTACGCTCTCAAAGCTCATTAAGGCGAGGCCGCGCTCGCCTCTTTGGCTTTATTCTTGACGGCGGGCGTAGGAGGACAACGCTTGCTTGCCGCTCACAACAGGTGCGGACGCATTCAACCCCGAATGCTGAGAGGCCTTCATCAATTATTCAATAAATCATCAATTCATTCGACAACAAGACAAGCCAGGAGGGGCTAAATTGCTAAAGTTGTTTTGAGGGAGAAAAATGGAACAAGATTTTGAAGTGAGAGTTACTCAAAACAAGTTAAGATGATGAGATACGAATCTGAATATGTTATGTTAGCAAAAAAGCTAAATTATCCATTCTGTATTGCTGGAATGAACCGTGTGTGTTTTAATGGCTGTCACCCCCAGGGGGAAGCCTCTTCTGAAGACGGTACACAAGAAAGCCCGCCCGTCTCATCAGACTATAGGACATGGTTCCAGTAATCCATGTGCTTTGTTGACATGTCTTCGTAAACTGTTTGCGGGCTTTCTTGTGTACAGTCTTCAGAAGAGGCTTCCTCCTGGGGTGACAGCCATGCACACCAATTTGATGTAAAGTACAGCGGCGGTATGGTCTGAGCACTAACAGGCTGACTCCCCCACCTCTTCAATCTCTGCAGCAATGCTGACAGCACTTCTGTTACGAGCCACATGACATTTTGGAGGGAAAATGACAAGCAGTACTCAATTTGGACATTTAGGGATGTGCATACAGTGGAGCAAATAAGTATTTAGTCAACCACCAATTGTGTAAGTTCTTCTACTTGAGAAGATTAGAGAGGCCTGCAATTGTCAACATGGGTAAACCTCAACCATGAGAGACAGAATGTGGGGAAAAAAAAAAAAGAAAATCACATTGTTTGATTTTTAAAGAATTTATGTAAAAAAACTTGGTGGAAAATAAGTATTTGGTCAATACCAAAAGTTAATCTCAATACTTTGTTATGTACCCTTTGTTGGCAATAAGGAAGGCCAAACGTTTTCTGTAACTCTTCAGTCTTCGCGGCTGACCCACTCCCATACTTCACAGTGGGTATGAGGTGCTGTCTACACGCCAACAAGCTGTTTGGGAGGCATGCACGGAGAAAACCTTTCCTCACTCACAATCATAAACGCAAACGTCTGGAGTTCGCCAAGCCGTATTGGGGCTTCAACTGGGACCGTGTGCTTTGGTCAGATGAGACCAAGATTGAGCTTTTGGCAACAAACACTCTAAGTGGGTCGGCGTGCCACGAAAGATGCGCATTCTGAAAAGCACCACATACCCACTGTGAAGTATGGGGGCGGGTCAGTGATGCTGTGGAGCTGTTTCGCTTCCAAAAGCCCTGGGAACCTTGTTAGGGTGCATGGCATCATGAATGCTTTGAAATACCAGGACATTTTAAATCAAAATCTGTTGCCCTCTGCCCGAAAGCTGAAGATGGGTCGTCACTGGGTCTTTCAGCAAGACAATAACCCTAAACATATGGCCAAATCTACACAGCAATCGTTCACCAGATACAAAATCAAGCTCCTCCCATGGCCATCTCAGTCCCCAGACCTCAACCCCATTGAAAACCTGTGGGGTGAGCTGAAGAGGAGAGTACAGAGGAGAGGACACAGGTCTCTGGATGATTTAGAGAGATTCTGCAAAGAGTAATGGCTGAAGATTCCTCTTTCTGTCTTTTCCCATCTTGTGAAACATTATAGGAGAAGATTAGGTGCTGTTTTGTTGGCAAAAGGGGGTTGTACAAAGTATTAACACCAGGGGTGCTAATAATTGTGACACACATTATTTGATGTCAAATACTTATTTCTTCATGTGGGATTTTTTCACCACTTAATAAATGCACTTGTATTGAAGGTTGGATTTTTCTCTTTTTTTCCATTAAGGTCCCAAATTATTTGAAAAAAAAAAAAAATATTAGAAGCTAAAAAACACATAATTACTATAAATCCAATAATTATGGAGGGCACTGTATATATAATGGTTAAAAATAACCCTATGAGAAGTTCATATAATTTAGAAAGTTCATATTAATTGTATTAATAAAAAATAGTAATTTAAAATTCATATAAATAATAGTAATACATTTTAAATTCATATTTTAAAAAAATTCGAGAAGACATTAATATAAACTTATACATTTTTAAACTACAGTTTTTTTTAACCCTGCCTCTTAAAAGAATCGGAATCGAGAATTGTTCGGAACCGGAATCGTTCAATTTCAAACAATGCCACACCCAATTGTATCCCAAAAGGTTATCGATATGCTCCTGCCAAGAATTGATATATCGTTGGGGCGCTTACAGGTGCCTTTTTGTTCATTTTAGGGCATTTACAGGTCACTTTCTGTTGAGTTTGAGTCACTGCCTATTAATTTGGGGAGATTCTTGGGTCACTTCCTGTCCTGTAACCCAAAATAAACCAAAAGTCTCCCATAAATGCCCTAAAATCAACAGGAAGCGACCCATAAATGCCCCAAAATCAAGAAGAAGTGACTAAAAATCAACAGCCATAACCAAATGAAAATAATTGGTTACCATTGACCGCTATAGACCCTACCCACCTACGTCACAAAACCACGTGCTCGCTGTATGGTTCCGCCCACTTGTCCGTCATTTTGACTCTGTATTAGCATTGTTTTCAATTGATGGCAGAATTTAAAATGCATTTCATGGAAGACCCGGTGCTTTCTGATGCCGCAAACTCACTGGATCTGTTGCATAAAAGGCGTTATGAGGAAAAGCTTCGTTCTATACAGTCGCCAGATCCATATTTGATGCCCAAATCGATGTTTTTCGACCCACTGTCTTCGCCCTGTCTGCCTGACATCTGCTACGCAGATATTTACAATTATCTTGTCCACACTAAATCAGCCTATTCTCACGAAAATATGAAAAACTTCAAGAGCTTGGAGGCTTATAAATACTTCGTTGCTGGTTGGGTGAAACAGGTCCTCGTCCACGAAAATTCGGCAGGAATCTATCTTGTGCTTGGAAAGGTGAGTTACGAAATTTTCAATTCAAAATCTTTTGTTATTGCTAACATCCACTGTCAAGTCTAATGTATTTCATGTCGTTTGTCAATGGAGTTAAGGCTTTTAATGTTTATATGGTTTAGCGATAGCACTCTCACTACATACATACGTGTATGTTGTCGGCGATTAGCCTAGCAATGATCTTAATTGTGGTTATTTGTCAGCCCCGTAGACGAGGCCAGTTTCTTTCACTTGGTACCAGCTAAATATTATTCAAAAAATAACGATGGTGGAAGAAAGGGAAGTCACAAACATCTTGAATTTGAAACTATGTCGTACTACGTCGTATGTTGTCGGCGATTAGCCTCGCAATGATGTTAATTGTGGTTATTTGTCAGCCCCGTAGACGAGGCCAGTTTCTTTCACTTGGTACCAGCTAAATATTATTCAAAAAATAACGATGGTGGAAGAAAGGGAAGTCACAAACATCTTGAATTTGAAACTATGTCGTACTACGTCGTATGTTGTCGGCGATTAGCCTCGCAATGATCTTAATTGTGGTTATTTGTCAGCCCAAAACCCTCTAAGTATATCTTAAATGCATCTTACCGGATATAAAATGACTACTACATAGTCTGTGGTGATTTTTTGGTGCCCAGTTTTCACGTCGAATTGCAGCCGTCCATTTCGCTCTCTTTGGATCCCTCGGAATACGGTAAAACTTCAAGTCTCTCCTTCCATCTTCTCTGTTAGTGCAACCAACAGCCACACACGCCTTCACCATTTTGATTATTAATGTTAAGGAGCAGAAAAACACGCCGTAAATAGGAGAAATGTACGTAGCCGTAACAGGTTAACACTATGTTTTGACGGACAAGTGGGCGGTACCATTCAGGAGAGCGGAGTTGTGACGTCACGTGGGTAGGGTCTATAGACGTCCAATCCGTTTAAAGGTCGAGGGATGGCAACGAATGGTCATTCGCTGCCGCCCTCCCAGCTCTAACAGATTGGACGTCTACTAGTGATAAACTCACAGCAGAAGGATGAAAATAGCTTTTTTTTCTCCACTTGAGGGCACTCATGCTCTTTGGACGAATAATGCTTCATTTCTGTAGATTTTTTTTCTAAAATTGAATGGGGTTTTTTTGTTTGTTTTTTTTGGCCTAATGTGATTCTTTAATGGGTTATTGTACAGTATAATAATAACAGCTCATATAGATAACTTGTGCTGAGAAAAAAAAAAAAAAACATTGTTTGAAAAAAAAAATTGTAAACATTGTAAGCAGTCACAATGTTACTCATGACTTGAGTATTCTTTTCACGAAATACATTTTTACATTACACTTGCATACATATTTTGGATGACTACTTTTACTTGAGGAATATTATTTTGAAGTAATGCTCCTCTGACTTGAGTCAAATTTTTGGCTACTCTACCCACCTCTGCATTTAGGAATATGCAAACTGAAAAAGTTGCCAAACAAAGACGCGGAAAACCAACCAAAAAGAGAAGGTGCAAACCCAGGACATAACATTTTCATGATAATCACAATCTTTGATAGGACTGGAGACAGAGGAGGATTCCAACCCGTATTAGAAACATAACATCTCGATACTATCACTACTTGTCGCCACTGACCGGCCACCCAGAATAAAACCCCGCCCTGTGCGCACTTTGCGGTAACGAGGCTCCAAACACCCGTCTGGCCTGACCCTACCGACTCCGCCCTGACCGCGGAATCCAGCAACTCGGCAGCAACACGTGCCGTTGAGGGTAAAAAAAAAAAACAACAAGTGCCGTGTTTGGGGATGAAAACAAACAACAGCGGCCGTTATTTTGGGCCAAAATAACACGAATATGCAAAAAGGCACGCGTGGAGCCCGAACGGCGGGAGATGAAGGGGAAAACGCGCCGCATAAAGACGAGCCTCGGCAGAGACACAAAGAAACACACGCTCCTCAGCAGCACATCAGAGAGCAGGAAGCCCGGCGGTCCCCGTGGGGTCCGTGTGATCCCAAACTGTAATCCTTTTACCGCATCTTTGATCTGCTCTCCCCAATCCTAATTTCAAAACAAATACCCTTGACGCGTGCAGTGTTTCTGGGCAGGTGATGCAAAGGCCAGGATTCGTGTCAGACGTCAGCCGGGGGTCGGCAGAACCTCAAAACCGGCTCCATTTCAGCAAAGACAATAAATCAGAGGACAACCAACCTGCAGAGGGTGTGGCGGATAGTGGAGCCAAACGTCCCGCAGGTCCTGCAAAGAGACGAAGAGGAAGTCATCAGCCGTGGAAACAGGGGGGTCACGGGTGTTAATACATCAAATTTCGAGAGGCGGACCCTCGGTCAAAGGGTTCCACGGTCAAAGAACTCAGAATTCAACCAATAAATCATTACAGGTAGGATTCCCAGGATACTTTTTTATCGAGAACTTCTTACACACAAGTGAAAATGATGAAAGGAACTAATTCCATACATACTGTACATTTTCTAGCTGAAACCAATCAAGCTGGCTTTTAACAAGACGGAAACCCGAGTAAATCTAAAATGCTGTTTCTAAATGATGACTTTTAATTCCTCCTGGGGAAGTTGATCAGTTTCTAGTTTTCTCCTTTTGCGGATAGTGGCGCCAACCGTGGTTCTCTGTAATTAGAAGCTTGGAAATTGCCTGATAACCTTTTAAAGATAATTCAATGGCCTTGTTTCTCGAAAATGAACAATTCCCCCAAAACTCTTGTGTTTTCCATGTTCATTTGCCCCTCGCAGACCAAAGTGAATAGACATCTAGCACCGTTTATGGCAGCCAAGTTGAGAGTAAACAATACCACGCGTTTTCTCCAGAAATTGTATCTTCCGGTTACCACTTTTCAAAACTGTGCATAAATTTCACCATCAGTTGACTAGACAGCTTCTACAGACATTGCGCCATGCCTTTCAGTAGGGGGCCGGGCCAGGCAGAGCGTCATGCAGCCTTCACTTCTATAAACTCAAACACGCTGCGTTCAAACACCGGATTTAAGTGAAAAAGGACGAAGGGTTTACTGCATACAAGAAAGTAGAAGTGTCTCAAGAGTGATTTGGTCGAGCATTTAAGGTAATAATTCAGGGTTTTCCCTACATGTAAAAGATTGTGGCGCACCACCACACCAAAATAAAAGCCGCCTTGCAAATGAGATATATATTTTTTTAAAGGCCGTTTCAAACTAGCGGCAACCTATTCACCGGCAACCTATTCATTGTGTATTGTAATGTCCGTAACTATGCGCGGCTACCTTAAGAGACGATCTGAGTGGGGAGCTGTGACGTAGGGGGAAGCGAGTAGGAAAAATGGGAGAACGGGCCTGATAGCAAGAGATAGTGATGGGGCCCAAAATAGAACCTTGCTCTATTTTCAGAGCGCCACTGCGCTAACATCAATAACGCATCCAATAGCAGAGGGGTAGGCGTACTTATATCTGTGCTATCAGGCGGTTTCGGACGACAGATCTACGCAATCACGGCTGATGAAACCTTGATAAATGCGCCACCCCCCCTCCCCCCCCAAGGTTTTGCAAGCTCTGGGACACTCGAAAACTGACTGTCATACTTCTCGTTTTTAAGCTAAAATATGCCTCGATATGCGTTTGTGTGGAAATGTAGTTCACGAACAACAACAACAAAAAACTATTTACCTTCTCATCAAAACAAGTAACTACACAACTTTTAGAATTACCCCCCTTCTCCTTGAAATGGGTCTGTTAACAGAAGAACCATTATTGTTGTGGTTATGTAGTACGTATTAGGGCCAAATTAAAGGAAAAAGAAGAGCTACGAGAAGTTGTACTAAGAGAAAAAAAGTCATATTATTACGTAGGGTAACGTAGCTGTAATCAGCTACGCATTTTACGTACATGTACCGTAGCTGAGAGATACGACATTAGCCTAGCTAATGAAATATTTCGAATAGATCTTTGTTATGGTTCTTCTTAGGGGGAAAAATGTGTGTGTGTGTGGGGGGGGGATTGTTTTTTGTCATGATATGATGCAATTTCGCCGTGAAACAACATGGTGAGACTGTCCGACTCCAATGCAGCCCACTACCAGAGCTTCAAAAAAATCCTAGGGGAAACCCTGTTATTATATTAAAAAAAAAAAAAAAAAAGCACCATGCTTGCACCTTGAAATGTTGTGAAGAAAATGGGAAAAAATTAGCATAACTTCAGCTTGAAATATTCACATAAAATGAATGATAACTGCCAGGTTTTTTGCTTTAACAAAAAATCTAGACCGTTTTACGTTCAAATCTATAGAAATTCTGGGATTTACGCATTTACATACAAGAACTTTCAACTTAAAAAGCTCTTTATTTAGTGATGGCCGCCATGTTGCATCCATACACAATAGCCTAACACCTTAGCTTGAAATATTTACATAAAATGAATGATAACTGCCCGGCTTTTTGCTTTTAACCAAGAATCTAGATTGTTTTATGTTCATATCTATTGAAATTCTGGGATGTACACATTTATTTACAAGAATTTTCAAATTAAAAAGCGCTTTGTTTTGTGATGGGCGCCATGTTATATCCATACACAATAGCGAAACTTTACATTCAAATGATTAGGTAATTTTTGGCTAACTGCCTGTTCTTTGGCCAAAAATTAGTAATTTAGACATTTCTGCATCCATACAAAAAAAAAATCACATTTTACGTGTTTTATTTTATGTAACATTTCAATTTAAAAATGACCAAAGGCCAGATAGCCTGCACGGCGTGCTAAGGCAATAGTTACATCAGAATTAAACCAAAAAGTTCCGATTCTATATAGAAAAATGCAAATTTTGTTTTTGTTGAGTAAAATTAAAATGATTCTGCATGCTTTCCTCAAGTTTTAAGTGTTTGATGTGAACATTGAATGAATTATTAGCTGTTGAAATGATGCCGCTGCTCATGGAGGGTCATATATACCTAACGGAGGGGCCGTTTACATGGTGACTCTCCGAGAATACGAAAAATGTCACACTTGCATTTGCGTCTCCATTTGAACAATGTCGCAATTCCACATGAAAACGATGTAGTATTCATGCCAGGCCCTAGGGGGCAGTGCAGATTTACTGGGCGACAGAATAATGCACTTTGACCCCACCAAGCTCCCTCAGCCTGGAAAAAAAATATGCCCGCCCACTCGAAGCAATCTCATTTTTCTTTTGCTCAAGGCGGCACAAAAATATAAACGTTCAGCATATTTAATTTAAAAATATTATTAAAACAGTAAATTAAAGCCGACATTCCGCCATATTTGCTGTTTTTAATGTTTAGTAGCACCGCTGCGCACGCCCAATGTGGCGTGTACGAGTGCTGACGTTAACGACGCGGTCTCGCGCCGCAGGAGGCTTTGATATGCATGCCGAGGAAGCCCCCCTCAACCCCCCGCAATCGGATTCTTCCACTTTGGAGGTAGGATTCAGAATTTTTCGTTTTCGCCGACACCATATGCACGCGACGCAAGTCTGCAACTCAGTCATTGCGTCTTTGTGTCGCAGAGTCGCCATGTAAACTGCCCCGGAGGTACCTGTTTTGGTTTTAGGTCGCTAGTTGCTCTGGTTTTGAAAATATTTGAATTTTAAGTTTTTGAAAATAAGCCCAATACGGATCAGCCTCGAGCCCCGTGTCAGGTCAACCTAAAGTGAAGTCTATAAACCGTGATTAAATTTCCTCTCCATAAAGTCATGAATTTAAAAAAAAAAAAAATTGTGTTGGCCTTTCGAGGGTTTAAAATGCACAAAAGCTGGCGATGTCCAAGAAGAGCTGACTGGTGCCATCATCCACAGCAATGGGTGGGTGGCTATGATCGGAGGTGAAATGACAACAAAGCATTCACCATCTCATTTTCAAACCCAGTTGGTGGGGGGACAGACAATGGACCACCCACCAGGGGACGAGATGAGAGAAGCGGGGATGTTTTCGGCCGAAGGTGAGGTGTGCCAGCGGTTTTTGGCTTTGAGGCACGCCGTCCCTGGAGAGGAGTACTGACAGTGCTGAACTGCGTTTGACTTTGGCGAAGGGGATTGTGAACACTATCAACATGGTTCCTTGAGAGGAGGTATGATCCAACAGTGGCAAGATGTAAAGAAGGTAAGCATGAAGGGGTGTTCTCCGGTAGTTGCCATGGACAACACTGGTAAAAGACTTTAGGTTGTAGTCATACGTGGGAGGAAGAGGAAAGGTGCAACTTTCAAATGCTGCTGGTCAACTAGCCCAGTAAAATCCAGTTACAATGTCAAAAAACATTAAAGTAAGTCATATTCGTCATTTCATGCTTCTATAGTTCTTTTTTCTAATTCCAGCTAGAGCACTATTCCAGTTCTAATATTATATCCATCTGATTGGTTAGCATGTACAGTAGGAGTGTAACAATATATTACCAATACTGTAATTTGTAATCGTTGGCTGTTTTCAACAACATACATCTAAAATAAAGACACTGTCTAAAATGGTTCAATATTAGGTGAAATGTCTTGTTTTCTCGTGTGAATTTATACCGAAAAAAAAAAAAAAAAGTTTTATCCGATTACTCAAATGATCCATGGAATTTTCAGTGGAATACTCGATTACTAAAATATTCCATAGCTGCAGCCCTAATGGCCATACAGTGAGAGAATCGTTATGGTGAGCCTTAAACGAACACCATCAAAACAGAGCATTAAACTGTATCTTAGCATGAATTAGTACACTTAGCATTAGCACTTAGCGACAAAAGCCGGGAATGCGATTGCGTAGGTGTGCCTAATGAAGTGGTAGCGCAGACCCCAACAGCTAATGTTTCAATTACAGCCGTTCAGCAAAACGAGGCAGACAATGACTAAGCCGACGTGGAGTGGGGATTTAAGAATAACATGTTTTCTTTTCTCTTTTTTTTTCCCTGAGACTGCTGTAATTACCGGGTGCACAAATCATCCGCAGCCGCCAGACGCACTACAGAGAAATTGAAGAAACAAGTGTGTGTATGTGTGTTTGAACAGCATTTTTAATGGGAGCCGGAATTACTCGCAGGATGAAGCTACCTGTACCGACAAGGTGGGGTCTTTCTCCGCGAGCTCTCGCGGGACCGAGGGCCATCCTTGATGGGGACGTAATGCCGCTTCATCCCTGACAAGGTCCGATGCTCGCTGACAAATTGGTCTCTTGCCGCGCGCTGCCAATCAATCCATCAACTGTAGTAGTGCGGCAGAGCAATCGATAGGAGATAGCCGGGCTAATCGATACGCACATAAAAGCCACCCTCGGGTCCCGAACGCAGTCTGCTCTTAGTGAATGATCAAGGTAAAAACTCATTTCGACTCTTTTGTTGACACCTTTGGAAGGGTGTCGACGTGCGGGCAGTATATTGGAATGCGTTTTAAAAAAATGGCGCATACATGCGTTCGTACGCATCTCGCTCATATCTTAGCCAATTATGTCGGAGGACATAGGTTAAGGTTGGTGTGCAAGTAAGCAATCAGGGTTACTTAAAGATGGTAATTAATCGTAACTTCGGATACTCCGTTTCACAAAGTCTTTTCAAAACAGCCTTCGAAAAAGAAGCCACCAACGATGAACATTCCTGACAAATTAAAAAGGACGCCGATCAAACAACACATATCTTGCTCGAAAATGTGCCTTTTTTGTCACGATGCAAAGGTTACGGTCGGTATGCAAGTGATAATTAAGCTGAAAAAATGTTCATCTAGACTGCGCAAAAACCTATCAATGATTGACATTCCTGAGTTTAATTGAAAATTTTACTCAACCCAGATTTTTATATCTCAATCAGATAAAACATTTCGACCACTAATGGAGATTTTTTTTTCGGCAGGTCCGATTTAAAAATCAATAAAAGTGAATAGTGCTGCAACGATTAATTGATTAACTAAATAATTCGGTTCGAAAAAAGCTTTTGAATCAAATTTGGCTGCTTCCAAGATTTGTTTAATTAGAGTGGCGTTGTAATGGTAGCTTTTAAAGTGTTTCCATTTAGTTTTATTGATTCAGGTGGACACACTGCCCTCTAGTGGCAACAATAAATATGATTTAAGTCATGTAACATGGCTGGATCTAGCTGCTCCCTGTTAAGACCAGAGGTTTTATTTTACTTTTTTTTTTTAAGTGTTTGGATTTAGTTTTATTTATTTAGGTGGATACACTGCCCTCTAGCGGCAACAATGAGTATAACTCATCTAACATGGCCGGATCTAGTTGCTCCCTGTTAAGACCAACATTGGGTTGTAAATTTTTGATTGAGCTAATACGAATTTTTCTGCATTTGTAATTTAGTTTAGAGGTATTTTTAGCTGTTTTTTTTTTTTAATGTTTGGATTTTATTTATTTGGGTGGATACACTGCCCTCTAGTGGCAACAATGAGTATAACTCATCTAACATGGCCGGATCTAGTTGCTCCCTGTTAAGACCAACATTGGATTGTAAATTTTTTTATTGAGCTAATATGAATTTTTATGCATTTCTAATTTAGTTTTGAGGGTTTTTTTTTTATTTTTTTAAGTGTTTGGATTTTATTTATTTGGGTGGCTACACTGCCCTCTAGCAGCAACAATGAATATAACTTATCTAAAATGGCTGGATCAACAGTAGGGCAAATAAGTATTTAGTCAACCACCAATTGTGCAAATTCTCCTACTTGAAAAGATAAGAGAGGCCTGTAATTGTCAACATGGGTAAACCTCAACCATGAGAGACGATGTGGGAAAAAAAACAGAAAATCACATTGTTTGATTTTTAAAGAATTCATTTCCAAATTAGGGTGCAAAATAAGTATTCGGTCACCTACAAACAAGCAAGATTTCTGGCTGTCAAAGAGGTCTAACGTCTTCTAACGAGGTCTAACAAGGCTCCACTCGTTACCTGTATTAATGGCACCTGTTTTAACTCATTATCGGTATAAAATACACTTGTCCACAATCTCAGTCAGTCTCACGCCAAACTCCACTGTGGCCAAGACCAAAGAGCTGTCGAAGGACACCAGAGACAAAATTGTAGATTACATAAATAATCCATAGCTGCAGCCCGCTAAGTGAATAGTAACATTTTTTGCTGGAATTGAATATGCCATTGGAAATGAATAGGGCCATTGAAAATACATGGGAAAGTTTTTTTTTTCTCCCCCCCCTTCAAATTTTTGGTGTAACTGTACGTTTTTACCAAAAACTTGTGTGCCTTGACTTTTTTATTTGTTAATGTGGTAATGGTAATGTGGTAATGGGACAAAAACTGTAGGAGTGTAAGTAGTAAAAAGGCAGTGTTTAGGGCACAATCGTGTCGTGCCCTAAATTCACGTTGTGAATTTTTTTAATGTTTCGATGTGAATCGGTCAAAATGTGTTGGCTGCACGGAAACCAATCAATAATTGACATACCTCAGTTAATTTGAAAATTGAAGAGAATTGAATATGCCGTTGGAAATGAATGTGGCCATTAAAATGCATAGGAAAGATTGTCAAATTTTAGCAGAACAGTACATATTTATCCCCCCCCCCCCCCCCCCCAAAAAATGGCTAACTTGTGTGCCTTGATTTTTTTTTTTTTTTTTAATATGGTAGTTGAACAAAAACTGTCGGACTGTAAGTAGCAAAAAAGTTCTAGGTGCAACAGTGAGCCTATAACACATGAATTTTTGTAACGTTGTGAATCTGTCAAAATGTTTGGGTTGTGAAAAAATAGGAAAAAATTTGAATTTGCCTATGGGGAGTTTTGCTTTGCACAGCATCTCAACAATCAGTTCCTCCCAATTGATACCCCAGCTGGCATTCATGAGCGCATCTATAATTGTATTTCACCTTTTGTTTCCAAACAAACCGGGAGCAAATTTAGCCCCACTTGGCGGTAAGGCGAGATGCTAATTGGCTAATGACGGTGCAGTGGAGGTTATTAAAGCCTCAGTGGGGAGAACGCTAGCTGGTGGGAAGGGGCGGGGCTTTTGCCGTCGCTCCAATTCAACCTGGATTCTGCGGTAATATTGCAGAGATGTTAATGCCACCGTGCGGTCCTCGGGGAATTCCCTCTATGAAGGAGCAATCATCATTCTGATGAATTCACTTTGTGCCCATTGGCCAATCTTCATACTTTCATTAACTCTCCCGCACACACACAAGAGCAACGCACTCACACACGGAAAGTTTTCTTTGACAACTCTGATGGGCTTAATGACACTTCCCGGCAATGCCTCTCGGATATCATTTCTGCCGCACCCAAATCACTTTTAAAGTCGTCTTGGGGAACGTTTTTACGACAACCACCTGGTGAGGGGAAAAAAATGTACTCTTTGCGATATCTGTAAGACTATCCTAGAAAACACTGGACTATAAAAGCTAGTGCAATGCTGTCATGTCATGTGCATGCCAAACCAGTAGTTGGCGATATCATGTTGCAAAGAAACGCAAATCTGGTGGTTTTTTATTTAAATTTCAATTTACAGCGAAGAATTATACTTTGTATTTACAAATTCTACAATTGATTAGCATCTTTTAGTAATTTTGGTCGCTGATTTATCAATTCATACCAACCTTAAAATTTGTCTATCAAAAAACTTTTTTTTTTGCAGTTAGTTTTTATTTGGGTCCAGTTTTTCGATGTGCAGCACAGTACAGGCCAATTGACAGTATGGCTGCAACTAACGATTATTTTCATAATCTAATAATTGGACGATTAATCGGATAAATATTTTTCAATTACCTTCACAATTTGCCTTGAAGTTGTTTTAGCCATGTTGTAAGTAACAATGAAGACAAAATGGATGACTATTTCCCTCAAAAAAATGTTATTACAGCTTTCTGACTTAACTGTAGTCTACAACTGTATCGATAATCAAACTCAAAGGTCACTAATTTATTATTCGATTTAATCGATTAGTTTGTTGCAGCCCAATTAAGAAGCTGGTTTAGACATTTAGATATTTTTAACATGTGTTACTGAGAAGTTATATGTATATTATAATTTCAAAAATTTCGACAAGTTCAAGGTGAAAAAGGTCCTAAAGGTCCTTAATTTGCAAATCGATTAGTTGTCGATTAATTGATTTATTGTCGCACCGCTAATTGACAGTCACAGCAACTTATAAAAATTCAAATGATCGATTTAATGTTCATAATAACGCCAAAAACTTGTTTTAAACCAAAAAAGCCATTTCCAACAGGAAAATCATAAAATTTCTCATTTTCACAATGCTACGTGCCCTACATTTTAATCTGATTCACCTAATTCACCCTTTAAAAAAAAAAAAATTAATAAATCACAAAATCAAAGTACATTAAATTATCAGCCAGTTTTTTTGGCAAAAACACAATTTTGCCAAAATTTGGCCCAAATTCATTTCTATAGGCGCATTTAAATCTCACGAAAACATCATTCACGCCTATTGATTTTCCAAGTCTTGAAAAAAACTCCATTGGTGGTCATTATTTTTGACCCCCCCCCCCCCCCCCCTCAAAAAATTAATTCTCGATTTCCCCCGAAATTAAAAGGAAGTGACCCGTAAATACCTCAAAATCAACAGGTAGTGAACAATGTACAGGAACCTAAAATAACTGACCCAAAAATCAACAAGAAATGACCTCGTAAGCCCCTAAAATTAAGAAGGCAGCAACTCAATATGAACTCATTGGCTGCCATTGACAAACATTAAACTGGGAGCACTGGCTGTGAATTAGGGCTGCAGCCTGCAGCTATCGATTATTTAAGTCAGGGGTATCCAAACCGGTCCTCAAGGGCCGCTGTTGGTCCTGGTTTTTGTTCCAACCCATCGAGTACCGACAGTTTAACTAATGAAGTTTCTACTAAAACAAGCAGCACCTGACTGCAATCAACTGACTACACTTGTAAGACACCAGATTGGTGCAAAGGTGTCGTATTGTTTTGTTGGAATAAAATCCTGCGCCCACTGCCCATTGTGTAATTATTGACATCAACAATGGCGAGCTACTAGTTTATTTTTTTATATAAAATTTTTTACAAATTTTATTAAAACGAAAACATTAAGAGGGGTTTTAATATAAAATTTCTATAACTTGTACTAACATTTATCTTTTAAGAACTACCAGTCTTTCTATCCATGGATCGCTTTGACAGAATGTTAATAATGTTAATGCCATCTTGTTGATTTATTGTTATAATAAACAAATACAGTACTTATGTACCGTATGTTGAATGTATGTATCCACCTTGTGTCCTATCTTTCCATTCCAACAATAATTTACAGAAAAATATGGCATATTTTATAGATGGTTTTAATTTCGATTAATTACGATTATCTTTAAGCTGTAATTAACTCGATTAAAAATTTTAATCGTTTGACAGCCCTAGATTTTTTTTATTTAAATACCCTTAACAAATCGTTCAAACACATATCCCCCCCAAAAAAATGCTTAATATACCTCTAAATTAAGAATGCATAAACAATCATATTAGCTCAAACAAAAACTTACAACCTTATGCTGGTCTTATCAGGAAGCAGCTGGATCCAGCCATGTTAGATGAGTCATGTCATATTTGCTGTTGCCACTAGTTTATCCACCCAAATCAATAAAATAAATGCAAACACTTTCCTAACAAACCATTACAATGTCATCCTAATTAAACGAATCCTCGAAGAAGCAAAATTTGCTAATCGAATTACTCGAGTTAATCGATTAATCATTGCAGCACTACTGCGAATGCTCATCTTTCAGTGCCATTGACGGCACTAGAAGTCTAATTCATTTTGACTGGGGGGGGAGTAAATAAACCAGTCAAAAGAAATTGGACGTCCAGTGCTGTCAACGGCAGCCAATGAGTTAAAAAAACATAGTAATTTGGCTGGAGTTATTATTCGGATAATTAAAGTTTTAAAAATGTTTCATTTGCGGATATTAATTGCATGTTAGCTTTTTAAAACTTTTGTTCTGACCTGTCAAGAGAGCAGCGTTGCAAAACATCTGCGATTGCAACCTTTTCCCCGAGTGTTAATGAGAGGAAACAGAACATTCAGCATCCTGTTGTTGTTGCAAGAAGAATGCTACGAGGAGCATCCATGTGTAAATCCCTGTTGTTAGCGCTAAAAGAGAAGGGTATGGGACCACTCAGCCAGGTGTGAACGGACCCCCTTCCTGACAAATAGAAGACATTTTAACCTCGAATGGGGGAGATCTACCGTCTCCCTCTTCTCTATTGCATCTCATTAGTTTGGTAATGAAGCCCACTCAGATGTAGAGCGCAGAAATGGATCTCGCAAGCAGCCCACGGTTTCTCCTTAACCGAGTAGCCCCCCCCCCAACCCTCTGCACTCTCAGTCCCACCCGGTCGGCCGCCTTGCCTGTCCATCTGTCTCCTCCACACAGCTTTGTGCAGAAGGCCGGCCATCAGGAGGATTCAGCGTGGGGGGGTTAGAAGTCAAACTATTTCAATCCACGGGGGGTGCCGATGCAAACTTTTAAAGTTGGACAACTTTCCAAAAACATTTTTGTTTTCTTGGAGCATCGAAGATCTTAATACAGAATTAATACTAAATTATATACGGTTAAATTTCACAAAAGGAAATAAAAAAATTGACTCAATTTTTATTTGGCAGGGCAAGAAAAAAAAATGACGATGTTGATAAATATTTTCATTGATATGATTGGATCATTGCAGAACCAATCGATGCATCAATCCAGATCCACGCATGGCGACACCCCTATAACTTGTAAGCTAGTTTTATTTACCATATTTTTCGGACTAAAAGTCGCACCTGACTTGAAGTCGCACCAGCCAAAAAAATGCACAAAAAGTGGAAAAAAAAAAATATCGGTCGCACTGAGGTACAAGTCGAATTTTGGGGAGGTCATTTTATTTATTCAGAGAAGAATTATTTTCACCAGACTTCAATAGCTCTGATTGTGAAGACTTTGGTTGAATCACTATGACCACATTGTATTCAGTAGAGATGTCGGCTAAAAAGGATCAGGTTTTTAATTTAAAAAATATATTTATGTTTTTCTGCTTCATTCTTGTACAGCCTCTCATGCTCCCTCCTGAAAAGCAGTGCGACCAAATTGTTTTTCTTGGTCACCAGTGCAGCTGGTGTTTGGTACTTAAAGAGCATAACCAGGAGAAAAAAAAAGTCTTAAATGGCATTATTATGTGAATTAGAATCATATTTTGAGACGATTCGACTATATACAACAATTTAGCAAAGCGCAGATGACGAGAAATTAGTCTTTTAATCTGCCAGTTAGCCACGCCTACCATTATAGGGCTTTAGCGTCCCCAGCAGGTGGATGACGTCAGCGGTAGACTGGGCTCATCGGTTTTACTATTCAGCCCATTGAGGGGGAATTATTCAGAACGAGGAAAACGCGACGAAGAGAGCCACAAAATGTCATTGTTTCAGTCTCTCTACTCCAATATTTTTACAGGATATTCTTTTTATCCAAGTATTTTTCCCCAATAGCTATATAAATGGCTTGAGAAGGACCAGTCAGCCCGTCGAGGGGGAACTATTCACAACGAGGAAAACGCGACGAAGAGAGCTGCAAAATGTCATTGTTTCTGTGTCTTTACTTCAATATTTTTACAGGATATTCTTTTAATCCAAGTATTTTCCCCAATTGCTAAATAAATGGCATGGTCATGACAAACAACAGTCTTGTGCTAAATGGAATATGAAATAATAAAAATGCATTTATTCAGGACGACATGGCAAAATTACTCCATAATGGTCAAAACTGTCGACTTCACCTTTACTGTCGCACCTCCCGAACGATATTTTATGACACCTAAATCGGACATATGTCATTTCCCTTCCCCGGCTTCGGAGAATGTAAACAAACCAAAAGGCGTGACAGCTAGCCGACATGCTAACCCGAACAGAGTGATGTTTCAAAGTCTTCGAAGCGGAAAATCACACATAACTAGACTGAATTTATTGACATGACGACTGGGTTGTCGATTGTCTTCGCGGATCGGCAAACCGCCTGGCAGAGAGCAATTTACAGTTCGTTCCCTGGAGGAGGGCGGCTGCAGTTGTTGTGCAGCTAACGTGCTGCTAATGAGCATGAGGAGAGCTTTTTACATGCCTATCAATGATCAAACCTAAGTAGTCCTTTATTTAAAGAAAGTTTTTAGTGTTTACTTTGTAATCGCTGTATTAATATTTGACTTAATACAAAACAAGATGTTTACTCACTTCCTCGTAAGTCCAATGGTCCCACAGTAAATATCCACGGTGAATGGGAACCTTTTGAAACTCCAAAAAGGCGCGTACGCCTCTCCCTCATACAGAATGATTTTTCTGCAGCCGTTTGGCTGGCGTGATGCAAAAAATAAACGTATTAATCCACAAAATCAGCTGAATCCTTCGTCCTCATACACAACAGTACACTGTATAGTGAAGAGGAGGTCTTCTACCGTACACGTCACAGCGCCCTCCTCCTCAATGCAAGACCGAAGCCGGAAGTCACTCATTTTCATGGCACGGGATTAAAAAAACTAAATAAATATAGCGATCGCTTCCACGCACATCCAAGCGGTCCATATCATTCAGGAGCATAAAATACCGCGTGTATTATGAAATAAACATGCTTTTTCGTGTCACATGCAGTTAACAATGACTGACAAGTTTGTAGCTTTGATCTGGCCAGAGACTAGGGGTGTGCCATCTTAGGCACCCCACGATCCGATTCGATTACGATTCAGGGTGCTACGATCCGATTATCAAACGATGCTCGTGGTATTACCGATGATTGCGGTTATCGCGATTATCACGATTATCGATGCATCGTACATTACTACTTAATACAGTGGCCAAACAAATATATGTCCATTATATATTTAAAATATCCTAATGATTCAACAGAATAGATGGAAACATGCCCATATTACAAAAAGCTGCCCTTAAGGTGCTTTTTTTATTTATTTATTTTTAACAAGAAAGTGCAAAAACATTAACCATTTTAAAGGCATTACTTATTTCTCTCAAAAATAAAATAAAATTTATACATGTGGAATGAATTCCACATTTTCTGGAAACAAAGTGTCTTTAGAAATAAGACTTCTTTTAACCAATATACTTTGTTTTCACAGAATTCTGTACTATTTCGCATGTTTGTAGTGTTACTGCTGTACTTAATCGTGGTTTTACACGTTCTGCATATTAAATACACATTAGTGAATTAGCTAATTAGCTTAGCGCTCGGCGCTAACTATTAACATCTCAAAAACAACAACAATAAAGGCTAAACAGTACAAGAGGGTTCGTGTACTCACCTCTTTTAGATGCACACGGGTCCTAGCAACACACTCAGGGCATTTTTTAATTGAAATGCCTTAAAACTACTGCTGGACTTCTAAATGACAAGGAGCAACGAACTATCTCTCTTCCCCTCTTGCTCTAAAAAGCGACCACCGGGTTGCGCTTCTGTACCTGCCTCTCTCTCACAAAAATTTATTTTCCAGTCTTTTAAAAAGGAGAAAATTTCTCAGTAACCGACAGCATCAATCATAACATGTCGCTAGGCATGTGCCGGTATGAGATTTTGACGGTACGATAACCGTGAGCAAAAATACCGCGGTTTCACGGTATCACGGTATTGCAATTATGGCTCCAAAATTTTGAGATGTATGGGTTTTTTTTGTTGTTTTTTTTAAAAGAAAAAAAAAAAAGGAAAAAAAAAAAATTTTTCCCCCATTGAACAGGATTTTTTTTCAAAACATATTTGCAAATTGGAACATGAATATAATGTGAAAATAAATAAATAACACATATTTTATATAAAATTAAAATAAATAGAACCTAGACTATACCCACAGCCACAGCTCAAGTTGCTCAATATTAGAGTAAGAACAAAATAATTGCTATAAAAAAGTAAAAACACTTCTAAATAAAGTTAAAAATATATACTGTATGACTTTTTTGAGGGGGGGGAGCTCAAGTGAAGTTTTGCCATTTTCAGCCACTGTGTCAACTCTAGTCTACATGATGCCATGCCTTTGTGTTAAAAAGAACAAAGAATTCATAAGTTAATAAGTTAGTTAAAAATGTATAAGTTAGTTTTATGAATTAGTTAAAATGTAAATATTGTTGAGGAAAGGTTTCATCTAAAAAAAAAAAAATAAGTGAGGAGTGAGACCTCCTTTCTCGAATTGCGATCATTGACGCGATCCTTTTTCTTCCCCCCTTCTTCCACTCAAGCTTGTTTCTCACTCAGCGGCTGTGAGACATAAAATCTCGACGAAGCTGCTATCCCAGCTTAGCCTAGGCTAACATTCGTCTTTGTAAGTTTTAGTTAGTTTGTATATTGAATTTGAAAGGAAAATGTGTGTTTTGTTTTTGGCGAACTTTTTAATGGTGCTACTGCTATCCTGTTGAAACTAATCACACGTGGAAAAATACAATTGTACACCGTTTTAAATGTATTCATTTGTATATTTAAGCACGATTTGAGAGCTCAATAAATTGAAGAAAAGTACGCCTCGTGTTTGGAGGGTGTCTTTGGGGTTTGCTGGCTGTTTAGCAGAATAGCGTCACTGACACTCACGGCAACAAACAGGGGAAGGGCGAGCGCTGCCGCACCAAGCCACTTCGGCTGCATTTTGGCACATGAAAAACAGCGAATACCGTACTAAGGTATGATGGAAAATTTTAGTGGTTTTGAAACCGCGACGTTTTCACACCACGGTAAACCGTGAAACCGGTAACCGGCACATGTCTACATGTCGCGCCCGTTAACGGTGCCCGGCAGCAGACGTGTCTTGAATTTCATTCTGCTGCGAGCAGCTGCCATAAAGTTATGAGGGAAAAACATTGTTTTTGAACCTTTATCAATCGTAATCGAATCATCACGTGTCGAATCGCGATGCATGTAATAATCGATTTTTTGGAACTCCTCTACTAAAGACGCATCGGTTGCTCCACGATCAAAGGCACAAATGTGTTAATCATCGTCAAGTTTTGTACACAGTCTGAAGTGTGCTGTGGCAATGCATTCATTATGTATGTCAGAGGCTGTTTTCGGCAGCGTGAGCGTAAAACAAAACAAAACAAAACAAAAAAAATCGGTATCAGGACATTCCTAGTATTCATTTAATACCATTAAGGGGGTTTATCTGTGGATGATGAAGATTGGTATATATAAAAGGGGATCCACAAAGCCGTGTCTCTGCACAATTGCTGCTTTTATGAAGAAAAAGAAAAGTTAACTTAGATGTAAAACAAACAAACAAAAAATCGGGCATCCTGCGATGGGACTGTTGCGCATGCACGCATTGTGATGGTGATGTTCAAACGATATATTGTGCAGGCCTGCTCCAAATCACTACCAAATCCACCCATACTTCATCTGCAGTATCACTTTTTAACAACTGCACCAACTCAAGGTCGAAGACACGCTTCAAGTATAAGTATCAAGGTATATGTCGCACCTGAGTATACAGTGGAGCAAATAAGTATTTAAGCAACCACTAATTGTGCAAGTTCTCCCACTTGAAAATATAAGAGAGGCCTGTAATTGTCAACATGGGTAAACCTCAACCATGAGAGAGAGAACGTGGGAAAAAAACCACAGAAAATCACATTGTTTGATTTTTAAAGAATTTATTTACAAATCATGGTGGAAAATATGCAGATCTCCTCTACAGCAGTGATGTTTTGGGGCTGTCGTTGGGCAACACGGACTTTCAACTCCCTCCTCACCCCATGGCGTCAAAATGATAACAAGAACGGTAAGCAAAAATCCCAGAACCACACGGGGAGACCTCGTGAATGACCTACAGAGAGCTGGGACCACAGTAACAGAGGCTACTATTAGTAAGACAATGCGCCGCCAGGGACTCAAATCCTGCACTGCCAGACGTGTCCCCCTGCTGAAAAAATTACACGTCCAGGCCCGTCTGCGGTTCGCGAGAGAGCATTTCGATGATCCAGAAGAGGACTGGGAGAATGTGTTATGGTCAGATGAAACCAAAATAGAACTTTTTGGTAAAAACACAGGTTCTCGTGTTTGGAGGAAAAAGAACTGAATTGCACCATACCCACGGTGAAGCATGGGGGTGGAAACATCATGCTTTGGGGCCGTTTTTCTGCAAAGGGACCAGGACGACTGATCTGTGTAAAGGAAAGAATGAATGGGGCCATGTATCGAGAGATTTTGAGTGAAAATCCCCTTCCATCAGCAAGGGCATTGAAAATGAGACGTGGCTGGGTCTTTCAGCATGACAATGATCCCAAACACACAGCCAGGGGAACAACTTTGTAAGAAGCATTTCAAGGTCCTGGAGTGGCCTAGCCAGTCTCCAGATCTCAAACCCATAGAAAATCTGTGGAGGGAGTTGAAAGTCTGTGTTGCCCAATGACAGCCCCAAAACATCATTGCTCGAGAGGAGATCTGCATGGAGGAATGGGCCAAAATACCAGCAACAGTGTGTGAAAAGCTTGTGAAGAGTTACAGAAAACGTTTGGCCTCCGTCATTGCCAACAAAGGGTACATAACAAAGTCTTGAGATGAACTTTTGGTATTGACCAAATACTTATTTTCCACCATGATTTTTCCACATTCTGTCTCTCATGGTTGATGTTTACCCATGTTGATAATTACAGGTCTCTCTAATATTTTCAAGTGGGAGAACTTGCACAATTAGTGGTTGACTAAATACTTATTTGGCCCACTGTAAGTCACAGGCCCAGCTAAACATAAGCATTACTACTGTGGTAAGCTGTGACCAGCCCATGTACAAAGGCAGTAGGCTTCTACATTCATTTTGAAGGCAAAATGACTACTGGTCCGAAACCAATAATGAAACACAGATGTCAACATTATCCGATAGCATTTTAAAATGCGTTTATCTGCCGTATTGACAACTCCATTGATTACCAAAGAAGCTGTCTATTAATTTAAAAATGAAATACTTGTCCTTTAGGCAATAAGTATATTTTTGATAATAAAAAGTCTCAAAATGCTTCTCAAAAATAGTTGACCGATTTAAAAATTGATTTGTAGATTAATCGTGACAGCCCTAGGCTAAAATAACTGGATTTTAACTTTTTAGGTAAACAAAGTATGTGAATGATTAAACGATTAACAAACTAGTTGGCGATTAATTGAATAAATTTGTTAGTTGTCAATTGATTATGGCAGTGGCAGCCAATAAATAGAGATTTATTAGTGAAATCTCTGCAATCAATCGCTGCCATCACTCCCAGTCAAAACGATTAGGACGTCTAGCGGCGTCAACGGCAGCCGATGACTAAAAAAGACATTTTCCTACTTGAAGGAAACTACTTAAAAAGCTTCTTACCTATAAATCCAGGCTAATCCCCTTCAGATTAAAGGCACTCATATTTAAAAGGGATTACTTTTGTGAAGGTGTCGAAGAAAGCCGGACAATTAAAGCCTTAATGAGCTCAGATTGAATACGTCCTTGCCCGAGACGGGTATCGGCCAACTTATCAAGTTCAAACGTCCGCGCGATTAAAGTTTAATAAGCACGCATAGGGGAAAAAAAATGAAGACTGGGAGTTGAATCGGTAAATTGAAACATTTCTTAGAATTAAGAAGACGACTTTTAATCCTTGCAGCGATCGCCGGCTGCTCTGACTTTTAGGAGCAGCGATCCATTATTCATGATCATTTTCCCCCGTAGTTTTGTACTGCGAGATGTTCAAATATTTAGTCTCCAAAACTTTTTTAATGTGCTCCGTCAAACATCTTCTCAGGTCGGGATCAAAAGCCTCGGCCGGACCGCCTTGGATTCGGGTCTTTTAATTGACTCGTAACGTTCCGTGATAAATGCAAATACTAAAGAAGTCGTCAATTATTCATGGTCGCCGATCACACACGCGCACAACAGCAGGTGTCTCGCCGTGCGCCGCAAATTTCTCTCGCCGCTTCATCTATATTTCACTCTTCGCTTCTGTTTTAGTTTAGCAAACAAGCCTGAGGAAGGACAGATAAATAAATAAAAATATTAGTTTATATTATGATGTTTCATTTGACTTGGTTGTACGATATGATATACAGTGGTACCTCGAGATACGAAAGTTTCGGTACACGAAAATTTCAAAAGTTTTTACCGCTTCATATAAGGAAAAATTAATCATTACAAGAAAGATAATTTGTCTTGTAATAGATAATTCCCGCTCGCAGCAATGATATAATGTAACTACAATTGACTATAAATGTAAACAAATTATACACCCCACAATGTGCAACACAGTGTTCATTCATCAATGCTCAAACAGCGAAATGAAATAGCTACCAAGAAATGGCTGCTGAAGTTAGCTAGTCTTCCAGCACTCCGTGTTTGTTAGGAGCTCAAGTAGTCATGTGATAACATCTGTATAAAGAGCTGGAACCTCACAAACTAGTTACACTTAAGCGCCACAAGGATGCGACGACGCTATATATGCTTATTAATAAAGGGAACTGTGTGTTTTCGTTCCCTATTGACTTGAAACAGCTGGTCGGATTTTGACAAAATTTTACTGGGTCTGGGAGTGCTCGATGTTCGATTTTATCTCTGTAGGGCTCCATGTAGTGTGGAAAATTCATTCAAAACTCCAAAAACTAGCATTGAAAATCCCTGACTGTGGAGGCGACAGCGCAGTTTTTTAGGCAAAAGACGAGTCTCTTGCAATTGCAATGTCGCAGTTGGCTTTCAAACTATATGGTTACATGTACAAATTTAAATTTGATGTGATGATATGTTGAGGATTTGAGTACTCCATAACAAGACGCTGGATTAAAAAAAAATTAAAGGATTCATTTCGGCTCGATATTCATACCGTGACAATTTATTTATGTGTTACGGCCGCAATGGTTCATGGGTAGTTGTGGCAACCATGACTGAGAATAGTGGTTGTTGTTGTTCTCTTCTGGTGTTTTCTGTTCAATAAAGTCAGTCCTTTGTGGTCGTGCACTGTATGGGGCACAAGAGCAGCAAGTGTGAAACATAAAAACTGCAATAATACAGATAGAAAAGCGATTGCACATTAACCCTTTTATGCTGCCGTTTTACTATTACAGTGATCCCTCTCTAATTAGCGCCCTCAGTCCATCGCGGATTTTTTTTTTCAATTTAAAAAAAAAAATACAGATGAGCTGTCCCGAGCCGATTGCGTAGTCTCACTTTTGCTGCCTCGTTCCCTCTCGCTGCTTAATGTTCGTCAGGCACTGCGGCACTGCACTGGAGTTGCTTATAAAAATTAACTATGTTGACAGATGTTTGTCTTTGATCTTCCCAGAGTCACGAACATCATCATGCGTCAATGATTGTTTAACTAGTTAAACAGTTGCTGTGGCAACTCATTGTGTGTTCGTCAGAGGATTTGAGTAGACTCACTCAATGAAGCATTTCATAAAGCCAAGCACTTTCTACTACAGTACTTTATTCTTGTTTAAAAATAATTTAGTGGGACAGTAAAATGTTTAAAACATCAAAATTATTACATTTGAAGTGCTTCAAAACCATTTATTAAAATGTATATACTTATATATGGCGGAAAACACAGACAAGACTGAAAAAGCAGTTTCTGCTCTTGCACCCCTCTGTAAAAGAAAATGCTGTATTTTAAGCCAAAACAACTGTTGAGTTTGATAGAACATTATGTCTATATGCTGCAATAGCAGATTCATGGAGCATTAAGCCCCCAAACTATTTTTAATTTGTCCGTTTTACCCTGAAAACCACCGTTAACAGACGTTGCGCAACCGCTTTTGTTTCAACTCAGCCATAAAACCAAGGTAATTAATTATATTTATTATTCAAAATGTCTGTCATTTTTAGCTTAGAATCAATAATTGATGTCTTATATTTCGTTTAAAACAAAAAACTTTGAAAAATTATTCATTTGCATATTTCAAAATTTTAAACAAATTATGTCACAATGAAAAAAATGGCGTCTGTAAAAAAGTCACAGATATCGACTTCATAAATATCCCTTAATTGTATTTTTTGTTACTGTCGCATTTTCTCCGATATGTTAGATGATAAATAATCGATCCAAACAAAGAAAAATTTAAAAAACCTTTAAAAGGGTAAATATATGAAAAAGAAAATCTCAACCACTCCTTCATGTCTGCGATTTCTGCATCCCGACCCTTGTTATATTGCCATGTTTCACGCATAAAATTCCCAAAAAATCCAGCTGTGGCCATTCACAGCTGTGTCTTGACTCTCTGTGATACATGCTACATGGAGGTTTTAGATCGAAATGAGGTAAGTACGTGATAATATCTCGTTAAAGTCATGGCGTCTGTAATTCTGCTCTCGCGTGCTGTCACCTCCAGATAGGGTGTTGCTGTTAATTTTTTTTTTTTTTTTTTTTTTTTTTACAATGCCCTCCCGTTCAAAATTTTTCTTCCCCCAGAAAATTGAGATTTTAAGCTTTCCAATGATGTATCACACATGCATATCAGACAATTTTGAAATTTGGCCAAATTGGGGGTCTCAGAGCGAAACTTCAAGGCACCTGAGTGTTTTCGGCCATATACAAAAAAGGGGAAAACATGTCCTATATGTATCTTTCCAATGCTAAATCTTAACATATTGAACAGAAAAAAATAAAATAAATTAAGATTTTTTTATTTTATTTTATTTTATTTTTTTAAATGGGAAGGCAGTTTTTCATTAATCACGGCGGGTTCTGGTCCCTATTAACCGTGAAAAACAAGGGATCACTGTACTACATTAAAACTGCATCTCTAAGTAAAGTGTGTTTTATCTGCCATTCGGTTGAATTGCATTCACGTTACACAAACCCGAGCAACGCTGGGCTGTACTGCTAGTACAAAGAAAGGACATGACAGCAAAGTTAATGTGGTGATTTGGAGCACTGGGAACAAATTAGAAAATTGTGAAAAGTGAATTATTATACCCAAAAAAATCATGATACGAAAGCCAATGCAGAACGAATTAATTTCGTATCTTGAGGTACCACTTTATCTAATGGAAAAAGGATATAAAACTTTAAATTTTTCCCGTCATTATCGCCATAAATAGACCTGTTCCTGCAATGCACGTTTTGCTCAAGGGGATGGCGCCAAACTTGTGCTGACTTGTTACATTAACGGGATTCCTTATGCTCAATGTCCATTTGATATTTAGCCAATTGGCTCCCCCAGCCGCCTATATGTGTGAAATGCGTGCAAGATAATTGAAAATAGCAAAACATAAAATTCCGCAGAACACAGACAATAATTAATCCATTATTAATGATATTAAGCTAACGTATTATACTATGTCTTACCACTAGTAACAAGTATTATTTTACAGTTAGATTTCTATACAAAGCGAAAATATCTATACTAATGTGATGTTCTGTTTACATTGGATCATTTTGGGTTGCAACACTACTTGATATTAAGTCCCAATCATGTGGCTACTTTCATTATTCTGCTGTGAATTGAAATGACTAGTAGACGTCCAATCCATTTGAACTGGAAGGGTGGCAGTGAATGAGTCAATGCCACTTAAATATGATCTCCTTCAAAAGGTAAAACCTTTGTACTCTGCATCTACACATATTACAATGCATTATTGACAAGCGTATTGAAAGCATGCTAAAAGCGAAAAACAACTAAATTAAATATCCATCTTAATATTCCAGATGCTTTTTCTCCCCCCCGCTTCTATTTTATCTAAACGCATCAGCGGTCGAAACACGTCGGTTGAAAATAAATATGCAAATGCGAGGCATGTTTCATGTCCGGATGTATTGCTTAAAATAATAAGAGCAGACGTTTCGGCTGTGAAGCGGCGCTCTCAAATCTTACAACGTGTCAACTTGTGGCCAACTTTCATCTCCCTGTGAAGTTTCACTGGCAAAGAAAACTCCAATGTTTATGACGCTTCTTTGACCAAAGCGGAGAGGATTCGTCGGGCTTGATTAGGAGTGACTAAGAACAAACAAGGCTGACAAGAGGAATAGAGAAGAAGTGTATTTTAGATGAGAGAGAAGGGTGAAAATTACCTGGCCGTTGAAGAGAAGGCGCCCGAAGAGCTGGCGGGCTTCGTCCAAACCGCCTTCCAAATAAACGGCACCTGTGATAGACACCAATTTTTATTTCTCTAAAAAACAAATCATATTGTAATGTTTTAAATTAATAAAATACGAATAAATAATGACAGTGCCTTGGATTCATATAGCGTTTTTTTTGTTTTACTTTGCATTGTTCTTTCACTCCGCACTTGATGGTGGTAAGTAAGAGTGTGACAATATCTCGATACAGTGATATATCGCGATATTTTGCAACCCGATCGGTTATCGATATGCTCCCGCCAAGTATCGATACTTTTATTTGACATATTGGCCATTGGATGCTGTAAACTGCTCAATGTTTGTAGAGCAATTCCTTGGCGGTCCACTAGGGGCGCTCGAGAGTGGCGGTGAAGTTAAAGTGTGCACAAGTTGTCTAGAGAAGAAGAGAGGAAGCTCCAAGTGGGTTGAAAAAAATAAAAAAGCTTCATGGGAACGGTGGAGGAATAAGTAAGAAAACTATTGCTACAAATCACACATGTGGACACACTTTAGATTTTACACCAACAAGAAAGGAAGTAAGGTGAACAAGGACTTTGCTGTATGCAAGAATTGTCTAACAAAAATAGGGTTCACTGGCAGCTGGTGACAAAGTCGACACAGATTTCTTCATTTTCAGCACTTGAGGTAAGAAAGTTTTGCAATGTCATTGATTTTTTAATTTACATGTATTATTTTGATGGCATTTTGACTTGATAGCTAATCAAGTCAAATATCCACGTTAACTCATTCACTCCCAGCCATTTTCACCGGAGCAAGGCCCTTCGCTCCCGGCCGTTTTACTGGACTTTGACTGATTTTGCAAGGCCCACAGAAAATTCTGTTCTATTGTTATATAAACATGTAACACACCAAAAGAAAGATTAGACTCTCTTCTTTCGGCAGAAAAAAATAGTTATTATCTTTTTCCATTCTTTAGAAATCAGCATTAGAAAATAGCTTAGTTTAAGCAATTTTCCAATTTCTGATGAAAAAAACAGAGAAATTGAGCTTTTTGTGAAAGCATACATTTCAAATATAACTGAATTATACACAGCTATTTTTTGCTTTAGGTACATCCCAAACATCTGAATAATGTTTTCCTTTTACAAAATAAGATAAACAACAAGATAAATAGAGCTTTTGATAGCAAAGTAACAATTTATTTACACATAACTAACTGAAAGATGACGCTGTTCTGGCCGCGACAGCCGGTTAAACGTTTCCCTCATTGCCGTCTGTCTCATAATGATGAATTTTTTTGAGTCTCTGCGGGCTCTGCTCGCGAGCAGCACAGACTCAAAGACATCGTCCGCTGCAGTAGTGGTCCCGGTCGTTCTGCTCGGTCGTCCGCCGCCTGGCATCCATTCGGTCATCTTCCGCTGGCGACCGGCCGTGCGGCTTGGCCGTTCGTTGCCATTGAATCGGGTTGCGGGTCTTACCAAATGCGCTACTGCCCTCCAGTGGCCAGTTTTACTGCTTTAAAATGGATTTTCAGCTTTGTGCTTTGGAGCTAAATTGAATCACGACCCAGATATGTCTTTTTTGAAAAAAGAAAAAAAAAAAAAACATACGTCTTTGGGACACTAAAAAAATTAAAAATAGAACGTATTTATACGTTTTTGGGAGCAAATGAGTTAAGTGGGAAAGCTTGCAGTGAATAAGTTCCATCATTAAAAGCACAAAATGATCTCATTGGCCGTCACACCGTGAGTGCCATTGTCCACTGACGTGTCATCCGAGCCAGCTTTCTTCCACACCCAAAGATTTCTTTTCAAGTGAATCTGATCCTGAAGAATTTTAGAAGCCATTTGAGTTTGTTTACTATTTTGTGTTTATGACAACATTTTTGTCCTCCTTGGTTGGGTGATTTTTTATTTATTTATTTTTATTTAAGATCCTGCTGCCCGCTTTTACCCTGAGTGAGTGTTTGTAAAATAAAGATCTTTTTTTTCTTAACCTAGAAAACTCTGCATCTGAGTTTTCCATTCCAGTTCCACTGACGGTCAATAGAACTGAAAGATGAGTATTCCCGAATGAACTGGACATCCAATTTCAGGCAGTAAGTTGAACACCATGAATTTTTTTTATTTTTTTTTTTTACAAAATTCAACTTTAGAGAATTATTACCTCATTTGAAGCAGTTCTGTTTTTATGTTTTACATTTTCAGAGATGCAAAATAACCCCAGGGCTTGTGTAAAGAGCAAAACCGACATGTCACTACAATAAAAACACCCCGCCGCAACAGACGACTTGGCTTTTTCAAACTAAGAACCATAAAAGTCGCAGCAAATATTTAAAGAAGTAAAACAACACACAGCTTTGTTTATCCGCGTTTGAAACAAAAGGCATTTTTATGCAAGCGGTGCACAAGCGAGCGTGCAAAAAAAGATGAGGAAGAGAAAATAAATTGGACAAAAGGACTGGTCCAGAATGTGGGAACGCTGCTGGCGGGGTGAATATCACAAATGTGTCTCGCTCTCTCTTTCTCTCTGTGAGAATGATTTGCAGCATCTGGTTCATTTTTTTCCCCCCTCTCTCCACTCTCCTCCGCATCTTTTTGTTCTTTTACTCAACTCGACGCAACTATCAGAGTGCCTTTAAGCGGCGCGCAACTTGCAACCATCACACTTAGGGCGGCTCATTCAATTTGGAAAGTAATAACCACCTGGCAAATTGGGTATACAATCATGCGGCCCTTTTTATTACGTGCATAAATGAGGCGCGGGGAATGGGCACGCGCGAGCGGCTTTTCATGGAAGACATCAAAAACATATGAGGGATTCATCATCTGGGGAAGAAAAGTGCTTTCAGATGGCAAAGAGGCCATTTGCAACAAAAAGCTATAAAGAAACACAAACAAATGACAGAAGCTAACGCACGCGCGAGCTAGGCTAGTGTGTGCTTTCCTACCGAACTGATGGCGTGGAACAAATGTTGTTCAAATGTGATTAAGTCCACCGACGACAAGCTCGCACCCGGTGAGATCCGGCCTACGGCTCACTTGTTGTAGTCGGCTAACATCTAAAAGGACTACTTTGGAGCCAAAACAGGTCATTTTGGGCTTCCTTAACTCCATATGGAGTCTAAATATTCCATCATGACACGTCAATACTAACAATTATGTTTTTAAAAGCATATAATTGCCATGTGGTGTTAGGTTTGAGGTCAGTTTTGAAAACTGGAGTAAGACTGAGATGACCCATCTTTCCATTTTGGATGTCCTTATTAAGGTTGCCAGCTATGTTTAGGGGAACCCTGAAATGGTCACGAGTCAATCGCAGGGTGATAATCTGATCTTAACCCTAAAAGCGGTCTAAGTCATTTTAGGAATATGTCAAGACCACTACAGATATTTTTGATTGCACATAATTGCCCGTTTTAAGTCACTCCTTGGAAAATTCCAACAAGTTTGATAGGAAGCAAGTCAAAAAGTGACTTTGGCGCTAACATTTCTTTCTTTTGAGATATCTTTAAAGTGCCTGTGACAGCACAAAAAAATATTAAATAGCATTATTATGTGAATTAAAATCATATTTTGAGAGGATTCGACTATATACAACAATTTGGCAAAGCGCTGAGAAATGAGTCTTTTAATTTGCCATTGAGCACCGCCTGTCATTATAGCTCTCTAGCGCCTTCATCTGGGTGATGATGTCGGCAGAGTAACGATTTCAGCTGATTTAGAATTCAGCCCATTGTGGGGGAAGATTCAGAAGAAGGAAAATGCGACAGAGAGCAGCAAAATGTCATCATTGTTTTAATCTCTCTACTCCAATATTTTTACTTGATATTCTTTTTACCGAACTAATTTTCTCCAATTGCTAAATAAATTGTATGGTCTTTACAAATAACAGTCTTGTGCTAAATGGAAAATTAAATATTAAAAATGCATTTATTTAGTGCGACAGGGCTAAATTACCGCAAAACGGTCAAAACTGCCGACTTCTTAAACTTCCCGAACGGTATTTTATGTCACCGGAGTTAGTCCGGCTTTTGTCATTTCCCTGCCCCGGCTTCGGAAACAGAGGAAAGAGCGTAATCAAAGTAGGATGCGTGAAAGCTAGGTGACATGTCAACCCGAACCGAACAGCTTCTCCAAGTCTTTTCCTCGCCTTTCAAAAATGAAAAATCACACAAAACTACCCCAACTCATGTCACACACAGGTGCAAGGTTGAAAGCCTTCACCGATCGGCCAGCCCCTGGCGGCGAGCAAGTTTGGGCTCGTTGTTCCGCTGCTGCGGCCCTGGAAGGAGTGCTTGTTGCCGGGGACGCAGTGGAGAATGACCGCTGGACAAACTGGACAAACAAGCCGAGGATAGTGCTCTATTGGCGGGCACACAAAGAGGACCGAGGAGGGTGGAAGTCTGGACACAATCGAGGACCGGAGACGAGAGCGGGAGGCTCCCTAGGCTCAAGCCGAGGCACGCCTTTATCGGCCGGCGACCAAGGTGTGCGATAAGCCGCTGGTCGTCGGCCAAGTGGCCTTTTCAGTGGACAGGGAGCATTGTCACCCAAAATATGCAAGCCACCTCCTTATTAAAACGTGTGCCATGATCCCAGTATTTGACATACCGTATTGGCCCGAATATAAGACGGCCCTGAAGTTGACGCCCTCTTTTTCAAGACTCAAGATTGAAAAAATAATTTTTGAACACCCTAATTTTTATACAGAAAATAAGTACATCTGAAACAAATGATTATAACAATATATTTGAGAGAAAAAGCATGTTATTTTGCCTCATTCAAATCTTAATATCTTAACATTTAAATATGTAAACTAAAGTGCAATCACATTCGTAAATGAATGGCTTATGGTTTTTGAAATGTAAATAAACCAATCTATTGTGATAAAACAACACAATTGCAATAACTGCATTAACCATCAAAGTGAGGTCTAACTGTAACTGTAGTCTTGAACCAAATCTGAATAAGGAAAAACTTTGCAATAAAATAATGCAAACTGGTTAAACTTGAGAGTAGCTGAGATCTGTCATGACAGAACATTGCTCCTCAAGTTCAGCATTCACCTAATTGATATCTGGCGCCATCTAGCGTCGTGAATGGGTATAACGTCTAGACCCCGAATATAAGACGACTCCCACTTTTTCAGTCTTATTTCAGTGCAAAAAACTGTCTTATATTCGGGCCAATACAGTAATATAAACACGTAGCTTACGCACTTCCTCGTCAGTCCATGGTCCCACAATTATCAGACTTGTTTTGGCCATTCTCCGTGGTGAACGGGAACTTTTTGAAACCCGAAAAGGCTCAGACGCCTCTCCCTGGTGCAGCAACAAAAGTCTGCAGCACATTGGGCTGGCACGATGCGAAAAATAAACGAATTCATCTGCAAAATCAGCTGATTCCGCAGTTGTTCTGCATACTGTAGTATTGGCTGTATATATTTAAGAGGATTAGTCCGCTTAGGCCACATTCGCATTCTTCCTCAATCTGGGAAGTCACTCATTTTCATGGGGCGGGATTCAAAAAATCGAATAAATATATCGATCGCTTCCACACACATCCAAGCGGTCCATTTCATTCAGGAGCATAAAATACCGAGTGAAATATGAAATAAACATGCTTTTTGCTGTCATAAGCACTTGAAAAGGATCCACAGCTAGAAAGACTTGTAGTTCTTAAAAGATAAAGCCCATCTTGAATTTCCAAACGTTTAACAGGATAGGTCTTACGGCACCACCTGTTGACTAGACGGGGAGCCTGAACACACATCTCTCAAACTGCATCAATGTGGGGTCACGCGTCTGTTGAAGTAAAGTGTTTTTAAAAAAATAATCGCTCGCCACATGTGGCCCGAATGTAAACACTGCATGAAAAGTAGCTCACTGTTTAAGTCCTTTCAGATGTGCGAGTCAAGTGTAATTTTGGCTGGGGAGGGCGTGAGGCCCGACCACGCCAAGCTCTTCCCGGTTGACTCTCCACTAAGTATCGGCAGCGGGGATTTGCGGTTTGTGCAGTTTGAGATGCAGCTACGTGACAGATGTTGCCTCTGGAGACCAGCTGTGAGACCGCCTTTCAATGGCTTTTAACTACTACTCACAATACATTTGTGTGTGTGGACCGGGGGGTGTCCGGGAGGCAGTTAACTTCATTATTTGATGACACGGCGCATTTGGAAAGCTACCAAACGGATGCGTCAAAGTCACTTAAATGCAAAGTTTTTGCTTCTGATTAGATTTTCAAAAAGTTCCCCCATCAAGGAGGATCGGGTAGGAGGGGGGTAAAGCAGGAAAAAACCAGCGGAGCACCCGGGGGGATTTGAAAAAGGTATTAAAAATCTCAAAGCAACACCTTTGGTGTCAATCAAAGGGCCTTTGGATGAAGAAAGCAAGATATGCAGTTAATTCACGCCGCAGCGGCCCTGACAAGGAGGCTGTCAGTGCAAAAAAAAAAAAAAAGTGCCCCAAAGCCATCTAATAAATTGCACAACTTGGTGCAATCATTAAACGGAGACGTGTGAATGCGCTCCGCCTCGGTTCGGCCCGCCAGGCTGCAGCTGACAGCCGCCGCACGCAGCCGCTGAGAGGCCCCAGCAATTAAGATGCCGGCATCCATTTTGTAGCAATGGCACGACCGGGCCAAACCGCGAAACCGTTTCCGCAGCTGGCCCGCGTTATGGACGCGGGCGGGGCATTCCTTGTCATCAGGGAAATAAGTGATGGATTCAGGGATGGTTTATCGCTTTGATGATTGTGACCATTAGTGGTGATAGACGTTCAACTGCCAAGTGGCGAACAGCGATCATTTGAGCATTCGATCGTTGCTCGCCACTTATAGTTGGAATGGATTGGACGTTTATTACAGTTAATGGAAGCTAATGAGTTGATAACGCTAAAACTGATGAACTTTGTGATAATGAACTTATTCAATAAATTCAGACAGAGAAATAGCAAATGACAACCAACTATGTTTGTTTTCAAGATAACTCAAGAGCGAATAAAGGCATTACTGTTCGATCGCTGCTAGCCTAGTAAATCATTGTTAATGGATGCTAACAAGTTAATAACGCTAAAACGTATGAAGAACTTTGTGATTAAGAATTTGTTCAATGAATTCAGACAGGGGTGGCACAGTGGCGGAGTGGTTAGCATGTCCGCTTCACAGTACTGTGATAAAGCCTGTCGCAATATGCAATAATTCCATTTATCGCATGATAAATAAAAATGAAGGCGGTATTTTTTCCGCTGCGATTTATCGCCTCGCGTGCACGTGCGTGTGCACGTGTGACAGACGTGCTGTTAAAAGTTCTGATTCCTTGTTACCAACTACGCAAAATGCATCTTCGTTCCAGGTCCGGCAAAAAATAGCGCAGGAGCCAATCTGTTCCCATTATATCCTATTGTTCAACCTACACCGGCCACGTCAGTGCCGGAGCCCGCCGAATGGTTTAGGCGATTTTCTATTTTTGCTGGGGACGCATCCGTCAAAATGGGCGGATCCAGGCCTGGAGTCAACAGCCCAGTGTCTTATTAACAGTTTAAACACCAGCGAACATGGACGAAGAACGTTTCATCATGGAGGTGGAAAGTCGCGCGTGCATCTCCGGATATTTACAACGAAGTCCGCCAAAACATTGTTACAGACTTGGCTGCTACGAACAACTTCGCTTTGACAACGGACAGCTGAATGGACATGATGAACATTGAGTGGCAAATTAAGAGCGCTGTGCTTCACACTCGTCCTGTTTATGAAAGTCGATTGTCATATGCTGGTGTTGTGCAGTAATGAGCAGACTTCTGTGGTGTTTGCTAACTTTTTTAATGCGCGCACACACTAGATATCAAGAAATAGCAAACTAGATGTGCCACATCCCATGCCATTGGCTACATGAGCCCAGAGTGACACGTAGTCCATATACTACATCGATGAATTATAAACCGCCATTATTGAATGGAAGTTAAGCAGGCCAAATCAATCCATACCAGTGACTATAGATAATGCTGCAAATATTGTTAATTCAGTACGTGACACATATGGATTCGGACCACAAATAGGATGTTTTGCTCATGTAGTAAACCTAGCTGCTAAGAGAGCTGTAGCAATCAACAGTGTGCTCCGCCTCACTTTACAAACAGTAAAGATTGTTTTCAGCACTTTTATACAAAATTTCTTCAGTAAAAAGCACATAAATTTTATGCACTAAAATGCATGTTTATATGATGGCAATTTAATATTTGCTCGTTAGCAAAAAAAAAAAAAAAAAAAACGGAACAAAAAATACATTTTTTTTTTTTCCCCCAGAGCATTAAATGTATTTAATTGAATCGAAAATTGTGTTCCCCGTATCAAAAATCGTACCGAACTGTGACTTAACTGTATCGTTGCATCCCTATGGAACACCATAGCAGAAGCTATGAGGGGAAAAATTTTCATTTGCCTAAAAAAAAAAAAAAAAAAAAGGTATTAAGTGCAATTTTTTTTTTTTTTTTTTGAAAAACACATTTTATTTATTCTATGTTTCTGTGCGGAATTAATATTGTTGTCTTTTACTTAAGAGGCATTGTCTTTTGTTTTTAGTTGTGATTTCTTAAACAGTATTTTTTAAATTTAAGAGTAAACATCGCGTTTAAATGGGTGTACTTGATCTATTAATATATACTGTATTCTCAATGTGTTATTGTAAATTGTTTTTTTTTTTTTTTTAAATGTAGGGGCGCAACAATATCGCATATTGCAATAATTTATGAGATAAATTATCGCACACTAAAATTTGTTATCGCGACAGGCCTAACTGGGATTGTTGGTTCAATCCTGCCTCTTTGTTTGGAGTTTGCATGTTCTCTGAATGCCTGTGTGGTTTCTCTTCTGGTACTACGGCTTTCTCCCACATCCCAAAAACATGCGTGGTACGCTGATTGAACACTCCAAATTGTCCGTAGGTGTGAGTGTGTGCGTGGATGGTTGTCTGTCTCCTTGTGCTGGCTGGCAACCAGTTCAAGGTGTACCCTGCCTCTCATCTGTTGTTAGCCGGGAAAGGCTCCAGCACACTCATGAAGACAAGCGTTTCAGAAGATGAATGAATGAAAAATTCAAACAGAGTGAGAAGTCGTAAACGATAACTAACGCGTTCGGTTACGTGGGTACGTTTATTTTCAAGATAACTCAAGAGCGAATAAAGGCAATTTTTAATCAAACTTCTGAGATACTTTGCTAAAAAATCATTTTGTTGTCATGAATGTGTGTAGTTCTTGTAAAAATAATATCGCATCAAACCTAAGGCAACACTTGGTAACTTTTCAGTTTTGATCGATTTTAGTGAAGCCGGTGGACAAAAGCAGTAGTGTTTGGCCTTAAGGAAGACTGCCTTTCCCATGAGGACCAGCGCATGAGCGCTTAGTTTCGTTAAATCTAAGGGTGTCTCAAACGATTATTGTTCTCCTGATTAATCTGCCGACTTTTTTAACGATTACTCGACTTAATCTAGCAATTTTTTTACAAACTTTTTTTTTTTTTTAACTAATCTTGCAATTTAATTTTTTATAACAATTATTAGTTCACAAAACATTTTGGAACACTTAAATTCTTTATTAAAGTACAAATAAACACATGGATAACAATAAAAAATCATAAATAAACAATAAGGTCAAATGCTGATGGCATTAACTAGTGCAAAAGAATGGAGTGTAAACTGACTCCGAACACTGTGACTTCACTTTTCCAACAGGATTTAAAACAATTCTTACTTTCCATTTTTGTAGTATGTCTATATTGTTCTAAGAGTGAACACCAGCAGAATAGATAAATAAATGTCATGTATCACTTAAGTATGTGAAAAAAACTTAATGATGCATGTCGATACGATGCTACAATGGAGTATTAGGGCCAAATAAATATTGTTTTTTTAAAAAAGGACTACGAATTTAAAGTTGTACTAAAATCCTCATCTACCGGTCGCCTGCAGATGGGTTAAACGACATCTCGGTTTCCAGCAACTGTGTGAAGGATGAAAAGTAATGAGGTAATGAATCCAGTTGTGGCCAAACAATAACATATGACGGTTAGCAACAATGTGGCTTCGTGTGGCTGACTGACGAGTTCGGTTGAGGCGGAGGGGGGGGGGGGGGGGGGCGTCACCTCAGCGGGTGAAAGCCGGGCAAATGTTTAATCTTGAGTGTCCTTCTATCCTTTTTTTCCTCCTCGGACAAAACTTTTTGTGTCTTTTGTTGCTCTGCCATCTTTGCAGATTTCACACGAAAGAGTTTGCATCGACTTCTGCCTTATGAATGAAAGGGAAAAGGGGGAAGTAACATATGCCGTAAACCAGTCAGTATATTTGTAGTTTTTTGGTGCGGCAGGGTTCCTGCCACCCTCCTCAAAGTTAATGAGTGCCGGTCAAAGTGGTACAGACTCCCTCTAGATATAAAACAGGTGTCATTGAACTAGTTGTCGGTTCACATATTATCGCAAATGTTATGAAAATATTTTATAAAGGTTGAAAAGTTACCTAGAGTTGCTTGAGAGTACAAAGCCCCAAAAAGTATATATGTATATATATATATATATATATATATATATATATATATTTTTTTTTTTTTTTTTTTTTAAGAATTGTTACTTGTTCTTCAGTTTCTTAACATGCATTTTTCCCCAGTGTATGTTTCCAGTCTGAAACGTTCGAGGTGATTAAATTTTGGTGCGATGAGGTCAAAGGTCAGAGAGCTCAAAAAAGGAATTTCATAATACCGTAATTTCCGGACTCTAAGCCGCTACTTTTTCCCCTAATGTTGAATCAGTGTGGCTTATTTGTTGATTTATTTGGGTTAATAGGTAACACTTTATTTGACAGCGGCGTCATAAGACTGTCAAAGGACCCTCATAATTATGACATGACACTATCATGGGCATTAATGAATGCATATGACATGTCATTAAGTGTCATCTGGCAAAAGTATGTTACAAACTCCATTTATGTCCTGCTTGGATCTTTTACATCCATTCAAAAGTGATATAAGTTGCCGGATGACACAAAATGACATCTATCATAAGTAGGGATGTCAAAATTATCGCTTTAACGGGCTTTAATTACTTTTTTTTTAATTAATCACATTAAAATATTTGACGCATTTAACGCAAATGCCCCGCTCAAACAGATTAAAATGACAGCACAGTGTCATGTCCATTTGTTACTTGTTTTTTGGTATTTTGTCACCCTCTGCTGGCACTTGGGTGCGACTGATTTTATGGGTTTCAGCACCATGAGCATTGTGTAATTATTGACATCAGCAATGGCGAGCTACTAGTTTGTTAGAAAATTTTACAAATTTTATTCAAACAAAAACATTGAGGGGTTTTAATATACAATTTCTATAACTTGTACTAACATTTATCTTTTAAGAACTACAAGTCTTTCTATCCATGGATCGCTTTAACAGAATGTTAATAATGTTAATGCCATCTTGTTGATTTATTGTTATAATAAACAAATACAATACTTATGTACAGTATGTTGAATGTATATATCTGTCTTGTGTCTTATCTTTCCATTCCAACAATAATTTACAGAAAAATATGGCATATTCGATATATGGTTTGAATTGCGATTAATTACGATTAATTTTTAAGCTGTGATTAACTCGATTAAAAATTTTAATCGTTTGACAGCCCTAATCATAAGCATTCATTAATGCTCATGGCAGTGTCATGTCATAATTATGATGGTCTTATGACAGTCTTATAGCGCCACTGTCAAATATAGTGTTACCAGATACCATAACTAACAATTAATGAAACAACTGGAACAGTAACTGAAGAAATAACTACCACAGAACATGAATTTTGATTGTTATTGACATCTGTAGCGCTGCAATGCATGCTAGGAGGCATGTTGGAAGAAAACAGTGTCAACAGCATGTGGCAGCAGAGGTTGATCGTGTCCCCCAAGGGAGCAGTGATGGCCAAATGAAGCTTCTTGAAATAATGAAGCTTTGCAGTCATGGTGGTTCATTTGGTCTTTTGACAGCGTTATGTGTTCCGATTATTATCTTTCGATTTAAATATCCCATAATACAGTGGGGACAGCTGGGGCTTAACAATGAAAAAAATGCTGTTTTCGCGTCAAATTCGTTGGGTAGCGGCTTATAGTTAGGTGCGCCTTATAGTCAGAAAATTACGGGTTACTCATAAACCAATAAAGGGATTTTTTATCAAGCTTGCAGGATATAAGGTTGAAATCTGCTGGAATTGACATACCTACTTTCCAAAAGTTAAATCTAAATCTTTTCCTCGTCTCGTAACGTCAAGGGAACTGTTAGTCCACTTGCAAGAGGAGAAAATATGTGATTCAGGGACACCTTGTGTGTATCTTAAGCTCATATAACGTAGCCTTCTATTCACTTTGGCTTAGTCTGACACCGACTCGGTGTTTCTCTGCGCTAATACCCGCAAGGTCTTTTATCTGAGTGACAGTTAAAGCATGAAACACAGGTTAAACACTGAACTCATTCTTCCCGGCGCCCTTGTACGACCGACCTGACGATGGCTAGATTTGGATTTAAGGGGCAGGCAGGTCGGTAAAAGTGCGACTGGGCGCCAAAAGTAGAGCACTGTGGATGTTTGATGGAGGTCAGTAAGAACACACTGCAGAATTTTTCCTCTAATGAAGGTCCGCATCTGTCAGAAGCCTCATTCAGCCGTACCAGGCTAACTGCGCTATGTTTGGGACCAGAATTCCAATGTCTGAGAGCCTTCCGTGACCACTAAAAAGCGCGAGTCAGGGGCGTACGAAACACCAGCGGCTGACAGTCACATTAATAACCCAGAATGAATTATTCAAAAACGCTCAGACTCTAATCCATCAAATAATATATTAAGCTCCCTCTCAGCTCAATGCGAGCTGAAGGAGCAGACGGACGCGGAAAACAACACATTAAAGAAACTTTCCGCGACAAAAGGAGCCAGTGCAGTCGAAACATCAAACATCTTACTTTTCAAAAAGTCAGAGAAACAAGCCACCCCCACCCAAAAAAAAAGGAGCCGGCGCTACAATTGCCGCAATTAACAAAAGGAACGGCGCTCGCTCAACGAACACACCGGATGCATTGTGAAGGAATCTGATATTCAGCGAGCGGGAGATAATCCTTTCTCTCCGTTCTTTTAATAGGAAGAGCTTAGAGAGAGCCCTCACAAAAGGTTCACCATCTGTATCCCCCATGGCTGCTGGCAGCGTATAATCCACAGATCAACTGTACAAGGAAATTAGGGCCATAAAAACAGAGAGAGGGCCTCTTTTCTTCGTCTTCTGCCGCTTTCTCTCAATTCCTTTCAGTCGGAAGGAAGCGGTGCAGGCTTATCGGAGTCGAGGACCTGAGAGGCAAACAGTAGGCCGACGGTTTCTATGAAGACCAAAGAGGTAAAGTGGGCGCCGGAGAACAGGAGGTGCGCAGGCCAAAAGAGCCCAAATGAGAATGGCCCACTCTGGCAGAAGTTAATGACAGAGGATCAGAAAAGCAAGATTTCCATTCAACACTTTGAATTATTCAGGGTTGCAGGGCAGCCATTTGCATTGCAGATGCCTTCGCTTTCCATTCCTCGCCGCATTTCTCTCTCGCCGCGGTTCTTTCTCTCCGACGGAGAATTGCCCCGCCGCCGGCTCCTGAGATAGACGCCTTCGCCGCTGCGCCCATGCAAAGCAGCAGATTATCTGCCACTTGCAACACAGCGCAGGTTCAGCGGTCACCGCGGAGGAGAAACAAATAAAACAAAGGTCAAAAAACAGACGCGCTAAGCCGTTAGCGCCGCTCCGCACGTTATGAGCACGTCATATTCCGGCTTTCCGGGCGCGAGGTGCATTGCTAATTCTGCACGTACGCACCCGCCGGCGAGGGCGGGCTTGACGAATCAATTGAGCGATTAGGAATTATGTTGAAGGCGTAGAGTTGAATTAATGTTTGCCCCTGACGAGGCTGCGGATCCCACAACCTGGCCACGGCCTTGGCGGTTTTAAACTGAATAATTGCTGACGCATAGACTGATTTTTCTCACTGATCTTCCAGGTGAGAGGTAATATTGATTTACATAAGAGAGCGGTCTTGGTTGAAGACAAATTTTAAAGGTCTTGGTAGGGTCATAGACTTGATTCCCAAAAGACTGTCTTGTATCAGTCCCATTCTTGGTCTTGTTACAGCCTTGGTCTTGCCTCCCAAAAGTATTCTATTTGACTTAATCTCAGTGATTCCTGATTTCGTGCACGTCTTCGAATGGTCCTGAACTCATTTCCCACAACCCTTGCTCTTGGTCTCATTCTTGGGCTTGACTCCCAGAAATCTTGATCTTGACTTTATCTCAGTAATGACTTGCCACATTTCAGGCAAGTGTTGGTCTGGTCTTTATCAGTTTTTGATCTTGACCTCTAAAAGTTACCGTTCATCTCAGTGATACCTGATTTTGGTAAAGTGTTGGTCTGTTCTTGAGCTTTCTTGTCTGTCTTGAGCTTGACTAAATCCCGGTGATTCCTGATTTCCGGCAAGTTTTGGTATGATCTCGGTCTAAATTCTCGAAAGACTGTCTTGGTCTCAATCAGGTCTCTCCCAAGTCTTCATTTTAACTGTATCTCAGGAATACCTTATTCTGGGCAAGTGTTGGTCTGGTTTTGGACTTCATTCTTAAAAGATTCAGCCTTCGTCTTGATCCGTTTTCAATCTTGACTTCTAAAAGTCGTGATTTTGACAATCTCACGGATTCCTGATTTTGGTCAAATCTTTGGTTTCAAAGTCAATTCCTGAAAGACTGTGTTTGTCTTGGTCTCAGTCTAGGTCTTGACTCTCTAAAGCAGGGGTGCCCCAAATTTAGTCTTTGGGAGCCCCTATCCAGCTTGTTTTCCATGGCTCCCTCCTCCAACACACCCGAATCAAATAATCAGGACCCAGACTTGGGCACCCCTGCTCTAAAGTTTTAATTTTTACTTAATCGCAGTGATTCCTGATTTCCGACAAGTCTTGGTCTGATCTCTGACTAAATTCCTGAAAGACATCTTTGTCTCGGTATCAGTCAGGTCTCTCCAAAGTCTCTATTTTGACTTTATCTCAGGGATTCCTTAGTTTGGGCAAGTGTTGGTCTGGTCTTGGACTTCATTCTTAAAAGATTCAGCCTTCGTCTTGATCCTTTTTCAATCTTGACTTCTAAAAGTCGTGATTTTGACTTAATCTCATGGATTCCTGATTTTGGTTCACTCTTTGGTTTCAAAGTCAATTCCTGAAAGACTGTGTTTGTCTCAGTCTCCGTCTAGGTCTTGACTCTCTAAAGCAGGGTGCCCTAAGTCCGGTCGTCGGGAGCCCCTATCCAGCTTGTTTTCCATGTCTCCCTCCTCCAACCCACCTGAATCAAATAATCAGGATCGTTAACAGGCTGCTGCAGATCTTGCTGATGAGCTGATCATTTGTTTCAGGTGTGTTAAACACAAGCACTCCTGCTCTAAAGTCTTGATTTTGCCTTAATCACAGTGATTCCTGATTTCCGGCGAGTCTTGATCTGATCTTGGACTAAGTTCCTGAAAGACTTCTTTGTCTCAGTCCTAGTCTTGTTTCTCCAAAGTCTGAACGTCAGTGATTCCTAATTTTGGGCAAGTCGTGATCTGGTCTCAGACTTGATTCCCATAAGACTCAGTATTGATCTCAGTCTCACTCATGTTTTTTTTTTTTTTTAGTTCTTCCAAAAGTCTCTCTTAATCTCAGTGATTCCTGCAAGTTTGAATCGGGTCGTGGTTTTGAGCACTAAACAAAAGTACAGATTAAAAGACTCATCCGGACTTAAAACTAACCACACATCTGCTGACGCGCTTCCTTCCACCATTAAAACAAAATTCCGATATCTCGGAAAGTAACTACCGCAGGGTGCTTGTCTTGCACGAAGAGACTTGTCTGCTTGCTAACTCTTGGGGAAAGGTTTATTTATTTGTTATTGGGGGGGTTGCAACAGTGACAGCATGACTCATCGCTCGCATGGCATGTCTCCCAGCTAATAACAGCCGAAGCCGAGATGAGAGCGTCGGAAAAAGAAGGCGAGCGGAGCGAGAGCACAAAAGACAAGCGGAGCAAGTCAGAGACGGCTCACTAACAAGGTCTTGAAGCCGGCGTTTGAGCGCCAAAACTGAAATGAAGATGACAAAAAGTCCCAGTGAGAGAAAAGAGGCGACATCAGACGAGAATGTGACGCCCTCAAAGGCGCGTCACTTTCTTTGCGTCTGCCGGATTTTTTTTTTGTCTGCGGCTTGTTTGGCAGTGTGTCTCTGACAGCACTTTTCCTTTCGCAGGTTCCCTCAGAACTGCGTGTTTATTCATCACTTTTATTAAGTTGAAATTGGAGATGGGGGGGGCGGAGTCGGAGGGGATGAAAGCGAGGAGGCTTCCAGCGTGGCGTACCGCCGCCGACAGCCACGGGACAGAATAGATTACCACTTTGTCTCCGCCGATAATGAACCCGTGACAAGCGCGGGGGGCCCCGGGGCCGACAGGGGGGCCACGGTGCCAGTCAGCACTTTCCGCCCGCCGCTTGACGCGAGGAGGAGGAGGAAGATCTCTTGAAAGCAGACGCTCTCTCTGCAGCCGAGCGCGGCAATCAGGATGGAGATAAGATAAGAAAAAGCTGCAGACGCTGCAGCTCTCCAGGAGTTGGGCTTAGCTCGGCGAGACCGACGTTTGCGCGTGCGGAGCGACAACCGAGAGCGAGGGCAATCAGGGGTTGCCCGACCGCCTGCCGGGCAGGAGGTGAAGCAGTCTTTCCAGGTCAAAAATGTCTCGTACTGTGAGCAGAATCGACTCAGATAAAGATGTTAATAGTTCAACGGTTTTAGGAGGAAGAGCATCACAAAAAAGATTTGACAGAAAGATGTGATGAGGATAGAAGCCTTTTAATATTGTCGCTAAAAGACATTCAATCATATCTCTCTTTTCCAATCGTCAGTTGAGAATTTAAATGAGTTTATCATGAGTAGACGTCCAATCCATTTAAACTAGGAGGGTGGCAGCGAATGAACGTCCATTACAGCCAAACTAACTTGGATTGTTACTCATAAAACAAAGTTTTGGAGCTAAGAAACCACCATTTCTGTTAGTTGGAGGTGTGATTTTTTTTTTTTTTTTTTTACTCATTAAGAATGTTAGCAAAGGTGTTACTTGAACTGTAAGTCAAGGAGATATGTGTGCTACACGTACTTTCACACTTTTCATATACATTTTCTGGGTTATTTTTTGGCAATTACAAGTATTGGTCAAACTTTAAAAAATCCCAATCAGTTTGTCTCTATCTGGAAAGTTCATTTCCATACGTCCATCAATCCATCCATTAACTACCTCTTAACCCATTTCCATTCGCCCATTTACTATGTAGTTACGAATGCACACAACTAGCTTTTGTAAGAACAGAATTCTGTAAAATAAACATTGCAGTCATACCTGCTTCTTTCTAAGTTCATTGTATGTCAATATTTGAATATTTCTTCAAAACAAACAAAAGGCCTGTACAGTGCCTTTCATATTTTTTTAAGAAACCTGGCTTCTGAAGATCAAAAAGTTTTTAGGAAAAACTGACAACAGTTTTGGATTCTGCAAACATATATTAGTTTTAGAAAAAAATACCAATAAAAAAGAAAAATAACAATGGTGTTCTCCAGTGTTATCTTTCACTATCAACTAAACATTTAAGCATACCTGTCAACCCGAGGCCGTTGGCAATCTCACAAATAGTGACGTATGCCCTTACAAATTGGTGACTAATCTTACAATGTTGTACATAGCGTGTAATATGAAACAAAAATAAAACTAATTTTTTAAATAATATTAATTTATTCATAATATTGTAACATCTAACCTGGTGCAATCAAAGAACAATCAATATCTTCAGCTACATCATCATTACTAAAGTTTAACAGTGACTTTTGTTCTAATTGTATGTCGCACTTTTGACAATTTCTATCATGTCTTGATGGCTGCACTTCATGGCACTTCAGCTCGCAATTCAGTTTGACTTGAAGGTAGTTCGTTAGTGTGTTCAATTATAAATTAAAAATGTCAATTGATAAAATTGACTTACCGATGCAATCTTTGAGTCAGGGAACATTTCTTTTGCTAATTCTGAGAAGTGATCAGCAATAGTTGCGGACAAATTGTGTTGGGCAACAAATTGGCAGAATAAAATGTCTGCTTTCGTCACTTTTCATTCTGCAGACTTCATCTTAATGACCAGTGTTGTTAATCTTACTTTTAAAAAGTAATTAACTACCTACTTACTTTTCCCAAAAAGTAATTGAGTTAGTAACTCCGTTACCTGAATGTTAAATTAGTTACTGTACAAAGTAACTGTTGTTACCTTTCATGTTTTTTTTTTTTTTTCATTTTTTCATTTTTTCAAAAAAAAAAAAAAAAAAACATTTGTAACCTTTGCTATGTTTGGAAGTCATTTAATGTTGTGAATCAACTGTTAAAGTTGTTAACATTGCTCCTGTTTTTGCATTAATTCCCTTCTGTCTACTTTCGACATGTGAAAGATTTAAAACGGTTTCATCATTTAAAGATAGATTCAAGTCAAGAGTTTGCCGATTTAGGAGTATTTTAAATCAAAAGTTACTTAGGTTCGCTAGGAAGGTTCACTACAACAGAGCCTTCCTGAGAAGTCTACTGCTTTAAGATGGCGGCTGTTTACTAACACCGCCAACTCTGTCATTTCGTATGTAGTTCTATATGCATGTAATATCTAGGCCTAGATTGTAGGCTAGAGTCAGGAAAAATTGGAACCATCTAGCCTAGCATCGCGTTTGCTACAGCACGCAACAAACACTTCTCTCTCCGTGCCTGACTTTTCTCACGTCATTCAACCAACATAGTAACGCATAGTAACACACGTTGTCTCGTTGGCGAAACGGTGACAAAATCCGAACGGAGAAAAAAAAAAACCCTAATGCTCGAAAAACGTACAAATTTTGAACGTACGGCATACACATTTAAAAATCAGTGCTCACTTGTACAAATGACGCCAAAACCGTACAACTTGACAGGTATGTTACATTAAAACTCCTTGGCGGAGCTAACACTCACCAATGAGGGCCTCGAAGCAGTTAGCCATGGCGTGCCGCAGGTCCGACTCCCGACACAAGTCCGGCCCGTGAGCGTAAAGCATGAATCGATCCAACTCCAGTTTCTGGAAAACCGATTACAAGCTATGTCACTGAACAATCCAAACTCGTAATATAATTTTTTGCTATTTTGCCTTGTGATAACTGATTCAGAGCTTGACAACCGATGTGTCTACGGTTTCTTTGCAGATTTTGTATTGATTGAGGAATTGCGATATTATTTGTCCTAATGCATTGGTGTGTTGTCACAACTGGACTGTAAAGTAAGGGTCTTCCAATATAAAGTGATATGTTGCGATATTATGTAGCCCAAAAAGTTATCATCAATATGCTCCCACCTAGAATCGATATATCATTTTAAAAAGGTGTCACTCTAAAAAAAAAAAAAAAAAAAAAAAGTTGCTCCCAAAATCATCCATTAAAATAGTGTCTACGTTAACTCACTGGCTGCCATTGACACCACTAGACATCCAATTCATTTTGAATGGATTGGACATCTAAGCGCTGTCAATGGCCAGGGCATTTACAGCCTGTCTTGTGGGCATTTGCAGGTCACTTCCCTTTCATTTTTTTAACCTGTTCTGTTCAGCTGCTTGAAATGGAGAATGGTGATCTGAGTGTCCGATTGGTCTGTTTTAATGTATGACATGGGAGTATGACATACTCCCACTGTGATCATTCAACGTACCTCATTTATTAAGAGAAAGCAGCAAACAGGAAGGGGTTATGGGGGAACAGCAGAAAAGAAACAGAGAGAGACAAAAGAAGCACAAACAACAAGAAACACATTGAACACCTACACTAACTAATAATATGCTGGTGCTATCGTTAGCTAGTGGTATTTCTGGTTGACACCATGTGGGGGGGCCTGATGACCAAGGAAAGGGGAGTAGGGGGGAAGAGTATGAAAGATAAGTGATTGGGAAGGGTGGAGTGTACACAATCAGCCATGTGGTCTAGAACCCAGTATTTGTGTGAATCCCTTGTGAGTGCGAGTATGTTGGCATCCTATTCCATGCTGTCTCATCGCTAATCCTGACACCGAGGTTTTCTACTTGAGTGTGTCTAATTGCACCTTGTCATGCTTGAATCCCATTAGACTTCCTGTTCATTTTAGGACATTTACAAGTTACTTCCCATGCATTTTGAATCACTTCCTATTCATTTGGGGACACTGAGTCACTTTCTTTTCAGTAACCCAAAATCAACACGAAATGACGCGAAATTCGCCAAAACTAACTGATCGCCTGGCATTTGCTGCCACTGACGGCCATAGACGTCCAATCCATTTGAGGACAATTTGTTCATTCCCTGCCATCCCTCCCACTTTAAATGGACTGGACGTATACAAGTGATAAACTCATTCCAATTTACAGCAGAACAATAAAAATAGCTTGTTTTTCTGTTTATTGGTTGTTTAGTAGAATATCTTAGAATAATTTTCTGACCCACGTATCGCTAATTGTGAGATCATCATTATCGTAAGTTGCATATCCTATCGTGAGTTACCCAGATGATCCCACTCTTACTGTACACTGCATCCAAAGTCTTAGTTGCCTAACAAACAGATATGGTGCCACTTAATTACGATTGCTAACCGTAGGGGGTACGCCACCCCCTGCGGTTCAAAAGCTCCAACTCCGAGCAGCCCCAACTTAAAAGTCCTCCGTGCGGATTGCAAAGCTATACATTTACGAATTAATCCATTTTTTCCAAGATAACGGCGAGTGTTCCGGAGCAGACGGTTGAACAACTTGGCAGCGACGAATCGAGGCCGACGGCTACGCGGCGCTAATGCGTCTTTGTATTCAGCGGGGAGCGACATGAAAGATGCAAGTTTTTAATTGCTTTCTCGCACCGTCGCTGTTGTGTATTTTTGCTGGCGAGTGGCGCCGTGAAACCCAGCCAGAGAAAAGAGGGAAGGGACGCGGGGTCGCTGAGGTTTGAAGCCCGCGGTGTATTCCGGAAGACCTACGAGGGACTGTTGGGACCGCCCCTGGTCTGTTCCGCCAAAAGTACAACCTTTTAACTCCGATTAAAAACCAGTAAAGGTGAAATGAGGCAAAATAGGAAGCGGAATTGTAGTTTGATTGAATTCCAGGAAGCTGAGTCAAACAATCTTACCTTAGCAAGCATTGCTAGGTGTTGGTTCTGCACGATGGCAGTTCTGTAGGTGGCCAAGCCGCCTTCTTCCAAAGTGGGGAATAGGTAGTACAAGTGCACACTGTGGAAACAAATTTGAACTTTAGATTGATTTATTGGGAAAGTGCTATTGACGATGATAAGCGTCCAATTATGTACACAAGTAGACATCCAATGCATTTGAAGTGGGAGGGTGGCAGCGAATGAACATTTCCTCATTCGCTTCCAACTTCAAAAGAATTGGACGTCTAGCCAGGTCAATAGTAGCCAATGAGTTAATAGCTTTTATTAGGGGCAGAAACTGCCTTATTTTGTTATTGTAATTCTGAAAATTTCGTATCCAGCACTCAGGCTGCCAAGACTATTCGGCTAATCAACAATTAGTCCATTATAAACTTACCAGAAAACTATTTTGATCATCAATTATTCGTTTTCAGACTTTGTTTACCTGAAAATGGTCAAAATCCTCTTTTTAGAGCTTTGGGCTATACACAGCAAACTGATTTCCGAATTCATCGACAACTATTTTGATGATCGATTAATTATTCCTGTCAAATCCTCTACCTTTAACAATTAACTAATCAATTTTTAAATTAATCAACAAGTACTTTGATTATGGATTAATCATTTATAGATTTTGTTTACCTAAAAATGGCCAATATCCTCTTTTTGAGCATAGGGCTGTTACTTGTAATTCATTCATTCATTCATTCCTTTTCCATGCCGCTTTTTCCTCACGAGGGTCGCGGAGGTGCTGGAGCCTATCCCAGCTAACTACGGGCAGAAGGCAGGGTACACCCTGAACTGGTTGCCAGCCAGTCGCAGGGCACAATGAGACATACAACCATTCACGCACACCCTTGTAATTGATTTTCAAATTAATTGCCAACTATTTTGATGATTAATTATCGTCTAATGCCAACTATGGCAATCAATGAGTTGATCAACTATAAAAAATATTAAGGCAACACTTTGACAGTGGCGACTGTCATAAGACAGTCATAATTATGACATGATACAGTTATGGGCATTAAAACTCCTGAGACCCTGTATACTTTTTTGAAGACATGAGATTTCTGCCTCACACCCATTAAACATCAATTTTTATTTTTTTAAACCTTTGACCACCTGGACACATTCAGGGACATTGTCAGCAGTTTTGCAGGGTCTACACTTCTTTACTACTATTTAAATAAATTAAAAAATGGCATCCAAATCTGCTCAAGGCTTCTGCAGTAGCTCAGCGAAGAAAACTCGAAAAGGTAACCTTTGCATGCACGTTTTCTGACCAAAAGTATTTATTTTAAATAACATCTCTAGCTTGATGTGGCATCAAAAATTGACACTATTTAGTAAAACCTCCTTAGTGCAACACTAGTAAATCCTGTGTCCTCATTTGAGGATTTTGAGATTATTTAACAATTTTGATTGGGAGAAGTAGTTTGCTAATTCGGGAATTATTCAATTTGATTCATAGTTCTTACTAGTCCTTCAAGTGTCAAATTTGCTAATTTTTGTGATTAAAGAAACTAGGAAAGAATAAGGAATTATTAAACTTTTTTTTATCATATCCACTAGCTAATTAGCTAACATGCTAAATAACTACCTTGCGTTGCAATCCCACATGTCTCTACTATGAATTTGACTTGAATTTTGACCCAACTTTATCATTTTGCCGTTACCGCAAAAATTGAATGCGTAGATGAACAGATAATCTTAAAGGGGCATGCCCATTCAGACAGTAGCCTATGTCCCACTAAAACCAAATGCAGTGGGTTAGCTGTTGATTTTTAGGAGAACCAATTGTTATTTGAAGCTAAAATTTTGTGTGTTGAACATTTAGATCATTCTGGTCCCAAGCAGCATATAAATATAAAGATAGATACTGTATATATATGCCGTATTTTTCGGACTATAAGTCGCAGTTGTTTTCATAGTTTGGCTGGGGGTGCGACTTATATTCAGGAGCGACTTATATGTGAAATTATTAACACATTATGATATCATTTAATATGTTATTTTGGTGTTTTGGAGTGACACTGATGGTTTGGTAAATTGTTAGCATGTTCTTTATGCTATAGTTATCTGAATAACTCTTAACAGCTATGGCCACGTTCGCGTTCTGCCTTTGGCAATGTGTGTTAAATTGTATTGCTGACTTTTTTATATTGAAATGCATGCTTTTAGTTTGTGGCGCTTTATCGCCCACGTGGGGGCACACTCGCACTTGTTTACGCGAAGAAGAGCGATTACACGCCAGAAGAAGACTGACAGCTACGTGGCGTCTCTGAGCGAGTTGGGGGGGGGGACATGGCTGCGAACCTACTTTCATTGTTTATGCTTGTAAAATATCTCTATAGAGGCTATGCCTGTGCGTATCATCTTTTCTGTTGTTGTTGTGTGTTTTCCACCCGCGATCGGACATATACAGCCAGTTGTGTGGTTGTTTGAACGATGTGCTAGTGGGGACGAAATTGATTCAGCACATTATACGGACGTCCAGCATCGTCATTTGGGAGTTTAGCTCGCTGTATAGCCAGGACCGAGCCGTAGCGTCCTAGTGAGGACAGTATATTCGCATTTTGTTGTTCATGCATCATGTAACATCATACTGAACACTTATTCAGCATGATGTAATTGAATTGAATTGAATCGAATTCTATTTGTAGGATTTTATCAAGTAAATTTCCCCCAAAAAATGCGACTTATACTCTGGTGCGACTTATATATGTTTTTTTCCTCTTCATTGGGGATTTTATGGCTGGTGCGACTTATACTAAGGTGCGACTTATAGTCCGAATCCAGTCGGACTATAAGTCCGATAAAACACGGTATGTATATATATCTTAATGATAAACCCACTGTCCTCATATGTGGACACCTTTTATTACAAAAACAGCTTCATGTACAAAAACCAAATTTTCTTGTGAAATTTTGTGATTTACTAGTAACTTAGTAGTCAAAAATCTTACTCAAGTAAGAGTAGCGTTACTTCAAAATAATATTACTAAAGTAAGAGTAAAAGTAGTCATCCAAAAAATGTACTCGAGTACAAGTAAAAAAGTATCCAGTGAAAAGAATTCTCAAGTAACAACATTTTGAGTAACTGCTTATTTTTATTTGAGTATTTTTTTTAAACAATGGTAATTTTTTTCTCTCAGTACAAACTTATCTATATGAACTGTTGTTATAATGATACTGTACGATAACCCTTAACAAAACCACATTAAGCCAAAGAAATTTAAAAAAAAAAAAAAAATTTTTTTTTTTTAAAAACAGAAATGAAGCATTATTCTTCCAAAGACCATGAGTGCCCTCTAGTGGAGACAATAGTTCCTAGTTTGAATAGCGAATACTGTAGTTCCTTCATAGTTACTATTATGAAATTAAAAGGATCATATTTCCGGTTTTCCGTGGTCAATCGGTGCCCAATGAAAACTGGGAGAGAGGTTTAAATCTGCACTATCAAATCATGTTGAGCTCTGTGTCAAATACTTCATTTTTTTATGGTGCTTTAAAGGCACCATGTGATTGAACAGGCTGGCTTGTGTCTGACTGGTGTAATGGAGTCATGTGATTATTCTTGCGACGTCTCATTGGTGAAATTAGCAGCACTACTCTTAACAATGGCTTCGCTAGCAAAATAATAAATCTATTATGTAGAATAAAGAGGAAAAATGTAACAAATCTTGTTTAGGCCAAAATAGCGGAGTAGTATTTTTTCTTCAAAAATCTACTCAAGTAAAAGTAAAAAGTATGGTTTGGTAAAACTACTCTTAAGAGTATGTTTTTCTCAAAAAGTTACTCAAGTAAATGTAACGGAGTACATATAACGCGTTACTACCCACTTCTGCTTATGACAGATGTATCATCCGGCATAATATGTCACTTTTAAATAGATGTAAAAGATGCGGCTTGGACATAAATGGAGATAGTGACATTTATTAATACTCATGACAGTGTCATGTCATAATTATGATGTCTTAAGACAGTCTTATGAAGTCACTGTCAAATAAACTTTTACCAAAAACACTGAACCTGGCATTCCAACATAGGTGTTTCGACACTTTATATCCACAAAAACCTTAATTAGGATGAGCAGGATGGCTAGTTCTTTTATATTAGAATACACAACGGGCCCAAGACTGTCCACCATCATTTCAAGGTGGAGCAGTGAGCTATTCTCCCCAATGATTCTTTTATTGAATTTCCCCACATTTTTCTGTTTCCAGGCCCCGAGTCGGTCGTCGCCCGCCAGCGGACGCATGGGCGCTTCTGCAGCTGGCTCCCGGGACGAACCGCTTCCATTTTCATTAGCGACCGGCGTGGGCCAAACCGGCAGCGTATCATTTCATTTCATCTGATTTTCAGATGTTTAATTTAGCCTTTGTAATCAACGGCGGGACGGGAACGCAGGTGGCGTTCCGTTGCCTAAATTCATGCTGGAATGTTGGCGGGGAAACAAAATCATTTGAATGAATAATAAGTTTACTTCCGTAAGAAAATATACATACAACGCGTAGCAAAAAGTATGCAATCACCAGTCTCAGACGAGCACTCACTCATTTATCATGTAGAACAAACTCAGATAAAAAGCTTGAAAAAATAATGAATTAGTTCAAAAGTGCAACTCTTTAGCATTCAGAAACAAAACATTGTGGCGTTCAGTAAATGTTACTTTTATAGAGCAAGTGCAAGGAAACATTAATAGTATATGGAATCATTCCATTCTGAGGAAAAAAAAATATGGAAACAAAGAAATAACAATCAAAACACATCTCTCGTATTTAGTAGCAAAACCTCTGGCTTTTATGACAGCTTGCAATTTCTGAGGCATGGACTTGATAAGTATTCTTCATTAATTTGGTGCCAATTTGATTGCAGTTGCCAGATCATCCTGGCAGGCCGGAGCCTTGCTGTGGACCATTTTTTCCAATTTTCACCACAGGTTTTCAATAGGGTTGAGATCTGGGCTATTTGCAGGCCATGTCATGACTAGATGAGTCTTTCTCCAAGGAATGCTTTAACAGGTTTAGCTTTGTGGCATGATGTATTGTCATCTTGGAAAATGACAAACATAATTTCAATTGAAGGGATAAGAAAGCTGTCTAAAATTTCAATGTAAACTTGTGCGTTTATTGAAGATTTAACCACTGCCATCTCCCCAGTGCCTTTGCCTGACATGCAGCCCCATATCATCAAGGACTGAGGGAATTTTGATGCTTTCATCAGGCAGTCATCTTTGTAAATCTCACTGGAGCAGCACCAAACAAATGTTCCAGCATAATCACCTTGTCCAATGCAGATTCTTGACTCTTAACAAGACTCTTTGAAAAGCCAGAGGTGGTGCTACTAAATACTACAGATGTGTTTTAATTGTTATTTCTTTGTTTGTTTGTCATGATTACATTTTTTTCCCCTCAGAATGGAGTAATTCCATATATATTTCCCTGCACTTGCTCTCTAAAAGTAACATTTACTGACCACCACACTGTTTTCGATCCATTTCTTTTAGTGTTTCTGAATGCTAAAGGGTCGCACTTTTGAACTTATTCATTATTTTTTCAGGCTTTTTATCAGAGTTTGTTCTACATGATAAAATGTCTGAGTGAGTCCTCGTCAGAGACTGGTGATTCCATAATTTTTGCTAGGGGTTGCATATTTTAAAGCACGACAGCAGTCCCACCTTTGCGCTAAGATGTAATTTAAACACTTCCAACTTTGTCCGGAAAAGGCAGGAGAATTCTTTTGAGACAAGCTAAAACCAAGAATTTCCAAAATGCAAGAAAAATGCTCTGATAAAAGAACAAGAAGGACAAATTCCAACGCGCAGTCTCTCCAAAAAAAGGATGAATCAGCTCCAAGAGTCTTTAGAGGAACTCATCCAAGATTGTGACTGAACTTTACTTGGTAGTTCCTCTGAAATATTTACTCACAAATATTGCGATAGGACCTATTTATTTTACATCATCTGCTTTTAAAAACGTCCTCCAGACTCCTCTAGCAGCAGAAGCGGCGCCACACGGCCTGGCCCCGCATGGCTGCTTCCATGTGCGGAATATTCTGCTGGCTGGACAGCAGCTCAGATGGCCTCCGAGGGCCAGCGCGCTGTGTGTGAGCGGAGGGGAGACAGGGAAGGGGGGCGTCGGGCATTTGGTTGGAACTGCTGTAACCATTTAACTGGACAAGAGGCTGATAAATAATTCAGAGAGCCAGGACGCAGGCTGAGCATGTCTCGTCCGATGCTAACAATCCAAGACGTGGGCAGAGGATGGCAAGACGGGAAGTGCCGGGCGATTCTTTGTTGTCTCACAAATCGAGAGGCTGTGAACCAATGAGACACGCTTCACTTTTGTTTCCCATTTGCACTTAAGCCAGGATTGGAAATGATGAATACTTTTTGTGTGGGTTTTCGCTGATTGCTTCCCACATTGCACAAAAAAACAAATGGTCAGTTAATTGAAGACTCAATTGTCCTGTATGTGTGTGTGAAGGGTTTTATTCACTCTAGCTACAGAGTGAATGAATTTACCTTTGGCAGGGTTGAGTTGCAGTTGAGCAACTGTTTTGGGAACAGGCTTTTTTTCCTGCCTGTGGGTCACTTAGGCCTTGTTCAGACTAGCGGACAAGATCTAATTTTTAGCCCATCCAGATTGAAACTGAATGGCTCTTTTGTAGTCTGAACAGTCACAAACCACTTAAATCAGATTCTTGCAAGACTGACTGAAACCCTCCCCTATCAAGGGGACTATTTATCTCTCAGGGTGCAGACAATTGAACAACCGTGTGGCATTTGCCAAGGCCCACAGCCTGTCAAAAGGATGGACGCTGGAAAAGTGGCAAAAAGTGGATTTTTCAGATGAATCTTCCATTGAATTACACCACAGTCGCCACAAATATTGCAGGAGACTTACTGGAGCCCGCATGGATCTGAGAATAACTCAGAAAACAGTGAAGTTTGGTGGTGGCAAAATCATTTTCAGTTTCTAGGTGGCTATAATTATTTGAACATAATGTACTGTTTTCCCTCTGTGTGTGTATTATCAGGTAGTTGGTGTTGTCCTTGTAGATGCTACATATGTGCTCGTCTGTCAATGTTCATTCAAAATAGTTGGAAACCTTTATTTTGAGAGTAAAATGTTTTAATTTTATATACGATAACATTTTTAGTAAACGTCGACTAAAACTACACTAAATTACTCTCGAGTTTTTGTCAACAAACACTAGATGAAGACAAACACATTTTAAGATGACTAAAATATGACAAAGACTAATAAGTATTATTGTCCAAAAGACTAAGACGCTTATTGGCTCACACCAAAAACTCTCTGAGAGGAAACAGTCTTTGCTTCCTTTTGACCAGTGTTATTTTCATCAACGATGACAATAACGAAAATATTTCGTCAACGAACAATTTTTTCATGACGATGACGTCACAATGACGAGCTAAAACGTGCCTTCAGAGACTAAAACATAACGAGATGGATGGCAGTTAATATCTGGTGAGAACGAGACAAAAATTCGCTATAGATTCCGTCATAAGTTTACAATATGTTATGTTTTCTTTTCGTATGGGTAGTTAGTAGGGATGGGAATCGAAATCCGATTCCAATTCGGAACCGGTTCCGAGTGTTTCGAGGCCTCGACATCACAATGAAAAAGCCTTAACGATCCCTTTAACGATTCCTAAAGACGGGTATTGCGTCGTGACGTGTCTTGTTGTCCAGACGCATCAAACTAGCATGGCGCCTAGAACCACTCGCTCCAAAGTTTGACTACACTTCACCAGGAAAGAGTGTGAAAATGAAAGGTTACAACGGGTAAGCACGAGCATTGCAGCCATAAACATAACAATGACAGCACGTAGGTTCAAACGCTCGAAAGTGTGTCTTCACTTCACGAGGAAAAATTACAACAAAGCGACTTGCAGTCATTGCAAGGTGGAGGTAACTGCATCGGGAGGGAATACGACTGCGCTGTCCTCACAGAGAGGCTAAAGCTCAGTTCTGGCTATACAGCTAGCTAAACTCCCAAATGACGATGTAGAAGACGTTGGTATAATTTGCTGACTTTATTCAACCATCACTTGAAGAGTGAAACTAAGAATAGAAATGAAACAAATCAATTTCGTCCCCAATAACAAACAGGTTTGCATCAACGTAAATCAGCGATGATTAGCTGCTAATAACAGTATGGTTAGCATTCGTTCGCTAGCATTAGCACATCGTTCAAACCACTACACAACTGGATTTAAGTGTCCGATCGCGATTGGAAACACAACAACAACAACACAAAAGATGATACATACAGGCGTTGCCTCTGTAGATATTAACATTAACAAAGAACGTAGGCTCATAGAAGTGTTTCTCTCTCTCACTTCGCTCGCTCACTCGCTTGGATGCGGCATTTCTTCGGGTGCCCAAACTGCGGCCCGCGGCCCAAATACGGCCCGCCTTCACATTTGGTCCGGCCATTTTGATTTTTTTTTTTTTTTTCTCAATCGTGTTATTTATTTCCTGGCCTTTTTCCTTGAAGAATTCAGAGAGGGTTATTTGGTTATTATCTATTTAATTAATAGTGTTTTTATTATTAATTATTATTATTATATTATTATTTTTATTTTATTTACTTTCATTCCGTGAAGAATCCAGAAAGGGTTATTTGATTGTGGCTTTCTGAAAAACAATAATTTTTTACATTTATGCACTTCTGCAATCGTCACACTTTTTCTGTTACAAACTGACCCTGGCCCCTCATCAGAGAAGGGAAAAGTTATGTGGCCCTCACAGGAAAAAGTTTGGGGACCCCTGCTTTAACACATATTGCCAAAGGCAGAACAACAACCTATCTGCCAATATATACCAATATTTTTTTATTTCTATTAGATAAATGTTTCAGTAAAATGTTACACATTCTTGTGTATTTGCCACTTATTGCCACAGTTAACATTGAGGCTTTGGGCCACTTTTGATTTCGTTGTGGGTTTGTAAGGTTGTGAGTTCTGATTAAACAAACTCGATGCCAATCAAAACGTTTGTTCTTTTTCCCCAAATTAGAATCGATAAGAGAATCGATAAAGAATCGAATCGTTAAGCAATATCGATCATGGAATCGTAATCGTAAAAATCCTATCAATTCCCATCCCTAGTAGTTAGCATGCATTTTAGCAATGTTTGGTCGTGTAATTCATGTGATGTGCTGCACGAGCCCGTGACTCCCCCGCCCAACACAACAGGCTTAAGAGTATGCCCATTCCAGGCTCCTTTTATGAAACATGTGTCTGGTGCTGCTTAGTAAGTTTTGTTTTCTTATCTTGGCTATGCCATGTTGCTTTAGCCTTTAAAGGTCCGTGCTGAGTGATCATCACACACTAAACTAACTTATAGCATTAGCATCGCGTTCGCAACATTTTACATTCCGTTTGTGGTGTCCTGGTGAGTTTAATTAATTGAAAATAATGTGCTGTTGTTCTGCTGAGTGTGTATTATCATCAGGAAGATGTTGATGTCCTTGTAGACTCTATAATTATGTGCTCATCGGTCAATGTTCATTCAAAAGGGTGGAAACCTTTTATTAATTTATTTATTCATGAACTAAAACTTTTAAAGTTTATAGACGAAAACATTTAGAGAACTGTCGACTAAAACTAAATGAAGATGAAGACATTTTGAAATAACTGAAATATGACGAAGACTAATAAGTATTTTTGTCCTAAAGACAGACGAAAATTAAAAGAGCTACCAAAAACAATACTTTTGTGATTCAATGAATTTCTTTCCTTTTTGAAAACCTTTTCCATCAGTGTCACTGTTCTAGTTTCGCCAGCTAGCCACTAGCTAGCCCCAATGCCACTCTCACGCATCATTAAACAAAGTAATTAACTACCAATTGACACTTACTGATATGGAACTGAATTGCATGATTATTGAATACTGGACAGCACAAACACTTGCGGGTTCGTTTTCAAAAAGTATTTCTACATCAGTTCAGTGAAAGTGGTTGATTTCGCACGGCACACCAGACACTACGCCACTGTGCAGTACTGTGCCACGGCACAGTGGTTGAAAAACACTGACTTAGGTTCATACTACAGATCTTAATGCATGAATCTGATTTTTTCGTGTTTTTCTGACTCGAGTGAGGCATTGACGGTCTGAACGTGACAAGTCGCATAGAACTGGACCATTTCAAATCTCATCTGGGTCATGTTCGTATGTGGTTCAAATCCGATCTGGGCCACATTTTTCCAGAATGTTACGGCGGCCTGTACTGTCAAGTCTCCCAAATCGGAATTCATGCAGCAATTACGTCATCAAAGAGCCAGAGAGACGCTACGGTAGCGGTGCAGCTGTACGCTATTAGCGCCTAGCTTGGATTGAACACTGCTTTTGGGGGGCCGGGCTTGACAACAGTCATAAAAAGATAAAAATGGGTTGAGGATAAGCCTGAGAATGATCGGTTTTCTCTCTGCTCTATATGAGCAATATTTCAACATTGCTTACAAAGCCGAGAGTCGGGGCAAACTGCCCGCATGTGTGTGACATGCACGGACAGTGCGTGCATGCTATCGATCCAGATAAACTTTGAATACAAGCCTAAACGGGGATTATTTAGGTCTGTTATTTGTGTCCTCTTTTTAAAAAGCAAAATATGATGTCATTGGAATGACTGATGACAGCCAGCATGTGTGGTCATTTGTTTTGATGCTTCTGCGGATGCAGGCTTTCTTGCTCAGCGTGTGTCGGACTGCGAATTAGTGCGCATGCGTAATACTTGACTGGTCTCAATGGACAAAGGCAGTCTGAACGGGCACACCAAAAAACCAAATATGACCAAAAAATTGTGCATTAAGACCTGTAGTATGAACCTAGCCTTAGATGGATGATGGATACATTACTTCTCTAACAGGAGGAGTGGATTCTCGGAATTAAGGCACTAAAAGAACAGAAAGACATTGATAAGAACAATGGTTTTGGGTGAACGCAAACAATGGAATTTTCTTTCAGTCTTTGTATAGATGGATGGTCATAATTTATTAATTTTACGGACCAAAGGAAGGGTTTTAGGGAAAGAGGCGCAATGTAGAGTATCTTGAATTTCAAGAAGATAAGGTCCCTTCAGGGCCAGGGAGCCAGTGAAGAAAATTGTTTTGGGTACAGGCAAATACAAGTTTTCCTTCTGCTTTTGGGTCAATTAGATGACTGGTCATACTTTATTCACTTGTCATAGAAGGAGAAGGTGCATTATGACAACAAAATTTCAGGAGATTGGGCCACTAAAATACAAGGAACACAGTGAAAAGAAAAATTATTTTGGCTACAGGTAAATACTGAAATTTTCCATCTGCCTTTTAAATTACTGCCTGGGTCCTTTGGTTGTAGATTTAATCTAAAATTTGGTGGGCCGAGAAAATTTCAGTATACATTTTGCTTTTTGAATTGGTGACAAGCTGTTATGAACTCCAACAACCTAATGAGTGTTCTCTCAGTTTCTCAGTTTCCAACATCTGTTAACAAGTCAATTAATTTTACCGAATTGTGATATCACGCCTCATATTTCGAAAACAACCACATGCAGAGTTTCTCCATCCATTAATTGACAGTAAAGGGCGTTGACAATCTGCTATTTTTGTATTTCCATGCCCACGTGCAACCATCACTGTTTTGTAGGCCAGGTCAGCTTCAATCAACACCAATCTCATTACATCGATCGGCCTCTGGGTTGGCTGACTCCTGCTTCTGATTGTCCTCGTGCCAATATTAGCAATTCCAAAAAATATTATTTTTCCTGCAACTCTATGTCTGTTGAATAATCTGCTAATTTGACCGCAAAAGCCCTTAAATCCGTCATTTCCTCATGGTCAAATCCTACATGAGGAGGTGTCACGGCAAGAAGGGGCGGTTCCCTTCGTAGGCGGTGCGCTCGATTAATAATAGTGGTGTATAATTAGCCCCGAGCCGGGCTAAGTGGCGGGCAGCGGTGGCCGACCGCGCGCGCCTCGCAGTCAATAACACACTGTGCATTGCAGACGGCTAATTGCGAGTTGTCATGACAGCTCTCGGGCCGGCAAAAAAAAGGTTGGCGGGTGGTGGAGGGGAGGTAGGAATTATATCCACGCTTCCAATTACCAGGAAATCACTGTCTCCCGCACGTCGAAAGTGCAGTGAAGACTCGTGACAGACACCCAAAGACGGAGAGGATGAGAGGAAAGAGGGTAGTGAAGTGGTTGGAGGTAAGGCTGACAGAATTGCAGTCGGCTTCAATTAGCACTTGTGTCTATCAGGCGTGGCGGGAGAAGAAGCTTCTCACCTGGTGAGGAACTCCACGACAGCGTCGCCCAGGAACTCCAACCTCTCGTTGTGATTGATCCTGGGAAGAGGGAACGACATGAAACACAGCGAAGAACAAATGCGCATTCGACCAGAATAGTTCCGCGTGGATGCTGAGCGATAATGTCGGATAATGGGGAGATTCCGCTCGGATAGCTTCGAGTGGAAGACTCATGTACCGCGAAAGAAGGGTTAGGTTTTTTTTTTTAATCTACAATGAAATATATTTTTTAAAATTTACATGGTTTTTACTAAGGGTGTGACAACATATTAAAAAGGTAATATATAACCATACTTTGTAGCTCAAAAGGTTATTGATGGATACTTTAATAATGATAAATGTAACAACTTCAAGGTTTTCCAATAAGCATTCTGTGAAAAATATGAGAACAACTTCAAATTAAGTCATGGGAAAAAGTGCCTATATTGCAGTACTATATTTTTGTTGAAGTCAAAATAGTGCAAAAACAGTTTTGTTTTGGACCAAGTGCAGTTGCAAAGTGCCAATGAGGCACTGCCATATCACATATGGCTCACACAGTGCTTCTGGCTCAAAATAACAACAAAGGACAAAAAATAACAAAATAATTGTCCAAAATACCACGATCCTTCGCATGTGTTCTTCAAAGTGAAGAATTGCAAGAGTTTGTAAATAAATAGAAGAAAAAAATCACCTGTCTAATATACTCCAAATGTAAACGTTGGTCTCATGTGTGACGTATGGACAAAGTTTCTCGCACTTAGTGACGTTTCCAGTTAAATCTTCAGTTATCAGTGTCCACATGATGGCGCCACAAATGCATAATTCGCAAATCTTCACTTCTTAAGGAATTTTAAGAACCCTCGTTTAAATGTGCGTGTGTGTGAAGGATAGGCCAAACATAGGAAAAATTCTTCTTTTTTCCAAATACCTCGCTGGGTGTAGACATGGCCTCAGTTTGGAGACATCTAATGGTCAATTAACATAACTGCTGTGCTAAACTGTGACCAGCCATTGTACAAAGGCAGAAGGCTTCTTCTTTCACTTTGAAGGCAAAATGCACATTGACCCAAAACCGAAAAGGAGAAACCAATGTCGATATTATTTTAAAATGCGTTTATCAACCGATATTATCAGGTAGCCGGTGGTATCAGCTGTCTTATCCCGTTCACTTATCATGGCTACCCATACCCAATAATGTCAGAGAAGACAATCAATAAATAATGTTAAAAAAAAAAAAAAAACGTTTTTTTAACCGTCAAGTTACAATTTTTAATGCCTCAAACATCTAATGCTTTTTAAGTGCAATACTTACTCACGTGCAATATTCAACGCCTTCACTGTCAACTGCTGCTATTTCACTTCTATTCACACATATTCTATGTGCAATACTTACTTACGTGCAGTATTAACAGGGGTGCACATAAGTGGTCCGCATGCGCGCATGCGTACTGGACGTAGACAAACGCGCTGGCCCTCAACGGTTTCCATACACTTTTGCGTACCGATGGCTGACCACTGTATTTGCGGCGGACACGAGAAAATAACTTCTCAAAATGTCGAAGAGGCAGGCCACACTGAGTAATTACTTCCGTGTTCCCCCACTCCCGTCAAAAGACAGACAGACGACAGAGACGTCACCGGAGCTACCGAAAAAAGGACTTTAGCTGAAAAGTTGCTCCAGGAGGTACCATGGCTAGAAGTAAATGATGCTCGCACGGAAATGCGGTACAAAATGTGCCGTGAGAATCCCAATGTCGCCGATAAGAGCAGCGCATTTTATGTAGGGTCAAAGAATTTCAGCCATCCAAAGTTTGAAAAGCACGAAAAAAACAGAGAGCATGTGGCAATTAAGCAAACTATCAATGTCAGACAGTACCGTACTCGCCCTATGGACAAGTGGCGGAATAAAGGTAATGAAAATAGCGCCGTGCACTGACAAACGTGTTTTTGCTCATATTTTACAAAGCTAAACATGCACGTTCAATGAGGTCTTATGAGGAGGACATCCCACTTTTAAAAAGGCTTGGAGTTAATGTGGGAGCCGCATAATGCCCTTTATTTTGAATTGGTGCGTTTATGTTTATTTCTTTACATTTCACTTCAAAGTAATGGCAATTTTGTTGCGCCAGTTGATGTTAATCAGGCATTAATTGTTAATATAATTAATTAAAGTTAATTGGCTCTAAGTAAAGCTTATCATAAATTTATCGCATTAGGCGGGTCGGCTCTCAAGCTCAATGAGGACCAAGTCACATCTCCAGGTCCTCCTCTGAGAACCTGGGCAAAAAAATTATGTGCACCCCTGAGTATTAACGTGCAATGTTCAATGCCTTCACCGTCAAACTGCTGCTACTTCATGTCCATTATTTGCTCTGCCTGAATATAGGACTATCTCATACAAATTTTATATTTATATTTATTTAGATTTTATACTTTTATTCTTGCAAGTCACTTTTGAGATTTTAACTTAACCTGTACTGTAAGGGGAGATGCTCCACAATTTCATCGTCCAACTGTATAATGAAAACAAAGGGCCATTCTATTCTATTCTATTCTTTTAAGGCCTGAATTTTGACAAACTCCAAATAGACTTTTAAAGGGAACCTTGAACTTAAAGACTTGAAGGCTCTGATAAGCCACAATTGTTCTCTTTTACTAAAATATGTTATTAGAAATATTGCGATCGATTTAAAAATCTATAAAATTTAGTACATGTTTGACGTACGGAGGGCATCATGTTTTAAGCGCGCAATGGACGCTCGGGGTGATGACGTAGATTGTCACTGTCACTCGACGAATACTACCGGGTTACTGCAATTCCTTCTACGCGGCGAGAAGTCCAACACATGCGCTCATCGGTCAAAAGCAGCGAGTACTTATTATTTTTGTGTTTATTGAGTCTTTTATTACTTTTCGTTGCGTCAAAATACTTTTTGCATGTGTTTCTCTCCCATAGTTTTAAACATTGTGTCTCCTAGCTTTAAAGCAGATCGTTGATCTGATGATCACATTAGTAATGTAGCATATTTAAACCACCCTTATTTGATATTACTACGTTTATGTATTTTCTTAAGCATCTTTAGTATGTTCTGTCTGTATGCATTTAAACAAAACAAGCTGAAAGCGCACGGTAGTATTTTGGGTGTCAAATTCGCCTCTTGTAACACATTTCGCCGGTGTAGCACATTTTAGCAGAACACTAGTTTTGTATAGTGATGCACGATAATGCATTTTTCAACCGATACCGATAATCAATAATCACCTCCTCCTTCAAGCCGATAACCGATAATGTTAAGCCGATAACTCTATTGAAAAGATATACATATATACAAATTTAAATTATAAAAAAGAGGAAATGTTACTGTGCAAAAATACAATTTATCACTACTTTTTCCACATCAAATGTGCGCAAGTAGTCAATTCCAACGTCGAATCATTGTATATTAATTAATATTCATAATGCTTAAAAATGAATTACTTAATTGCACAAAAAATACCTTTTGGAGGGGTAGGGGTGCCGGCCCAGAATTCGACAAAACTGTGTCGGTTGCACACATTTGAAGGCTAAATAAAGTATAGAATTATCGGATTGCATTATCGGTTGAATTTTTAAAAAAATCTCTATTATTGGTGTGACGTCATAATTGCCATTATCGGCCGATAATCATCGGTAACTGATATTATCGTGCATCTTTAGTTTTGTAATACTCTTATCTAGTCCCATCCCGTATTTCCTGTTCATTTTGCTTTTGCTGCTCGTTTTGCGAAATATCGACAGTGCTGTAATACTCAAATGTTCCACTCGGTTTAAAATTGAAATGGCTGAACAGATGACATGTTTATGTCACTAGAGTCATACTCTGGAAGCCGAGCAGCATAACCCAGTGACGACACCGCCCTGCAACGTCAACAACAATGGCGACCAACTACTAAGAAGTAGAAGACTGGTTTTAATATCAAATTATTTTAACTCATAACTTTTATCTTTTAAGAACTACAAGTCTTTCTATCTGTGGTTCCCTTTAATGCTTTTTAATGACCTACATAAACCCTGTAATAAACCTTAAAAATTTCATTGTTTACACGTTACAGTTGTTTGAAAGTACTTTCCGCAGTTTTCAAGTGTCTTTTAATATCTTTGCATTGAACTACTTTTGATCAGACATTCCCAAAGTCAAGTCAAGTAAAAGTTGTGTCCGTTTAATCTCGCTTCCAAACGGAGATAAAAACCTGAGCTTCCCTGTCGGAGGTAATCCCAGGCTAGCGTTGTCTTAAAATGAGCTCATTTCATTTGCCCTGAGAACTCCCGTCCCTCCACAGTTACAAGTTAATTTTCCTGTCAGCGGGCCTGCTGGGAATCTTAATCACAAGGCCGCTACCTTTGATTGCTCCCACGGTTAGCGATAGCGCCAACATTTGTGTGTCCGCGGGCGGCCTACCTGGAGGGGGAAGGGTCATCTTGGCCCAGGCGGGACATGATGTTAATCAAAGTGTTGATTCCTAGAAAGGAAAAATGGCAGGGTGGCCATTTTGGTTAAAGAGCATGAAGAGGAAAACAAGGCAAAGACTCACCTTTCTTCCGCATGTACATGTGGTGAACCTTTCTATCTCCGTATTTCGGTTGACGGATACCGCAGTTGGACAGTGAGTTGCGGGCGTGGTCGGGGTTCATCCCGAAGTTGAGATGGTGACTGGGGTGAGTCATGGCGAGCTAGGATGACGAAAAAGAGAATGTTTTTCCCTTAAGGTAAGGTAATAGTACATTTTTGTAGTGCAAAATAACGAGAGCCTTTCCGGAACATTCCTAGATTCAATTCAATGGACATCAGTGTCGGTCCATTTAGTGAGGTAGATAAAGGTTGAATAGTTTGTACAATGGAAACCATGGCAGTCTCAGGTATGTGCAATATGTGCATAGGGTGCCATCTCTTGGGGGAGGCAAAAAAAATCTACATGAGTTTCTATTTGAAAAAGAGTCATAAAATAGGTATGACAAAAACTTTTGGTAAGTTTCCTAAGGGAAAAAGAATGACAGGAGCAACAAAAATCGAATAATTTAATTGTCGTGTTTTGAGTTCATTGAAGCAAACAGTTTTCTATGGCACAGTGTTGTATTTTTGTCAACGATGACAATGAAAATATTTCGTTGACGAACGATTATTTTCATGACAATGACGTGTAGATGGCGGGTTAAAAACGTGTCTTGGGAGACTAAAACATAACGAGACGGATGCCAGTTTTCGTCTGACAAGACGAGAACGAGATTAAGATGCGCTATAGTTTCAGTCATAAGTACACAAAGCGCAAACGTTTTTTTACACTATGTGTAGTCGGCCTGCAACACAGCAGTGTTTGGTCGTGTCACTCATGTGACGTGCTGTGCCCCCTTAGCCCCGCACTACATACACACTTACTCACCAGAAGAAGTGGGAACCTTTTGGTAACTCACGAAACGATACGGTTTGCGATACAAAGCTCATGATAATGATGAGCTGACGATATCGAGATACAATGATTATCGATACACATTGGTCAGGAAACAATTCTAGGATATTTCACAAACAACTAATAAACAAAAAACAAGCTTCTGCTGTGAATTGGAATAAGTTTACCATTGGTAGACGTCCAATCCATTTGTGTTCATTCGCTGCCATCCCTCCCACTTCAAACGGATTGAACGTCTAAGGCCGTCAGTGGCAGCCAATGCAAGGCAATGAGGTAATTTTGGGCCATTTAAGGTCATTTACCTGTTGATGTTCAGTTACTTCCTGTCGATTTTGGGGCATTTTATGGGTCACTTCCTGTTTACTTTGCGTTACAGAACAGGATGTGACCTGGGAATCACACAAATGAATAGGCAGTGACTCAAACTCAACAGGAAATGATTTGTAAATGCCCGAAAATGAACCGCAAGTGACCTGTAAACGCCCTGAAAATCGGACATTGACTGAATGCTCTGGTTTAAAATGAACGAACGATCCCAGTCTAAATGGATTGGGCGTCGTGCACCGTCAATGCACCCTTAGAGTTAACTGAGATGCTATTATGGTGGAAGATTTTGGTAGCAACTTGATGGTTCCTTTTTATTTTATTTTTTTCGACATTAACACCTTTTTAAAACGATATCTTGATTCTTGGCAGGAGCATATCGATCACCTTTTGATATACAAAATATCACGATGTATTGCCAGTTCAATATTTTGTCACACCCCTACTCACCGGTGTCGTTTCCAGGCTCCAGACTTGCTTGTTTTGAAAACAGATGGTAAGACCTGTTTTTTTTTTATCTTGGCTATAAAAGAACATGCCATGTTGCTTTAGCCTTTAAAAGTTATGCTGAGTGATCATCACACACTAAATGTAACTTGTAGTATTAACATTAGCATTTTGCGTGTCGAGCGTCGTCTTGAACTGTTAGATTTGTATTTTTATTTTTATTTTTTTACATACAGTTTGTGGCGTCCATTTGGGTTTAATTAATTGAAAATAATGTACTGTTTTTCTGCTGACTGTGTATAATCATCACAAAGATAGTGATGTATTTGTAGACTACAATTATGTGCTTGTCTGTCAATGTTAATTTGAAATTGTAAGAACCCTCAGATTTATTTTTGGACTAAATCTTTTGATTTTTACAGACAAAAACATTTGGAGCAGTGTTGTTTTTGACAGCCATTTTAATTTTTGTCAGTCTTTTTGACGAAAATACTTATTAGTCTTAGTCATATTTTAGTCATTTCAAAATGTGCTCGTCTTCATCTAGTTTTAGTCAACGAAAACAGACAAATTTTGTCTAGTTTTAGTCGACGATTCTCAAAATGTTTTCGTCTATAAACTTCAAAAGTTTTAGTCCATGATTAATAAATAAAAGGTTTCCAAGAATTTCAAACGAGCACCTAACTGCAGAGTCTACAAGGACATCACCATTTTCATGATAATAATACACACTCAGCAGGAAAACAGCACATTATTTGCAATAATTAAACCCACCTGGACGCCACAAACTGTATGTAAAGGTAGATACCAAGTCACCGCGCTAAATGCTAATGCTAACGCAAACGCAACGCTACACTAATGCCACAAGTTAGTTTAGTGTGTGATGATCACTCAGCACAGACCTCAAAAGGCTAAAGCAACATATATATCATATCTAGCCAAGATAAAAAAGCAAAAGTTCAAAACGTCATCGTGACATCTTTGTCATGAAAGGATTGTTCGCTGACGAAATATTTTCGTTATCGTCATCGTTGACGAAAACAACACTGATTTGAAGTAACTGTCGACTAAAACTAGACAAAATTTGTCAGTTTTCAATGACCAAAACTAGACGAATACAATTTGAAATGACTAAAATATGACTAAGGCAAATAAGTATTTTTGCCCAAAAGACAACGAGGAAAATTAAAAGCGCTGCCAAAAACAACACTGCTATGACAAAAAATGCACAATTGGGGCATTGATTGAGAATTTTTTTAGGGTTTGATTTAGCCCTGTGACTTTTGACCCCATTACCCCAAAATCAACATCAAAATCACCACTTCCGGTTCATATGACAAACATTCTACAAGTTTGATAAGGATCCCTTTAATCGTTCTTGAGTTATCTTGAACACAATCATACAGACAGACATTTTTCCGTCAATGGCACTGAAAAATCCTTCCACTATCCCTTTTTACAAAAAAGATATGCAAGCAAAGAGACAGTTATCAAGATTCCGCTGCGCCTGGAACACGAGCACGGAAAAACGCGACAAGCATTTATCAATCTTACATTAGGCGCATCTCTGCCGCCAAAATAAGCCACACAGCTGCTTTTCCCCGCCGCCTTGTCTCCTTTCAGATAACTTGAAATCAATTTCAAGCTCCAATGAGATATATATGTAAAACCCAAACGCGAGGTCTTCAATATTTAGCGACGCAAAAGAGGCCTTCTGCTTTCAAGCTGTGAACACACGCGACAAATTCTTCAGCTATTGTACTTTTTTTTCCCTCCTCTTTTTTTCTGTCGCTTTGTTTGGCGCCGGGCGCCGTGTTGACAGTTGGATAAAAAGCAAATAAAACAAGAAGAGTTGCTGGTTTTTCCCTCTCTTTTCTTTCCAAGTTGAAGTCCAACCCCTCCTTCTCCCAGCCAAGACGTGTCACGGCTTCACAGATAGAAAACACATCAGTCATTGTGCAAACATTTCAGCTTGTTTGCACTTAAGGACGACATCCCAAAGCACTGTTGTGCTTTAAAGACCGCCGATGCTTGTTGCGCTCAATTGAATCGAGGCGCAAAGTGGACCGCGCGCTGGTCCAGCTGACTTTTTCAGCTATCTTTTATAGCTGATTTAAGTACAAAACAGAAGCTTCTTTGATTTAAATTTTGTGTTTAGCTCAATCAGGGGTGGAAAATAAGGAATTACATTTAATGTCGCTACTGTAAGTAGTTCTTGCGTGATTTTTTATTTTTATTTTTACTTTTACATAAGTTAATTTTGCTGGATCGTGATCAGAAATCGGGTCAAACTCATCATTTTCAGATTTTTGGAATCAGGTGAAAAAGATCAGGTTTTTAATAATGTTGCACCGAGACCAGTATCGGCGGGGAGGCCGATCCGGCACTAAAATGGTGGCATCGGTATCAGCGAGTACCAAAAAATAGGGCACCGATACCATTTACCGGTATCACTTGAACGCAGCCTTCTTTCTCAATCACTACACTCTGTGTTGTGTGATCACTTACCATGCAAAGCAACTATTGCTATTGGCCTGCTCCAGACCAATGAGAGCGGGCCAATAGCCGCTCTTAACCAATGCCGGCGCAGCTTTTTCATAAGGAGGAAAAACAAACCAGGAGAAGAAAATGTGGGCGGTCAAGGAATATTTCAGCATAGAAACTCAGTCACGTACAATGGCTGCATGCAAGATTTGCAGCCTGAAAGTTTCAAGAGGTGGTGCTAATCGGCCAGTTTAAATACCTCGAACCTGATAAAACATTTGAAGACGAAACATGTGAACGAACACAAAGAGTTTGAGGCTGCAACAGCAGCAACAGCTACCAAGAGAAAGGGGGCTGGACCGCAGCCACAAACCCTGGTCATTTCACTTCATCTACTTTACTTTTCTTGTCTTGTACTGAACGAAATGCCGCAATTTGAGACCTGTTTCAAAAGTGCTGTAAAAATAAGCAAAGCAAGCTAAGCTAAGAGAGAGAGAGACTCACTCGTGCTCTGCTTGCATTTGTGCGTTGCTATAAAGATGGGAGTTGAGTTGTGTTTCTGGTGGTGCACAAAGAGGGAGGTTGATAGACAGGATGCTGTGGTCAGTTATTATTCAATCATTATTATTATTTGTCACCCATACCAGGTAAGCAATAAAAAGTTCTACTGGATTTACTTTGTATTAGCCTTTTTCCTGTTTCACAAAGATAAACAGCAGCATGACAAAGCCATAATAGCAATGATTTCTTATCCAAGTATGTAGCTTTTCATATAAACAGTATAAATATATTATAAATTTCGAACAGAGGGGCATCGAAATAGTATCGTATCGGCCGATACTGCACAGCCCGGTATCGGTATCATTATCGGGGCCAAAAAAATGGATTGGTAAGTGGTAGTTTTTAACATGTGTTTATTTTTATTTATTATTTTTAAGGGCTATGAAGCAACAAAAAAAATCAAGGTATATTGAATATTGAATGTTGTCTAAAGAAAAAAAATATATTTTGTACTACACGACGGCGAAATACAGCGAAATAACATGAAAAGCGGCGCTGGTAGAGCATTTTCGTAGCTGTCATAGGAAGCCAACAGTAAAATAGCATCATGTAAGCGTTTTAATCTCTAAAGCATATCCGGCCCGCCTCCACATTTGGTCCGGCCCCCTAAACTTTTTTTTACCCCCAATACGTTATTTATTTCCTGGCTTTTTTCTGTGAAGAACCCGGAGTATAATAGTGTTATTATTATATTATATTATATTATATTATATTATATTATATTATATTATATTATATTATATTATATTATATTATATTATATTATATTATATTATATTGAGGGCTGTCAAACGATTAAAATTTTTAATCGAGTTAATTACAGCTTAAAAATTAATTAATCATAATTAATCGCAATTCAAACCATCCATAAAATATGCCATATTTTTCTGTAAATTATTGTTGGAATGAGAAGATAAGACACAAGACGGATATATACATTTGTTTATTATAACAATAAATCAACAAGATGGCATTAACATTATTAACATTCTCCTAAAGCGATCCATGGATAAAAAAAACTTGTTCTTAAAAGATAAATGTTAGTACAAGTTATAGAAATTTTATATTAAAACCCCTCTTAATGTTTTCGTTTTATTAAAATTTGTAAAATTTTCAATCAAAAAATAAACTAGTAGCTTGCCATTGTTGATTTCATTACACCATGCTCACTCCCCAAACCCATAAAATCATTTGGACCCAAGCGCCAATAGAGGGCGCCAAACAACAAAAAACAAGTCCCAAGTAACAAGCGGACATTACACTGCTGTCATTTTAATCTGAGAGGGGCATGTGCGTGAATTGCATCAAATATTTTAACGTGATTAATTTAAAAAATGAATTACCGCCCGTTAACGCGATAATTTTGACAGCCCTAGTTAAATTATATTATATTATAATTTTATTTACTTTTGTTCCGTGAAGAATCCAGAAAGGGTCATTTGATTGTGGTTTTCTGAAAAACAATATTTTTTTACATTTAGGCACTCCTGCAATCGTCACACTTTTTCTGTTACAATCAGACCCGGCCCTTCATCAGAGAAGGGAAAAGTTATGTGGCCATCACAGGAAAAAGTTTGGGGACCCCTGCTCTAAAGTATGGAAATATTTTACATTTGGACATTTCTCCTTAAAAATTGCCAAGGTTTGTCAGAATTGCTGTCAGATCCTAAAAATCAGGCAACTCTGACTCAAACTCTGGTGCAAAGATATGAGACAATTTTGCAATTGCATGCGAGTCTGATTGGTTCTAATAACTAAATCAATCAATTAATACACTGAAAAAACACAGGATTTCATTTTCCTAGTAAAACGTAAAAAAGTCAATAATATCCAGTATTTTTTAACAAAATATCAATGCCCGTACTATTTTAACCAATCATCTGTGATTATCTCAACTTGTCCACCCTTCCTTCCTCTTGACTGGCCGATGAGTTTGATTGCATTTGTATGAAAGCATGCTCATTATCACAATATTACATGACTTCTACTATATTGCCTGACTAGTCACATTACTTAACAACAGGCGCAGCCACGAGAGCATTACATATGAGTATGCATTAGCAATACCAATATGACACGCCTATGAATTAGTTACTCCTTCAGTGTAACAGGATGTGCATTCCGTGACCGCGGGGTGGTCGTAACATCATCGCCATGGCGACCACACGCTGGCCAGGCTAGCGTTAAACACCATTTATCATTTAGAAACACCAGAATGCGGTAAAATGCTCAACAAGAGGCTTTGCCGGAAAGTCGTGGCGAGCGAGCCGGCATGGCCATGAATAAGACAACAAATAAAATAGTCATGCACTCAGCACCGCGTGCGTCCGGGCGGGGGGCGTGTGACAACAGAAGCGGGTTAGAGGACTTGTACGCTTGAATTATTGAGATGTTCTCTGATGCCTCTCGTTGTGCCAGCGTGAAGCCAAAAGTGAGGAGCGGGGTGCCGGGCAACAGGGGGTGGGCGGGGATTAAGAACGGCCTTGATGGATGCGGTCGCATGCGGCGGCCATCGACACACTGTGATAAGCGACGCGTCCCTTTCTGACTTTTTACACGGTAAATGTTTAACAGGGAGACTAGAAGAGTAGCTTCAAATCTCGTACACAAATAACCCAATTCATGCTACGACCGCAAGGACTGGAAGATGGCAGGACAGATTAGGGTATGACAGGGAAGGGTCCTGTATATGGCTTTTTTTGTCCATCCAGTTCATTCAATATTACTTGTTAAATTCTAAACTAATAACTCCCTAATTCACGCTAAAATCGAGAGTAGTGGCTCTTTTCATCCTTTTGCTGTTAATTTAAATTATTTTGCCACTTCATAAAAGTGCAATGCTTAATTTATGAAATAACAATAAAGCATTTCCAACAATAAGAAGGTTGTGGGAACAGTAAATTAGCAAAGTTACTGTGCAAGGCAAAATTTGTTCATTTTTAGAGCAGATCTGGTTCATCCAACCAGGTCAATGACAGCTGAGGAGTTCAGTTATTAATTTCAATATAATACAAAAATGTGATCTTGTGGTCTGTAGAAATTGTTCAGTTGGATTGTTGAATTATTAATTGAGGTTTGATTTTTTTTAACGCATGCACAGTGCTACGTTTGGTTAATGTAGGTCATTCAAATAATAATTAGGAGCCTGCTTGGACAAAGTTTAATGAGAGAGAAATACAATAGGCTTCATGTTGGAGGTAGTGGGGGTCCTACATGGAGAAACTAATTTTTAGCAAGTTCACCAATTAGTTCGCCAATGTTTAATATGGTGTTGCAACGATTAATCGATTAACTCGAGTAATTCAATTACAAAAAAAGCTTCGAATCAAATTTTGCTGCTTCGAGTAGTCGCTTAGAGCGGCGTTGTAATGTTTTGTTTTGAGAGTGTTTGCATTTAGTTTCATTGATTTGGGTGGATACACAGCCCTCTAGTGGAAACAGTGAATATGAAATAACATTTAACTGAATCCAGCTGCATCCTGTTCAGACCAACATGAGGTAAGCTTTCATTTTAACTAATGTTTTTTTTTGCATTCGTGATTTATTTTATAGGTCTATTTAACCTTTTTTTTTTTTTGGGGGGGGGGGGGGGGGATATGTGTGAATTGTAAGAGCATTGCTTAAAAAAAAATTTTTTTTTAAACTTTGGATACACTGCCCTCTAGTGCCAAAAGTGAATATGACCTAAGTTATTTAACATGACTGAATCCAGCTCCTCCCTGTTAAGACCAACGTAAGTTTTTTTTGTTTTTTTATGCATTCGTAATTTCATTTATAGGTTACCTGTTTTTTGTGTGTTTTATGTGTTTGAACGCTTTGTTGAAAGCTTTGTAAAAATAAAAAAGTTAGCATTTTATAGCATTTAAGCTAACGGACCTTTGCTATGTAAGATAGGCAATTGTTCTTTTGTTGTACCTAGATCCTCATTTATTTATTTTTCTTTTACAGTTTGAGGCTAAGCTCAGGTATTTTAATTTATTTCTAAGTCAAAGTGCAATCCTGCATAGTTTGAAGAAACACTCGGAAATTTTATTTTGTCGTCGCATTTAAGTGCTCTTCTGAAAGTGCAATCTTGGCAAGCCTTTGTTTTACATCTTCTAAAATGTATTCTGCAATATACTAAATGCTGCCACTCAGATTACTCGCTTATTCGAACTAAATAGTTGATGAATTAATCGACTACCAAATTAATCGATAGTTGCAGCCCTAGTTCAATATGTGATCCGCTTGTGCCATCATCACGCTTTTTGTCTTGTGATTCAAAATCTTTGTGGCACATACAGTGCGTTCTAATTGGGTGTATTTTTATTGGATATATTTAAAAACACTTGTTTAAACATATTCTAACATAAAATACCTTATCGTTACTTTGAGGCCTTTAACTCTGCCAAATCTTGGCTTAACCTCATTTTCTTACTTTAGGGACACATTCCACAAAATGTTGGTGAAAGTATGAACGCTATGATTTTGGAGGCAAATACTTTCACACAATGTTGGTTCAACTACAAATTATAGGACTATCTGTGCATGTCAAACAACAATTGCCCGACTTCCGGCTCACATTTCGTCATTATCTACATTGAACTCTGAATCCCACAACTTTAAGCCCACGAACTGTCAAAGATCCCGAGAGAGAGGAAGTGATGTCAGTCTCTGAATGAGCTCTTGTCAGCCAGCGGCAAGCCTCGTAGCCTGCCAGTGTTTCCTCTCTGACGCTCATTATGACAGCTCGTCACGGTCCACTTGACAAATCGCCGATCAATATGTGCAAATTCCCGAATGCAAAGGCACCGGGACCAGACGAGTTCTCATGCGAACACACGAAAGCGAGGTGTGATTTTAACGATCAAAACAGCACGAACGGCACTCTGAATGCTTCTTCAGTCTGGCTGGGAGGGGGGGTTGACGGGGAGGTTCACACCTCCAGGCCTTGACAGGGCAGAGCTGGCATTTGGCAGGACTGTACTGTCACCACAAGTCACAGCGGACCCAGCAAAGATGTGACTTGGGTCTGTGCCGGCTACCTTAAGTGACTCCCGTGCAACTCTTGCCGCCTGAACTGTCTCAGCAGAGGCGACGAGGGCCCAAATAATGAGGAGTCTACTGCCTCCAGATCTCACCGCAGGCGGGCAGGCAGGCTGCCTCAAACCAGCGCACGGGGCTTTGTCTTGTTGCAGTTATTAACTATGCCAGCCTTTAAATAATACAGCCGTGTCACGGTGGTGTCACATCACTCTGTCGCTTTGGCTTTCCTATACGGCCAGACTCATACGGATTCAGAGCATGCGGCAAGCGGATCAACGAGAAAATGGCTTTCAAGGTGTTTTTTATTTGAACCCCACAGTTAAATTGAATTTGAATTGAAGCTTGGGTTTTGCCCGGCGGTGTGGTCAGTAATGACCTGGAGTGGCAAGTTCTACAGTCGAATACTTGCGGGTGATAATTTGGAAGTTTCAAGATGGATGAAAAGAGGTGCCTTTGAGCAATAAGGCGTTAACTCATTGGCTGCCATTGATGGTGAGAGGATGAACCAGAGTTGCTCTAAAAATTGACCACTTATACAACTTAAATTACTACTTACCAGTGCTGTTTTTGGCGGCCACTTTAATTTTCGTCTTAGTCATTTGGATGAAAATATTCATTAGCCTTAGTCATATTTTACTCATTTCACAAAATGTGTTCGTCTTCATCTAGTTTTAGTCAACGAAAACTCACATTTCGTCTAGTTGTCGTCGACAATTCTCAAAATGTTTTTTGTCTACAAACTTCAAAAGTTTTAGTCCACACATAATCAAATAAATAAAAGGTTTCCAATCATTTCAAATGAACATGATAGATGAGCACATAATTGTAAAGTCTAAAAGGAAATCACCATTTTCATGATGATAACACACTCAGCACATTATTTGCAATTAACTGTATGTAAAATGATTTCCAAGAGTTTAAGAAGACACTGAGTCACCTTGCTAAATGCTAATGCTAACGCGAACGCTATGCTAATGCAAACATTATGCTAATGCTACAAGTTAGTTTAGTGCAGTACTTCTCAAATAGTGGGGCGAACCCCCCCAGGGGGCCGCAGAGCGATATCAGGGGTGGAGGGTTGGCGCATGTGACCTCGGGGAATATGTTTTTTTTTTTTTTTTTTTTTTTTTTTTTGCCGTATTACAATAAAGTGTACTTGCACATCCACTCAGTGGGTGGCAGTGGCGCTCTCATTTTCAGAGTGCGCGCAGTATTTTTGAACTAAGCAAAAGCACACAGAAAAGAGATATGAAGAGCTGTGCGCCGTTTTCGAAAGCCGTTTTCCGGCCGGACTCACGCAGCGACCCACTGTCTTCTCCGGTTCTCACGTGTCCGCCCGAGAAGTGCCATTTTCGGCTTGGGATCGTTACAACGACCACCCTCACCTACGGTTTTCCCTAGGCCACCGAGAATGCGCTTTTTTTTGGACCGTTTGCCTTTTGATTTTGACTTTTAATACAGTGGGAGATGAGGAAAGACCACTGTTTACGGTTCTAAAAATGATTACAGCGGACAGCCGGAAGCCAAATCAATTAAGACGCCACTTAAAGACATTAGACTTCAATCTCATTGATAAGCCACTTGATTGTTTTTCAGCGAAAACGTGCCGAATATTGCCAACAATAGTCCCGCTTTGTCAGTGTTATATCCAGTGTTGTTAATCTTACTGAAAAAAGTAATTAATTATAGTTACAAATTACTTCTCCCAAAAAGTAATTGTGTTAGTAACTCAATTACCTGAATGTAAGAGTAATTAGTTACTTGGCAAAGTAATTGGTGATAATTACTTTTTTTTTTCCCCCACAAAAAAAAAAAAAAAAAAAAAAAAAAAAAAAAAAAAAAACATTGGCCACACAATGGGAAGTTTTTTGTGAAGGTTTTTGGTACAATTGGCCCGAGCCCAATTCTTTACCCTAATTTACCCTTTACCCTGAATCAACTGTTAAAAGTTGTTAAAATTGCTCCCATTATTGCATTAGTTCCCTTCTCTCTACTTTCGACATATGAAAGTTTTAAAACTGTTTCATCATTTAAAGATAGATTCAAGTCAAGATTTTGCCAATTTAGAAGTATTTTAGATTAAAAGTTACTTAGGTTCGCTAGGAAGGTTCTCTACAACAGAGCCGTCCTAAAAAGTCTACTGCTTTAAGATGGCGGCTGTCTACTAACTCATTTAGTGCCATGTCTGTCATTTAGCATCTAGTTATATCTATGTACAGTACATGTGATATCTACCATGTCTACCATATCTACCATAACATGCAGGCGTAGTTTGTAGGCTATCGGTTACAACATGTATTATTGGAGCTACCTAGCATCGCGTTTGCTCGGCGTCACAACTTTCTTGCCTCCTCCCTACTCCTGCTCTGCTCTGTCGTCTCGGTGAGTCCGTCTCCCTCAGACTTTTCGACCAATACAGTAACGCATAGTAACGCATGCCTTTCCGTCCTCAGTAACGGTAACGGCGTTGCCAAGATGAGAAAAGTAATTAATTAGATTACTCACTACTGAAAAAAATAACGCCGTTATATTGTAACGCCGTTATTAACAACACTGGTTATATCAGTAGACCAGTGAGCACTGTTAGCATGCTCAGTGATACTTTGAGCAGCAAAAATAAAAACTGTCCCTCTGTCCAATGACACTGTCGTTTTTTATCTATTCATTTTTGTTTTTTCGGTAAAATTTTTTGGCATATTGTCCACATGAGTTAATGTTTCTAATCAATTTGAATTTGTTATTATTTCCTGATTTTATTTTTCAGTACCAAATGGTGAAAAATGTACCTTGAGTGTATTTTTTACAATTTGAATGTGACTTTTTTTTTTTTTTTAATTCAGGCAAATTGATGCGTGTTGAGTAGGGATGGGAATTGATAGGATTTTTACTATTCGATTCCATTATCGATATTGCTTAACGATTCGATTCTTTATCGATTCTCTTATTGATTCTAATTTGGGGAAAAAAAAAGAACAAACGTTTTGATTGGCATCGAGTTTGTTTAATCAAAACCTTACAAACTCACAACGAGGTCAAAAGAGGCCCAAAGCCTCAATATTAACTGTAGCAATAAGTGGCAAATGCACAAGAACGTGTAACATTTTACTGAAACATTTTTCTAATAGAAATAAAAATATCGGTAAATATTGGCATATAGGTCGTTGTTCTGCCGTTGGCAATATGTGTTAAAGCATGGGTCCCCAAACTTTTTCCTGTGAGGGCCACATAACTTTTAACTGATGAGGGGCCGGGGTCAGTTTGAACAGAACACAGAAAAAGTGTGACGATTGCAGGAGTGCCGAAATGTAAAAAATTATTGTTTTTCAGAAAGCCGCAATCAAATAACCCTTTCTGGATTCTTCACGGAACAAAAGTAAATAAAATAAAAATAATATAATAATAATAATAAAAACACTATTAATCAAATAGATAATAACCAAATAACCCTCTCTGAGTTCTTCACAGAAAAAGGCCAGAAAATAAATAACACTATTGAGAAAAAAGTTTTTTCTTCAAAATGCTGTCTGGTATTGTTCAGGGCCGGACCAAATGTGGGGGCGGGCCGTATCCGTCCCGCGGGCCGTAGTTTTGGGACCCTGTCAAAGTGTATTATTTACCAGTATATTGAAATGAATGCTTTTTAGTTTTTATGGCGCTTTCATGCTCAAGTGGGGGCGCCCTTGCGCTTCCTCACGCGAAGAAGAACGCGCTCACGTGAAGAAGAGCGCGCTTACAAGAAATGCCGCATCCAAGCGAGTGAGCGAGTTAGTGAGAGAGGGGAAACACTACTACGAGCCTACGTTCTCTTTTAATATTTGTAAAATATCTACAGAGGCAACGCCTGTATGTATCATCTTTTGTGTTGTTGTGTGTTTCCACTCGCGATCGGACACTTAAATCCAGTTGTGTAGTGGTTTGAACGATGTGCTAATGCTAGCGAACGCATGCTAACCGTTTTGTTATCACTGTATTAGGAGCTAATCATCGCTGATTTACATTGATGCAAACCTGTTTGTTATTGGGGACGGAATTGATTTGTTTCATTTCTATTTTTAGTTTCACTCTTCAAGTGATGGTTGAATAAAGTCAACAAATTATACAAACGTCTTCTGTATCCTCATTTGGGAGTTTAGCTAGCTGTATAGCCAGGACTAAGCCTTAGCGTCTCGGTGAGGACAGTGTTGTCGTATTCCCTCCCGATGCACTTATCTCCACCTTCCCTCCCGATGCACTTATCTCCACCTTGCAAGACTGCAAGTCGTTTTGTTGTAATTTTTCCTCGTGAAGTGAAGACACACTTTCGAGCGTTTGAACCTACGTGCTGTCGTTGTTATGTTTACGGCTGCAATGCTCGTGCTAAACCATCGTAACCTTTCATTTTCACCCTCTTTCCTGGTGAAGTGTAGCCAAACTTTGGAGCGGGTGGTTCTTGGCGCCATGCTAGTTTGATGCGTCAGGACAACAAGACACGTCACGACACAATATGCGTCTTTAAGAATCGTTAAAGGGATCGTTCAGGCTTTTTCATTGTGATGTCCAGGCCTCGAAACACAAGGAACCTGTTCGGAATTGGAATCGGATTTCGATTCCCATCCCTAGTGTTGAGTCTTTTCTTTTACAAACAAAATAATGTTAATAAAGTTATACTTTATTATTAGTTGATCTATGTTACTTTTTTCTTTAATAGAAAAAAAGGACTCAATTTTAGGTAGAGGCGTACTTATAAGAGTAATATTATAGACAAATGATACTATTTACAGTGGCGGCAGAGAGTTTGTGGGGGCGCGAAACATTTACGTCTTCCTTGGGGGGGGGGGGGGGGGGGGCGCTAAGATAAAATAATTGAGAAGCACCGGTTTAGTGTGTGATGATCACTCAGCACAGACCTTTAAATGCTCAAGCAACATGACATTTATAGTCAAGATAATAAAGAAAAAACAAGCAGCACCTAACAAATATGTTTCACAAAAGGAGCCTGGAATGGGCAGAGCCAGTAAGTAAACTAGTGAGTGGGGCAGGGGGGTCGTGGGGGGGTGTGCAGCACGTCACATGAGTGACACGACGAAACACTGCTGAATGCGTGCTAACTACACATATATCACACATTGTGAATTTATGACGGAAACTATCGCGGATTTTCATCTCGCTCTTGTGTCCTCAGATGACAACTGGCATCCATCTCGTTATGTTTTAGTCTCCTAAAACACGTTTTCACCCTGTCATCATCTGACATTACACTGACCTGTCACAAATGTTAAATTCATCAAATAGTGGTACAAGCTAAAACTATCCAGTTTAAACAGAAGCCGCACAGTAGCATAAATATTTTTGCTCGAATGTAACGATATGGAAATAAATACGAGTACTTGTGACTAGTGGTTTTGACTTTTAGGACTGCTGTATATTAAGATAGCATAATATTAGTAATTAATGAATATTGATATTGGAGCGAACTGCGTTGTCTGTGTGGGTTATATGCGTTCCTACGTTCTATTGCAATGCATTTGTTACTCGCATACAGTTGGCACAGGGAGTAGCGATGGGGACATCTTTAGGCCGATTGGTGGTACCACTATGGCATTTGGAATGGTATCAATGTAACAAGTCGGCGCAAAATGGGCGCAATCTGCTGGCCAAAATGTGCATTGCAGGAAGAGGTCTACAATGATAAAAACGATACGAAATGTAAAATGTCGTTTTGGCGATATGTACCATTTCGTACAGTGCTAGTCACACTCTTAAATCCAGAAACTATATTCCTTTAATCACGTTCATCTAAACAGCTCAGTTTAGTTGACAACATTATAAACTCATGCCACAGCTCCAACTGTGGCGCTCATCAATCCCAATGAGTCGTCGTTCTCGGATGCGGCGGCGTGCGTCTTACCTGCAACAGGCAGCGCTCCTTGAAGACGTAGCCAATCAGCTTGTCCAGGTGCATGAGGCACTGGTGGTAGCGGATGTGATGGGTGAGGACGGGCAGCATCATGGCGTGCTGCGGGAGCACAAAGAGAATTCTCAAGAAGGCGGCGCAGGAGGGGGGAACCTGAGCGGGGATCATGTCTGATATGAAAGAGGAGTGACGGGAGCATGTTGGAGGGGAATGTGTGATGAAGAGATTGTCAGAAGCAAAGGCTGAGAGCTGATAGCGGCCAGAAATCAATCAGACTCTCATTATTTATTAAGTGGCACCAGGCAACACACAGATGAAATAATCACAAACCCAATCGCGGCGATGTGAGAGCGAATGACCGACAGGAGGGAAAATTCACTTTGGGGCAGGGCGCTGGAATCGAAGCCCATTTCGCACTGTTGACACACTGTAGTGACTTTTACAATAGGGTTGCCACCATTAAAAGACTCATCGATAACTAATCAATGATCAAATTAGCCGATAGCGATTTTGATAGTTGATTAATCGCTTAGAGACATTGTTAACCACAGAATTGTACAAATACTGTGTTTTTTGGACTAAAAGTCGCACCAGCCAAAAAATGTGCAATGAAGAGAAAAAAAGTCGCGCTGGAGTATAAGTCGCATTTTGGGGGGAAATTTATTTGATAAAATCCAACACCAAGAACAGACATGTCATCTTGAAAGGCAATTTAAAATAGAGAACAACAGGCCGAATAAATGTACAGTGTGCTAATGGTATACGACACATAAATAGCGAACTGAGAATGTGCCCGGTGTGTTCACGTAACATAGCTATTAGCACAATGGATGCTGACCTCTCTAAAGGTACCGAACCTCATGGGTTTCACGCATGTATTAACCGCTGTTTGGAAAAAAAATTTTTTTTTTTCAAATTCAAAAACAGATATGGCAGAAAACACAGACAAGACTGAAAAAGCAGTTTCTGCTCTTGCACTCCTCTTTAAAAGAAACTGCTGTATTTTAAGCCAAAACAACTGTTGCGTTTGATAGAACAATATGTCTGTACGCTGCCATAGCAGATTCATGGCGCATTAAGCCCCCAAACTATTTTTAATTTGTGTTTTACCCTGGAAACCCCCGTTTACAGACGTCGTGCAACCGCTTTTGTTTCAACCCAGCCATAAAACGAAGGTAATTAATTATATTTTTTATTCAAAATTTCATTTTCTGCATCGCGACCCGTGTTATATTACTATGTTTCACCCATAAAATCCCCCAAAAATCCAGCTGTGGTCATTCACAGCTGTGTCTTGACACTCAGTGATACATGCTACATGGAGTTTTTGGATCGAAACAAGGTAAGTATGCGATAATATCTCGTTAAAGTCATGGTGTCTTTAATTCTGCTCTCGCGTGCTCTCACCTCCAGATAGGGTTTTGCTGTTTAAAAAACTTTTTTTCAAAAACGCCCTCCTGTTCAAAATTTTTCTTCCCACAGAAAATTGAGATTTTAAGCTTTCCAATGATGTATCACACATGCATATCGGACAATTTTGAAATTTGGCCAAACTGGGGGTCTCAGAGCGGAACTTCAAGTCACCTGAGTGTTTTCCGCCATATATATATATAAAACAGCAAGCTAAAACCTGTCATGTTTACATCTCAAATGACATCACATTTAATGAAACACCCTGCACAAAATGATCGCCAAATTTGTACACAAACTCACAATGTTTAAAATAAATAAATAAACATGAATCTTCTCACAAATCCAATAAACAGTGTGAATTTACAACATAAACACCTCTTCATTTGCTTTTCGCATTGGAAAACGAAATTAAACTCAATAATTGTACACTGTTTTTATTTTTGTTTTCATGTCGACATTCTCATACGATCACATCCTTACCTCACATACTATTTTCATGGCATAAAATGTGACACAAATGTTGTTTTCTTATGTAAACGTATTGCACGTTACCCGTAGATCTGTTGTACTTCCTCATACCAAGTGAGAGTCAACTTTCCACTGAGCAAACCAGTTCCCCCCCCCATCAGATAGAGGACTAGAAGATGAAAGAATTGGAATAAAGACTGTAAATTTGGGACTAACCAGTCCAAAATAGTGTCTTAACCTTTGCCAAACCCCTTAGACTGACTAACCAAACCCCTGAGGGTCGATCGAACCGAAGTTAGGAACCACTGCTATAGCTTAAAGAACATGCTAAAAAGTTAACGTACCATCAGTGTATAAAATATATATAGAGATATAACCATGTGTTAATCGTTTCACACATAAGTCCCTCCAGAGTATAAATTGCACACCTGGCCAAACTATAAAAATAAAACGGCGACTTATAGTCTAAAAAATCTGGTACGTTTTTTCTGAGCCTTTTACATCACTAGCCACGTTTACATGCTGACTTTTATTCGATTCAAATCATTCCGAATGGAAATTTCACATCAGCTGTTTACATGTCACTTCATCTATTCCGATCCAGCGTTTACATGTGACTGCCTTTATTCCGAAAGGACGTTTGACAACTGCCGTCTGATATGCGCAGATTAATCAAAACAAAGCGTCACGTTGCAAAACATGGAGATCGATCGTCAGATCAGCTGCTGTTTTAACTTTTCGAGTGGAAACAAAACTTCAGAATGATACGCCGTTCATTTAAAAAGTTGTGTGGGTGCGCTGTGCGTGTGCTTGGAAGCCATGTTGCAAGTGACGTTACTTACGTCACCGAGTGACGTCACCACGTCAGTACGGAGCATGCGCAGAAAGAACGCAACCAGACACCATTCCGCTTCCCTGTTTACATGATATAATTTTACTTCTAATCGGTTTGGGAAAAGGAATATTGCACCCCTGTGAATCGGAATGAAATTCCATTCGGTTTGGGCCTGTTCATTCTGAATGAGGTGTTTATATGGAACACATTTATTCGGTTTGAACAAATATTTCGATTGTAATTGGAATATTTGGCTCCATGTAAACTGACAGTTTCGATGTCCAATACATTTTTAATGGGAGGAACAGGCAGCAATTGAGTTAAAGTGTAAAAAAAAATAAAATTCCCCGTCAATGGTTAATAAAAAATATTGTCTATTTTTTTAATTTGAGAAGTTGATTTTTTTAAAAGGAGAAAAAACACTCAGTATTCTGTTATTCATTTATCAATTTTGTTTTTGTGAGTAAAAAAAAATTTTTTTTAAACAAAAAAACAAAAACAAAAATTCTCTGTATTCCTTTAATTTTTAAAAATGTATTAATTTGAAAAAAATTAAAAAGGCAAAAAATTATCGTTTTATTTATCTTATCCAAAAAAAAGGGAAAAAAACATGTGATTTCTATAAAATAAACAATAAATAACCCGATTAATATATGAACTGTTAATCCGACTAATTAAAAATAACTAATAATAAACTATCAAAATAATGATTTGTGGTTGACATTAAAGATACACGATAATATCGGTCACCGATAATTATCGGCCGATAATGGCAATTATGACGTCACACAGATAATCCAGATAATAAAAAAATTCAACCGATAATGCAATCCGATAATTATATACTTGATTTAGCCTCCAAATGTGCACAGCCGAAGAATTCAGCATGCTGCCTCCTCAACCCCTCCCCTCTCTGAAGCCCCTGAGGGAGGAGGGGTTGAGGAGGCGGAGTTACACGACAAGAAATAGTTGAATATTATGGTGGCTGTTACTAAAAAAACGACGCTCTCGCCATCTTCGAAACATGTACCGCAGAAGTTCCACGAGACCGAAAGAAAGCGTCCTCATTCAAAACCACTAACCCAGCATCCATTTAAAACTGCATCACAAAGATTTTTGGAACGAATACGAGCCTGCTGCTGCTAGCGGGAATGCTAAAGCTATTGTAAACACTAAGTTAAACTACGGGGCTTGTGACGATACAGAGTCGGGTTGTTTGGGAAAGCAGCCCAAGGCGGGTGGTAAACTCGCATCTAAGGCTAAACACCGGCACGACTGGAGACCGATAGTCGGCAAGTAGCCGTCCTCCGATGGAGCCCGCCGCTCTGGCTGGTCCGGCAGGCCGCCGCGGCGGGCAGAGCCCGGTTCCACGGCTTCAGGACCTCCGGCGAACACCCCGGTTTCTCGAGCGTTCCCTCACGGCGTGCGAGCAGAGCCAGCCCCCGAATACGCCGCGGCGAACCGGCCGGTGCGGGCGGATTATCTGGTAGGAACGCAGCCGCCGCCGAGACGAGATACGATTTTTTTTTTTACCGAAATGACCCGAGAGCCAAAGCCCTGGATAAAAAAATAATGCACTTTATACGACCACCATTCTTCATGAAAAACATGCCAATCACATTTTCACCGTGTACATTTGGAGAAGTGATGTCCAGTAAGCAAGCTTATCATGACGGCACAGTGGTTAGATGATAATTTAAACATGGAGAAAATGAAGTCAGCCAGCCAATAATGCATTCAGTATGTAAAATGACGAGCGGTCAGATGACTTTGTAACGCTGCCTTTATTTTCGGCTTAACAAAACTCAGGCACAAAACAACAAGCACGGAGATGCGAGCTCCAACTCCATCCAAATAGTACTGCCGTGTATCAGTTTAGCTGCTGTAAAGCACATGTCGTTAGTGCCGCAAATGTAAACAAAGCGCTGCAGAATGGGTACATGACATCTCGCTCTTTTGAGTTAATCATTTTCACAGTGTGCAACAAAGCATATAACATTAGTAATCACTTTTCAAATTAATCTAATTTATTTGTCTGCTCAATTGCAGTCACAGTAGATAATCAAAACTTATTGGCACTTATTAACACGTATCAATTTAAATACGCACATTCCTGTTGTAATGAAATAACAATAATATTCTGTAGCCACAAATATTATTCAAAATCTTTTCTTCTTCCAAGTTTTTTTTTTTTTTTAGGATTAAGTATAATAATGTATTGCTTAAAATAAGGCTGTTAAGATTATTTTCAGCTAGCTATTTTTCTTCCAAGAAAGCTGAGAGAAATACACTTGAAGCGCTGGCAGATCATTTTACTTATTTCCAATAGATTTACACTTAAAACTGAATAGTTTTAAGGAGGTGTATTTTGCAGTGTATTAATGTTATATATGTTAGGAATGGCTTACTTTTAAAGGCATTTTTGTGCAACTTGGGTATTTACTCTGTAAGTAATTGTTGCCAAAAGTTTACCATTACACAATGTCAGACAATCTGTCATTATTTAGATGTTGGAATTGACGACTTGTTCATATTTTATGTTGAAAAAAAGAGCAATAAATTATATTTTTGCACAGTAATATTTTCTTTTGTGTATACTTTTAAATTTTACATAAATCTTTAAATAGAACTATCGGCTTGACATTATCGGTTATCGGTTGGAATGAGGAGGAAATTATCGGTTATCGGTATCGGTTGAAAAATGTATTATCGTGCATCACTAGTTGACATCGCTTTAACACAAACACGACAGCCCTCTGCAGAGAGATGTGCAGTGCATCATTGGCGGGGGAACGCGGCCGGCGGGGAGAGTCCGTCATTAGAGGCAGTTCACGTTGAGTCGGCCGCCAGACATGAGAAGGCAAAGGCGCTTTTCAGAACATTAACCTCTAGCTAGTGAGGAGTTTAGAGTCCGTGTTTTAATTAGCGCTACGGGGCGACAACGGTGGCCCGCCGGCGCCGAGAGGTGTTGACAAGGAAAACCAGGGGCAGTCACCGAGGGGCGCCTGGCTGACATACTTTTCTGACGTTGTTAAACAGCTAATTAACCATTTGACGATGATGGACATGCAATGAGGTGGCTTTTTTTAAACTTTCTGCTGTGAATTTCACTGGCTTTATCAGTTGTACACATCCAAGTGGGAGGTTGGTAGCGAAAGAACAGTTCATTCACTGCCCCCACCCACTTCAAACAAGTCAACCGTCGTCACGTTGTCGATTGTCAGTTGTCCGGGTCACTGTAATCCGGCAAACGTTTTTGCGTATGAGTCATTTAGGACTTTTTACCCTCTAGTGGCACGATGAGTGAAATAATCCATTATATTTAACCGGCCTTTATTTCGATTTTTTTTTGCCGAACAGTCAGGAATAAGATGTCACGTGAGGTAAATTGCTTCCACGGGAGATGAAACGCCTGCTGTAATTTACATTTAACACGTTCATTTCAAAATAGATGTGATGGAGATTCAGATGTAATTAACATGACCATTGAGGGACTGCTTAATTAATTGACTTTGCCGTTATTAGAATTGGATGCCCACATACTCTTTTGCGGGAGAAATGGTGGCAGTATAGCTGAGCTACTCAAAAGCTATATCTTATTACATGGTCTGCAGACAACACCGGCTATGTCATAGGACTTTGTGAATTTCAATCCTAATCCGTTCGAATTTAGAGGATGCTTAATTTACGCATTCATAAAAAGTCTGACTTGTCGGCCGTTTTGAGACAATTTTGGAGGACGCAACACTCCGCGAACAATCGTATCCCAGAATGCTTTTCGTGCTGCTGCCACAGTTAAAAGATAAATGAATTACTGTATTGGCCCGAATATAAGACGGTGTTTTTTGCATTGAAATAAGACAGAAAAAGTGGGGGTGGTCTTATATTCGCGGGCTAGACGTTATACCCATTCACGACGCTAGATGGCGCCAGATATCATTGAAGCGATGTTCTGTCATGACAGATCTCAGCTAGTCTCAAGTTTAACCAGTTTGCATTATTGTATTGCAATATTTTCCCTTATTCAGATTTGTTTCAAGACTGCAGTTACAGATAGACCTCACTTTGATGGTTAATGCAGTTATTGCAATTTTGTTGTTTTATCACAATAGATTGGTTTATTTACGTTCCAAAAAGCAGAAGCCATTCATTTATGAATGTGATTGCACTTTAGTTTACATATTTAAATGTTCAGATATTAAGATATGAATGAGGCAAAATAACATGCTTTTCTCTCTCAAATATATTTTCATAATCATTTGTTTCAGATGTACTGTAATTATTTTCTGAATAAAAATTAATTTGGTGTTCAAAAAGTCTTTCCAAACTTGAGTCTTGAAAAAGAGGGGGTCGTCTTATAATCAGGGCCGTCTTATATTCGGGCCAATACGGTATGATAAATTCAAATTCAAACCAATACTTACTTCGACTACAACTACTTACCTATGCTAACTTATAAATTTATAAAGGGTTCTGAGGGGTTTTTACTTTTTTGCGTGGCTCAGCTCCTTCCCACCTCCTTCTGAGTTACAAAAATTATATATACCACACCATATATACATACATAAAATGAAGAAAATAAGTATTTCAACATCCTGCTATTTTAAGTTCTCCCACTTAGAAATCCTGGAGGGTTCTGAAATTTTCATCATAGGTGCATATCGAATGTGAGAGAGGAAAGAGTAAAAAACAAAAATCCAGAAATCCCAATGTATGATTTCTTAACAATTGTGTGATACAGCTGCAAATACAGTGCCCTCCATAATTATTGGCACCCCTGAAAAAGATTTTTTAGCTTCTAAAAAAAATAAATAATAATATTCAAATAATATGGGACCTTAATGGGAAAAAGAAAAATCCAACCTTCAATACAAGTGCATTCATTCAGTGGGGAAAAAATCCCACATAAAGAAAAAATTATTTGACATCAAATAATGTGTGTCACAATTATTAGCACCCCTGGTGTTAATACTTTGTACAACCCCCTTTTGCCAACAAAACAAGGTCTGGGGACTGAGATGGCCATGGGAGGAGCTTGATTTTGTGTCTGGTGAACCATTTCTGTGTAGATTTGGCCATATGTTTAGGGTCATTGTCTTGCTGAAAGACCCAGTGACGACCCATCTTCAGCTTTCAGGCAGAGGACAACAGATTTTGATTTAAAATGTCCTGGTATTTCAAAGCATTCATGATGCCATGCACCCTAACAAGGTTCCCAGGGCCTTTGGAAGCGAAACAGCCCCACAGCATCACTGACCCACCCCCATGCTTCACAGTGGGTATGAGGTGCTTTTCAGCATGCGTATCTTTCGTGGCAAGCCAGACCCACTTAGAGTGTTTGTTGCCAAAAAGCTCAATCTTGGTCTCATCTGACCAAACGGTCCCAGTTGAAGCCTGGGACCGTGTGTATTTTTGTGTCAAACGTTTCCTGTAGTTTTTCACCAGGTTTGCACACACTGCAGGAGGGATCTTGGCCCACCCGTCAGTCAGGTTTCTGGACTGTCACTGAGAAACACACAATTTGAGCTAATTCCAAAGGTTTTCTATTGGGTTTAGGTCTGGAGACCGGCTAGGCCATGCTGGAACCTTGTTATGCTTGGTTTTCCTGGCTCTGTGCTTCGGATCATTGTCATGTTGAAAGACCCAGGCACGACCCATCTTCAATGCTCTGACTGGAGGAAGGCGGTTGTTCCCCAATATCTCACAATACATGGCTCCAGTCATCCTCTCTTTAATACAGGACACACATCCTGTCCGATGCAGAGAAAAACACCCCAAAATCATGATGCTATCACCCCCATGCTTCACAGTAGGGATGGTGTTTTGAGATGAGTATTATCTCAAAACACCACTTGACATGTGCTGGTTTAAGCTGGGGAAACCTTTCTTGCCATGCATGACTTCAAACCATGACATCTTAGTGTATTACCAACAGTAACCTTGGAAACGATGGTCCCTGCGCTTTTCAATTCATTGACCAACTTTTGTCGTGTCGTTCTGGGCTGATTCCTCCCTTTTCTCATTAAGACCCCACAAGGTGATAGCTTCCATGGGGCTCCACTCCAATTGTGATAGACTGTCATGTTTAGCTTCTTCCATTTTCTAATGATTGCTCCAACAGTGGACCTTTTTCACCAAAATGCTTGGCATTTGCTCTGTAGCCCTTCGACTTCAAACAAGTGCATCTGATTCAGGATAATAAATAGAGTGACAGGTGTTCAAATACTTATTTGCAGCCGTATCACACAAATAACGTGTTAAAAAAACATACATTGTGATTCCAGTTTTTTTTTTTTTTTTAGATTATCTCTCTCACAGTGGGCATGCACCCACAATGAAAATTTCATCCTCCATGAGTCCCAAGTGGGAGAACTTGCGAAATAGCAGGGTGTTCAAATACGTATTTGCTCCACAGGGGTTGGACAAAAAATAGAAACACCTTCAGAAATCAACATAAACTAATCCAATGTGGTGTAGGTCCGCCTTTTGCGACAAATAAAGCCTCAATTCTCTGTGAATTGTTGAAACTTTTGAATTGTTTCCAAAAGAATTTTAAGACATTCTTCAGTTAGAATACCCTCCAACTCTTTTAGAAACGATGGCGGTGGAAATCGACGTCTTAACTGAATCTGTAGAACTGGCCATAAATGCTCAATAATGTTGAGGTCTGGGGATTGCGCCGATCATACGAGATGCTCAACTTCATTAGAATTTTCCGCACGCCATCCCTTAACAATTATGTTTAATGATTATGATGCGAAAACGTTAGGCGTTTCCATTATTTTGTCCAACCCCTATATATACACCGTACTTCTCGGACTGTAAACAGCTATTTTTTTTCCTAATTTTGAATCCTGCGGTTTATAGTGTAGTCCATCTTATTGGTTGATTATTTGTTGATTTATTTCGGTTAATATGGAACACTTTATTGGACAGCAGCATCATAAGACCAGTGGTTCTTAACCTGGATTCGACCGAACCCCAGGGGTTCGGTGAGTGAGTTTAACCCTTTAACACCTAAGCCTGTTTTGGCCGAATTTGCATGCATTTGATGTTGTCTTTATATTTCAAAGAAAAAATTGTTCACAATGGCCTAGTTGGGTCCCTTTTTTCAGGACAACTTGAACTTCATGTCCAAACTGTTGTTTTCTTCACTGACCAATTATAATCCACATTTTGGACCCAAAGGCTACGTTCATACTACAGGTCTTAATGCACAAATCTGATTTTTTTGTCATATCCGTTTTTTTGGCGTGCCCGTTCAGACTGCCTTTGTCCTTTGAGACCGTTCAAGTATTAAGCATGCGCACTAATTCGCAGTCCGACACGCGCTGAGCTAGAAGACCCTCATGCGCAGAAGCATCAAAACAAATGACACACGTCATCCATCATTCCAGGGATATCATGCTTTTCAAAAGGAGGACACAAATAACAGACATAAATAATTCCCGTTTAGGCTTATATTCAAAGTTTATATGGATCGATAGCATGCACGCACTGTCCGTGCATGTCACACACACATACGGGCAATTTGCCCCGACTCTCGGCCGTGTAGGCAATGTGGAAATATTGCTCACTTGGAGCAGAGAGAAAACTGAGCATTCTCAGGCTTATCCTCAACCCATTTTCATTTTTTATGACTTTTGTAAGCCCAGCCCTTCTCCAAAAGCCATGTTCACTGCAAGCTAGGCGCTACTAACGCACGGCTGCACCGGTACGGTAGCGTCTCTCTCGCTATTTGATGACGTAATTACTGCATGAAATCCGATTTTGGAGAGTGGACAGTACAGACCGCCGCGACAGTCTGGAAAAATGTGGCCCAGATCGGATTTGAACCACATACGAAAGTGACCCAGATCGGATTTGAAATGGTCCAGTTCTATGCGACTTGTCACGTTCAGACCGTCAAGTTAATGCCTCACTCGAGTCGGTAAAACACGAAAAAATCGAATTCGTGCATTAAGACCTGTAGTATGAACGTAGCCAAAAAGAGTAAAAAATCCAAAATATTTTTTCAAAATTTGTAATGTTGGTCTCCCATTGACAACTAAACATGCTTGAACAACCGTTTTGAAGCTTGATAATATTTATTCAACTTGTTAGGATAAACATTCAATAGAAAAAAAATAAGATTGAATAGTTTTATGTTTGACTATTCAACACAAACAGCGGGTATGGTCATAGGCGTTTTTGGCCTTTACACATACTATGGTCAATACAGGTTATACACAGTGCAAAATAGTGAGAAAAATATATATATATATGTCATCTAACACAAAAAGGGTTTGGAGGATATCTCTTTGTGAAGTTAGGTATTTTACCCATCACCTTATCTAAAGTATACGTACATGCAATCAAGCTTCTTGAACACACATCCATATAAAAGTTGAAAAGATTCATAGTGAAGAAAAAAAAAAAAAAAACATTGGAAAAAAAAGTATTTTCAAAAATATTGACAAGTAGTTCAGTTCAATTTTTTCAGGCATGCGACCAGATAGTTTTTTTTTTTGCGCACTCAATAAAGTTTGTTTTTGAACAGGCCACTGAGCTGCGTCACATACAACGTCACACAGCCTACTCTTCTGCCGTTTGAGCGCTGCTGTCACTTCTACTTGCCGAGACGCCGACTAATCAGAGGAAAACAATGACAAATACAGCTCATCCTGTTCCTTGAGTTGATGAAAAAATGCATGAGCTTGCGCTAAAATTAGTTTTCGATTCATTCTGCACGTTTCAAAGTCGCTCGCGCAATCCAACCGGTGTTCATGCCTCCTTTTCCTTAGTTGGCGCCTAGCTCGGCAATTTATTAAAAATGTTCACATTCGGTTCGTCCTTCTTGACATCACAACGGATCTTGGGATATGTAGTCTTGTGCTGCTTTCGGTTTTGGAAAAGGACAAGAAATGATGAAAATATGGAGATAGATACATGGTACATGCAGCGTTTTAATGCATATTTATGAGTGCAATAAAACTATAAAATTCAAATGACATTATCTCCCGTTTTTCTTAGTCGATTGACTTCAAATAAAAACTGGTGTGGACATCAACTTCCGTACTTTCAAATGAGACCAACCAGCGGGGCGTGGGTGACGTAATTACAGCGTGACGAAGCTTCAAAGACGACATGCGTAAACGCGTCGCTGCCGACACGTTCGGTGTTAAAGGGTTAAGGGGTTTGATCCCTTGATCCCAATTTACAGACTTAATCCATTTCTTTTAACTTCTAATCCTCGATTGGATGGGAGGAGGAACTGGTTTGCTCAGTGGAAGGTTGACTCCCACTTGTTATGAGTGAATACAACAGACCAATGGGCAGCGAGTCCTCAAATTTTGACCTGTTTATGAAACACACTGTCAAAATGAGAAGAATTTTGAATGGGTATTCGCTAAATGCATTAGCTTAGTAGCTTAGATATAGCGGTTTTGAATTTGAAAAAAAAAATCGCTTTATTATCTAATTCCGAAGGGTTTGGAGAATCCACATGTGAAACTTGTGGGGTTCGGTAAATATATACATACACACACATATATATATATATTCATAGTTATTATTTTATTTTTTATTAGCATTATTACTACTATTACTGTTGTTTTTCCTTTCTCTTTTGTTTTGTAATTTCTTTGTAACTGCTCGAAATAAAACCAAAACCCCAAAATTCAGTTAAAACTGTCAATAGAAGTATCAGTACAAACACAGGATTGAAATGGCGTCATCGGTATCAGGAGAATACTAAGAAATAACTCTGACTTCAACGGATTGGACATCTAGTCCTGTCAATGGCAGAAAATAAGTTAAGCAGTGTCTGACCAAGCAATGATAGCAATTACTTTACAGTCAAGTCGGTATCCAATACTTTAGTATTAAAAGGGAAAAAAATCGGTACAGTATCAGCGTTATTGTTGGAATTGGTATTAGAAGCAAAAAAAAAAATAAAATAAAATTTTTTTAAAAAAGGTATTTATATTGCCAAAAAATAGTGTTTCACTAGCATCATACTGTAGACTATCATGTTTACTTCAATACGAGACATTCACTGCTGTAAGCCACGACAACTCCATTCCTCATTCTCATTCGAGGGTCGAGTTTGCCTCTTTTCAGCACTAAACAAAAGTAAACAAGCTTCATTACCTTTCACATTTCTGTGAATGCCGAATAGCCTTTACATGAAGGACGCGCAAGACTGAGGACAACAGCAGTGAATCGCTGTGAATATTCCCAAATAAAGTGAAGGCCAGTCCTTGGAAAGGTCTTTCAAGTGAAGCAACCTTGGAGGTGTCGAGCCGTGTCAATCACAGGCAAGGACCGATCTACTTTTTTTTTTAAAGACTAAAAGTTTGGGTCGGAGATCTGCCGCTATCTCTCGGCGCCACGACGCCAAGTGCAGAGTGTAGCGCCCGAAATTATTCATGAACCAATTAGTCGCGGCAGTCCAGCTTGAAGCAAATATAATTGGGTGGCAATTATGGATCGGATCTTCTTTACCAGACCTTGCTGCGAGAGAGGTCTGGCTTATGAGACGAGAACTTTTCTGTCATGCCTCTCCAAACGTGAGCAGAGGCTGGAGGCGCCAGCAGAACGCCGCGTGCCACCAGCCTGCCAATTATTTCATTACAGTTGACGGGCGGAACAAAACAACGGGAGAACCGATTGTCAGAAATGAAAGCCGACGATTCTGTTTCTTTTAGATGCAGATTTGTGAGCTGGTGCCGTTTTGGGTGAATGACGAGTCGCGTTTTGATGAATTGTGGGATATTGGATCAAAGTCCCATGGAGCGATTTTGATGAACGAATTATGGCAAAATTATTCTAATTTTCTTCTTTGAGCCTTGATGTCAGTCCTCACAGTTCAAACAGATTCGACATCTATCGCCGTCAACGCCAATGAATGAGTAGTAGATGGAGTGGACTAGAGCAGCATCAATCGTATAATTCGATTAGAAAAAAGCTTCGAATTCAATTTTGCTACTTCGATGATTTGTTTAATTGGAGTGATATTGTAATGGTTTGTTTTGAAAGTGTTGCATTTAAGATTATTGGTTTGGGAGGATAGACTGCCCTCTGGTGGCAATAGTGAAAATGATATAACTCTTCTAGGCTGAATCCAGCTGTTCCCTGTTCAGGCCAACATAAGGCTGTAAATTTTTCTTTTAGATAGTGTGTTTGTTAATGCATTTTTAATTTACTTTAGAGGAATATTTACACTTTTTGTGATAATATCTGTGAACAATTTGTTAACAAAAAAAAAAAGTTAACATTTTATTGTGTTTAACTCATTTGCTCCCAAAAACGTATAAATACGTTCTATTTTTAATTGTTTTAGTGTCCCAAAGACGTTTTTTTATTTACAAGAGACATCTCTGGGTTCTGATTCAATTTAGCTCCAAAGCACAAAGCTGAAAATCCATTTTAAAGCAATAAAACTGGCCACTGGAGCGCTGTAGCGCATTTGGTAAGACCCGCAACCCGATTCAACGGCAACGAATGGCCGGGCCGCACGACCGGGGTGCCGGCAGAAGACGATCGAATGGAGAACAACCTAGAGGACGCCCAGGATGCCAGGCGCTGGACGACCAAGCAGACCGACCGGGACCACCAGTGCAGCGGACGATGACGTTGAGTCCGTGCTGCTTGCCGAGCAGAGACTAAAAAAAATCCATCTTTATGAGACAGGCGGCGATGAGGGTAAAGTTTACCTGGCTGTCGCAGCCGCAACAGCATCATCTCTCAGGTAGTTATGTGTAAATAAATTGTTACTTTGCTATCAAAAGCTCTATTTTTCTTGTTGTTTGTTATTTTGTAAAAGGAAAACCGTATTCAGATGTTTGGGATGTAACTAAAGCAAAAAATAGCTGTGTTAAAGTCAAAGGTATGATTGAATGCTTTCACAAAAAGCTCAATTTCTCTGTTTTTTCATCAGAAATTGGAAAATTGCTCAAACTAAGCTGTTTTCTAATGATGATTTATAAAGAATTGAAAAAGATATGAACTTACTTTTTTTCTTGCTGAAAGAAGACAGTAATCTTTCTTTTGGTGGGTTCCATGTTTATATAGCAATAGAACAGAATTTTCTGCGGGCCTTGCAAAATCAGTCAAAATCCAGAAAAACGGCCGGGAGCGAAGAGGGTTGCACCGGTGAAAATGGCTGGGAGTGAATGAGTTACGCTAACACACGTTTGCTATGCAAATTTATTACAATCTACTAAAATTGCATATCAATTTGCATATCAATTTGACTAATTCGCCATTTAAAGTCCAATTTTTTTTGTTTTATTATATATAACTGAATTCTAGTTAATGCGTGCAACAATTCCCATGTTACCTCTAAATTACAAGTTTGAAAACATTGTTATTTATATACAAGCACTTACCGTGAGGGCTAAAGATGCTTATACTCATTACAAAGATCGCTAACACGCACCCTTTTCAAGTTTTCTTATTATTTATTGCGTTGTTTCAATTACGAGCACTCTTTTCTTCAACTCAGCAATGTCTTTGGTCGCAATTTTCCTGGGGGACATGGTTAATGTTCACTTGCAAGCACAAATGATTCAGATTGTGGAGATATTTATTCCCATACATTTTATTTTCATTTTACATTCATTTCTACATTGTTTTTCTGACTTTATTTGGAAGAAGAAGAGTTCAGTCCTCAGCTTCTCTGAAGCAAGGTCATAAGCAGATAACACAGTTGCCTGTAAAATTCCACTTTCTTTTGAGCCCGTTCATGGGTTAACATGGGGGCCTGCCTATTTGCATTGGAAATAACTATGTGTTGAGAGTTTGGGGTGGATCTTCTTGAATACACATTGGGCACTCGAGGACATTTGTCTTAGCCGGTCAGCTTTTAATCATTGTTTTCTTAATAAATAAATGGTTGCTCTTTGTTTCTGAATTGTTTGTCATCATCTCCTGTTCATTAAGAGAATTAAAGAATCTCTGAAAAGAGAGAATCAGCTTTTTTTCTCCTTCAGGATGCACTTTAATACAAAATTAGACAAGAAACGATGAGTGGCAGGTGGACAGATGGGAGATTGTTAATGAGAGATGTTTGTACACCATCTAGCCAGACACCAAAGTACTCTGACACGCCAAGCAAGAATGAGTCCATTCTGGATTTTGCTAGACCCTCTTTGGTGAAAATTTGCACGTATAATAACTCTCTCTCGATGATGCTCTTATCGTGAAAAACTCGTAAGGTGGGGTGCTCATTTCATGAGGGTTGACTGTATTGTCGTATTACTAATTGGTTACTATTTTTTTATGGGAAAAAAATTGGAAAAGAATTTTCTCCCACGTTCAAATCTGGCCAGGGAATAGTTGAAGACGGTTGCTTAAGTGTTTGCCTTGAAGCATAGGCACGAAGTCGAGAGTCGACGCGAGCGCGAGACGCACTTAAACGATCCGGCCAAACGGAGTCAAGTTGTGTACGAGCGAAATGTGGATGCGCCGGGCGCTGGACCTTAATGAAGGGGGCAAGGTTGAGCCAACTCGGCGGGGAATCCACTTTGGCCGTGCGCATATTGAGCGGGGAGCTGACGCAACACGTGGCAACGCCAAGTGTGGCTGAGCGTTGAACCCCGGCTTGTGTCCTCTTGTCTCCCTGGGATTGAGTGTTGCATTATTGAGATGGTGCGACAAGCGACTAGTGAGATTCGCGTGTTCATGTAATGCTTTTTTTTTTTCTCACCAATACTAGATTGTTATGTCATTTGTACGAGACAATCTTTTTTTTTTTTTTTTTTTACTCAATTCGTTGGCTACCATGAACTTATAATCTTTTTTTAAATTTGAATTTTTACACCCAATGTATGGACAGTTGATCCCTCAATTTGCAAGGTAATGGAAACGAGCAAGACTGCAAAAATCCACCCGTAACTGATGCTTATTACAATTGACATGACAAAAAACATGTAATTTTTTTCGGGGGAGGGGGGATTGGACATCTATCCCCTTCAACGGCAGTGCGTCTGACTCATACCTGACAAACATCCGAGCGGATGCCAGTCTTCCAAAATCCTTGACTGCTGAGCTCCACGGTCACCTCGCGGCGCATGGTGTTCTTCTGACGGATCTTCTGAAGCGCTTCCTGCCAAACAAACAGCCGGTCAATTATTGATCAATGGCAGCCGAGCCGGCGGAGACAGCACCCATCCTTGGAAAAGACGCCCGACGCCCTTTCTATTCCCTGCGCGTCCTCCTTCGCGCTACGCTAACAGATGGAACTAGACGGTTGATGTGCAGTGGCAGTTTGCATCACTTCTTCTGACGGGTATTTATTGAGGGTGACAATTGGTCATCTTACACTGTCAGAGCCTTTACATGCAGTGCAAAGTAACTACCGTAATTTTCGCACTATAAGGCGCACCTGACTATAAGCCACCACCCAACAAATTTGACACCAAAACGACATTTGTTCGTAGATAAGCCACACTGAACTATAAGCCGCAGCTGCCCTTACTGTATTATGGGATATTTACACCAAAGATGTTAACCGGTAAGAGTTTGACAGCGGCTTCATACGACTGTCATAAGAACAAATGAACCACCATAAAGCTTTGAACCAATTGACTGCAAAGCTTCATTGCTTCAGGAAGCTTCATTGCTGCTCCCTTAGGGGAGACAATCAACCTCTGATGCCAACACTGTTGTTGTCCAACATGCCTCCTACCATGCACTGCAGTGCTACAGATGTACCGTATTGGCCCGAGTATAGGACGGCCCTGATTATAAGACGTCCCCCTCTTTTTCCAAGACTCAAGTTTGGAAAAAAAAAAAAAAACTTTTTGAACACCAAATTAGTTTTTATACAGCAAATAATTAAAGTACATCTGAAACAAATGATTATAACAATATATTAGAGAAAAAGCATGTTATTTTGCCTCATTCAAATCTTAATATCTGAACATTTAAATATGTAAACTAAAGAGCAATCACATTTGTAAATGAATGGCTTCTGGTTTTTGAAATGTAAATAAACCAATCTATTGTGATTAAACAACAAAATTGCAATAACTGCATTAACCATCAAAGTGAGGTCTATCTGTAACTGTAGTCTTGAAACACATCTAAATAAGAAAAAAACATTGCAATAAAATAATGCAAACTGGTTAAACTTGAGAGTAGCTGAGATCTGTCATGATAGAACAGGGTTCACCAAATCTGGACCTCGATGCCATCTATCCTGTCGTGTTTTCCACGTCTCTCTCCCCTAACATACCTGAATCAAATGATTATGTCATCAGCAACCTCTCCAGAAGCCTGATAATGATCCTGATTATTTGATTCAGGTGTGTTGGAGGTGTGTTGCGAGACATGGAAAACACCACAGGAAAAGTGGCTCCAAGGTCCGGATTTAGTGAACCCTGTGATAGAACATTACTCCTCAAGTTCAGCATTCGCTTCAATGATATCTGGAGCCATCTAGCGTTGTGAATAGGTATAATGCCTAGATCCCGAATATAAGACGACTCCCACTTTTTCAGTCTTATTTCAATGCAAAAAACACTATCTTATATCTGGGCCAATACAGTAAATAACAATCAAAATTCATGTTCACTGGTAATTATTTCTTTAGTAACTGTTCCAGTTTTTTCATTAATCGCTAGTAATGGTATTTGGTAACACTCTATTAGACAGTGGCGCCATAAGACTGTCATTAGACAATCATAATTATGACATAACACGGTTATAAGCATTAATGAATGCTTATAACAGATATTATTTAGTGTTATCCGGCAAATTATCTCACTTTTTAATGGATATAAAAGACCAGAGCTGGACATAAATGGAGTTAGTGACATAATTTGCCAGATGACACTTCACGACATATGTCATACGCATTCAGTGATGCCCATGATAGTGTCATGTCATAATTATGACAGTCCTATGACGTCGCTGTCAAATAAACTTACCTATTAACCCAAATAAATCAACGAATAAGCTGCACCTGACTATAAAGCGCAGGATTCAAAATGAAGGGGAAAAAGTCTTATAGTCCGAAAATTATGGTAAGCAGAAAATGCTTAGTAATATTATTGTAATGTTAAAAATCATGTTTATATCAAAAATATAATTTGGAAGAACAGTTAAGGACAACTGTTGATCAATAGATGAATGGTCACACATGGACATGGAAAAGGAATAAACAAGAAGGTGGATGAGAAGGGAAAAAAAACTTCCATACTTTCTATGGCTGTGAGAGCGCCCGGTTTTGGGCTCATAAAACAATCATTGAAACGTGACTAAAATTGTGTTTTTATTCCCGAAACACTTTTTTTGCAGAAGGCTTCAACATTTACTTTGAAGGCAACATGCATATTGGCCTAAACCGATTATGAAAAACCAATGTGGCTATTTTCCAATAGCATTTTATAATGCCTTAATCAGGCAATATAATGTATACAGTGGCTCCAGGTTTTACTGCAAAACATCCTGATAAACTTTTGAATTTATTCTTCCATTAATGATTGCAAGTTGTCCAGGCCCTGAGTTAGCAAAACGGCCCCAACTCATGATGCTCCCCCCACCATGCTTCATGGTGGGGATGAGCTGTTGATATTGGAGAGTCGTTCCATTTTTCCTCTACACATGACGTTGTGTGTTACTCCCAAGCAATTCAACTTCTTTCTTCAGTCCACAAAATGTTTAGCCAAAACTTCTGTGGAGTGTCCAAGTGCTTTTTTGCGAACATTAATCGAGCAACAATGTTTTTTTTAAACAGCAGTGGCTTCCTCCGTGGAGTCCTCCCATGAACACCATTCTTTGCCATAGTTTTACGTATAGTTGATGTGTGCACAGAGATATTGGACTGTGCCAGTGATTTCTGTAAGTCTTTAGCAGACACTCTCGGGTTCTCTTTTACCTCTTTGAGTATTCTGCACAGAACTCTTGGTGTCATCTTTGGTGGACGTCCACTCCTTGGGAGAGAAGCAACAGTGCCTAACTCTCTCCATTTGTAGACAATTTCTCTGACTGATGAACATCCAGACATTTAAAGATGGTTTTGTATCCTTTCCCAGCTTTATATAATCAACAATCCTTGATCGCAGGTCTTCAGACAGCTCTTTTGACCGAGCCATGATGCACATCACACAATACTTCTCATCAAGACAATTCTTTCCAGGTGTGTGTTTTATAGTGGCAGGGCAGCTTTAAACCACTCATCAGTGATTGGGCACACACCTGACTTAAATTGTTTGGTAAAAATTGGCTTCAATTGCTCTATAAGTCTCCTTAGGCAGAGGGTTTACTTATTTTCCCCCCTTCTGTCAATGTTTGCATGCTATCCTCATTAAAATATGAAAACCTATAAATGTTTGGGTGGTTTTAGTTAAAGCACTGTTTTTACATTTGTGTGATTTTGACAAAGATCAGATCACATTTGACGATTTTATGCAGAAATGTCAGAAATTCCAAAAGGTTCAGATACTTTTTCATACCACTGTACTGTATATATACACACAACTAATGCTGACATATCACTAAAGAAGCAACCAGTGAGTCCGCCCTCATACAAATTTGGCAAAATGCACAAAATTAACCAGCCAAAGAAAGTAGAATACAATAAAAAGCATTGTAAATGTAACATGAACACACTCACACAAATATCACAAATATCATTACAGACTATCCTACTATAAAACTTCTGCTACTTTTGCATCAATAGTTCTGCAAACGTAGGCGGTCGGATGAACACCTGTTCATTCAGACCTCCATACCGGCCCACAGGAACATATACGAGTCATTACACACATAGCATGTCAGCATATGCGTGTGCGTCAGATACAGCCGAGACGCAATCGACTCCCGGTGAGCTGCCTCAAATGGAACGCCAGGAATTTCTGCCTCGCAGAGGAAATAAGAACAACAAAGGCATGAATAAATAATGCCAAACGACTTTGAACTCTGCATCAAAGTGAACACGCTCGCCCACACCGACGCCACGAGCACGCGCCGAGTACGCTCCTTGCACAGCTGCATCGCTGCAAATGACATGGAAATGTTTGTGCTGCGTGGTCAGAGGCAAGGTCGTGAGCACTAATTATTACAAGGAAAGCAGTGGTGCAGGTAATTCATTAGCTGCTATTGACGACGATAGACGCCCAAGCGGAGATTATTCAATAGAAATTCATTCATTTACACTAGGAGTAGTAGCTGTGAATGCTCATGTTTCAGCATCATCTTATTTTATCTGATTTCCATCTGATTTTATCTATGTTTCTATTTTTGCTTTTACTCCTTTATTCTTAGTCTTTTTATTTTATTACATGGTAATGTGCACTTTGAGATTTGTTTTTCAAATGTAATGTGCGTTATAAATAAAATGTATTATTATTAGGGTTGGTCCGATCATGTTTTTTTGCTCCCGATCGTTTTAGTTTGAGTATCTGCCGATCCCGATATTTCCCGATCCGACTGCTTTTTTTGCTCCCGATTCAATTCCAATCAGTCCCGATAATTTTTCCCGATCATATACATTTTGGCACTGCATTAAGAAAAAAATGAATAAAACTCGGACTAATGTATACATTCAACATACAGTACATAAGTACTATATTTGTTTATTATGAAAATAAACCCTCAAGATGGCATTTACATTATTAATATTCTTTCTGTGAGAGGGATCCACGGATAGAAAGACTTGTAATTCTTAAAGGATAAGTGTGACTTTGTATATTGTGACTAAATATTGCCATCTAGTGTATTTGTTGAGCTTTCAGTAAATGATACTGTAGCCATTTCACTGTTGTGCCCAAATGCAAGATGAGAAGTGCACCCATGACTGTGCGTAGTGGTACCAATTGATATATCTTCTCTGCGTTGGGAAATAACATAGGGTGTTAAGAAAAAGATCAATTACTACCTTTCTTCCCCATATTGCTTCCCACAATATTTCTAATCGTAGGGAGAGGGATTGTAAGGCTTTAGCCAATTAAAAAAAATGCTCCAAAGGCTGCCAAATTTCACTCTACTCATTTTACGCTGCCTTTTAGCTCTATATATAGGTATAACGGCGCCATTGCAGATTGAACGCGACAATACGTGAGTGGGTCGTCCAGCACATGCGTTAACTACGTTAAATATTTTAACGTGATAAATTTGTAAAAAAATTAATTACCGCCGTTAACGGGATAACTTTGATAACCCTACCTTAAGCCTAAACTAAAGACTCTGGATGAGTGTAACATATTATGTCAGTAACGTTAAATACAATAAGAAAACGGTTTAATAAAAAAATATATATATTTTTATTAAAAAAAGGCCTGTCCGATATTTTTTTGCCGATTCCGATACTTTGAAAATGACATGATCTCTAATTATTATTATTATTATCAGTCAAAATGGCTTGAACGTCTTGCAGTCAATGGCAGCCACTGAGTAGATTCCAAAGTACACCAAACATCCGATGACTGATCAGAAAATGGGGAAAAACTGCAAAAAACAGATGAACGTCACGGTGACGTTTCCGGAACGCGTCCCCAAAGGTTAATGGGTTCTTCCTAAAACGGTATGGAAATTCATAAGCTACTTCATGTTGACATACAGGACACACAGGACCAAAAATAGTCTCCTTGGGGGAGGTAATGAGCCCTCACAGGGCAGCAAAAGCACGCTAGCTTAGGTCTCCCTTGCAGTGTGTTTCCGTTGTGTAATTGCTGCAGTTTGACAGCAGGACGTTGACGCCCAATTGGCCAGAGAACTTACCAGGTAAAGCAACTAATTGAGTCCGGCTTCTCGCTTCTTATTGGTTGCGAGTGTGTCGGGCAGGATGTGTTGGAGCCGCCGAGATGTTACAAGAAGTCCCCAAGGGGATCGAAGAGGGTAAGGGGGTCGATGGTATCACCTACACTAAACGATCTCCGTCCCGTGCTCGGTTCTGACCTTCGCGCTGGAAGCCTCGGCTTTAAACTCGCGTAAAAAGGATGAGCCGGAGAGCGGAATGGATGCAAAGCACTTATCAGAGCGACGCGCGCTGAGTGAGAATACAGGGAAAAAAGAGAAACAATTAATTGAAAAGAGACGGACGATATTTACGAGATGTGCTGAAGTGCACTGAGCTCGGCGCGTTTCGAACAAGAAAACGTGGAAATGACGTCCATTACATTTGAAGGCGGAGAGCTGACAGTGTGTTATTAAGTTTTAATGCAGTTGACAGCAACAGACGTCGAAAGAGCCAAAAGCACAACTGACAGAACAGAATAGGGCTGCAGCTATCGGATATATTAGTAATCGAGTATTCTACTAAAAATTTCATCAATTAATCGAGTAATTGGACAAAACATTTTTATTTAGGTAAAGAGCAATTAAAAATATGCATGAAAAACAAGACATTTCACCTAATATTGAAACATTTTTAGACAATCTATGTCTTTACTTTAGATGTACATTGTTGAAAACTGCCAGCATTTGCATCTCAGATGTGACTAGCAAAATAAAACAACAAATTCACTGCTTTCACTCAAAAAACAAACAAAGAAATCTTATTTCTTGCCTAAAAATGTCATTACGCTTGATAACAGATATTGCTTAAAAGTTGTTTTTACCACTTGTTTCAATTGAATTTCAATTTCCACAAGCTATTTTTAAATTCTAGATCATTTTTAAGTTTAAGTCTAAATTGTAAGTTTTGATAGGATCTTGAGTTTTTGCTGTGTTCAAAATAAATGTATGATACCTTCTGTATTGGAGCACATTAGGCACCAGTGCTACTTGGTGTTTTATTCATCAATGACTATCCAGCTAAAATTGACATTCCTTAATAATAATAAATAATAATAATACATTTTATTTATAGGTGCTCAAAGACGCTTTACAGTTGAGGGGGGGAAAAATAAATAAATAAAGCTCACACAACGTGGGCAGTACAGAACAACAGAGAAAAGAATTACAAATTAAACGCCAGTTTAAAAAGGTGAGTTTTTAACAATTTTTTGACTGTGGGAGGATCAGAACAGCATCGTTGTGTTTTTTGTTTTATTTTACACCCTCATCACTCTACAGCGCTGTGTTTTTACTAGGGCTGCGGCTATCAAAATAGTCAATTAATTGATGAACTAGTTAATTCAAATAATTGATTAATCGGATAAGGAACATGAAAAATTAAAATACCTGAGCTGAGCCTCAAACGGTTTAAAATAAATAAATGAGGATCTATGTACAACAAAAGAACAATTGGCAAACTTACATGGCAAAAATCCGCTAGCTTAAATGCTATAAAATGCTAACTTTTTTTTAACAATGCTCTTAACAAATGGTTCAGACACATATTCCTACAAAAAATAGCTAAATATACCTATAAACTAAATTACGGTAAATGGTGTTATACTTATAAATGTAAATTGTATATGTGTATATGTAAATTATGAATGCATTAAAAAACATTAGCTCAAAAAAAAAAAAAAAAAAAAAAAAAAAAAACTTAGCTTACGTTGGTCTTAACAGGGAGCAGTTGCATTCAGTCATGTGAGATTAGGCAACTAAATGCAAGCACTTTCAAAATTACAACGCCACTTTAATTAAACCAATACTCGAAGCAACAAAATTTAATTCGAATATTTTTTTCTAATCGAATACTCGAGTTAACTGATTGATCGTTGCAGCACTAGAACAGAACATACTTAGGTAAGAAGGATACATAAGAGTAGGGGTGTTTCCAATCTTATCCAATCACGTGATCGGAAATCAGGCCGATTAATTAACTCGAGTAACTTGAGGATAAAAGCTTCGAATAAAATTTTGCTGCTTCAAGTATTCATTTAATTAAGGTGTTGTAATGGTTTGTTTTAAAAGTGTTTGCATTTAGTTTTATTGATTTGGGTGGATACACTAACCTCTAGTGGCAACGCTGAATATGACATAGCTCATTTAACCAGGCTGAATCCAGCTGCTCCCTGTTAAGACCAACATAAGGTAAGTTATGTTTGAGCTGATGTTTTTTAATGCATTCGTAATTTAGTTTGTAGGTATATTTAACCGTTTTTGTTAGAATATGTATTTGAACCATTTGTTAAGAGCATTGCAAAAAAAAAAAAAAAAAAAAAAAAAAAAAAAAAACATTTTATAGCATTTAAGCTAGCGGACTTTTGCAATGCAAGTTAGCCAATTGTTCTTTTGTTGTACTTCGAGCCTCATTTATTATTTTTTTTATACAGTTTGAGTCGAAGCTCAAGTATTTTAATTATTGCTCTTGTGAAATGAAAGTTCAATTCTGCAAAAAGTGGTACCTCTACATACGAAGTTAATTCGTTCCAGGAGCTTGTTTGTAAGTCGAAATGGTCGTATGTCGAGCAGGATTTTCCAATAAGAATACATTACAATTCCATTAATTCGTTCCACAGCCCAAAAAACCTACACTACATCCTAAATAAATACTGCTGTTACTAGAGGTGTGCAAAATTTCCGATTCTTAGATTATTCGCGATTCGGCCGTGGAAGATTCGAGAACGATTCACAAACATCCAAATTCCGATTATTGAAATATGCCAAGTAAAGCAGAAGTACGACACACTCAGCGCGCCGCGCGGTCTTTGGTACGCAATTAGGGACGGAGCGAGAGTAGCTAAACATCATGCTTCTAAACATCATGCTTCTCATTACCCGGCCCCTCGGGTAACGCCAATGCTCAACTCACGGCTCTCGCTCAACTCATGCCACGAGATTTAAAAAAAAAAAAATAAAAAAACACATCTGACTGCTGCCGAAAAGCTGCTACAAGCCACATTATGTTACGGTAGATATCATTTATATAGGACTAGATGCATTACAGCTTTGGTATCGTTACCAGCACATCTACAAAAAACTAGATGCGGGCGTTAGTAACGGCCGCCATCTTAAAGCAGTACACTTCCCTGCAAGGTTGTTGTTGCGAACCTTCCAAGCGAACCTAATTAACTTTTTATCTAAGATACTCCTAAATCGGTAAAATATTGACTTGAATCTATCTTTAAAATAGTTTTAAAACTTTTACATGTTGAAAGTAGACAAAAGAGAAATTATGGAATAACAGGAGCAATTTTAACAACTTTAACGGTTGATTCACAACATTAAATTAATTGAAAGTAGTTTAAAGCTGCTGATATAGAATGGGGACTGGAGTTTTTTATTTACTGTTATTTTTGTATATTTGTTTACTGCTAGATGTTAACTTGATACTGAAATAGTAGTTTGGTTTAGCCTGAGAGGATTTTTGAACAATTTTGGAACTAATGTACAAAACAAATTAAAAAAAAAAAAAAAAAAAAAAAAAAAAAAAAAAAAAAAGGAGTGGGGTGCATCAATAATCGTTTTATAATCGAATCGGAGCCTCTGAATCGTAATCGTAATCGAATCGTTAGGTGCCCAAAGATTCCCAGCTCTAGCTGTTACTATTGCAAATACCAATTACAAAGAGCAAAACAAATAATTCATCGATCAAAATCAGAATAACAATAATATGATAATAGCAATAATAATAATACCTGTAATAATGTAACGAATCGGGTGCTAATGTGGCTGACTTTTTTTGCTGTACCTGAACGCACCGCAAGATGGCCAAAGCTATTAAGTTATTCAGCTAACTATAGCATAAAGAACATGCTAACAAGTTTACCAAACCTTCAGTGTCACTCCAAAACACCAAAATAACATGTGAAATGATATCATAATGTGTTAATAATTTCACACATATGTCGCTCCTGAGTATAAGTCGCACCCCCAGCCAAACTATGAAAAAAACTACGACTCATAGTCCGAAAAATACGGTAGGTATACAGTACATAATACCACAGAAGCCTAATTGAAAATAAATGCTTTATAAATTTAAAAAAAAAAAAAAAAAGTAGGGAATACACCATCTAGCTCATATTTAAAGTCTTATTTAAAACTAAAATGAATTTCTATGTATTTCCATGGTATCAGTAAAAAGAATTTTCATCCATTTGTTCAGGGACTTCTCTTTGTTAAATCTCAGTCTTGTGTTTGTGAAAACGTGTTATATTTCTATTGAATCCAGTGCTCATGTAAATGTGAACACTTAAGAACCTCAACATTTAACATTTCATTCATGTGTTTTTGTTGTTCACCTCTCTTTGCGTTAGCTTCTGCTTATCCAGTTGCTTGACCTTGGGACTGTTAGCCAGGAGGTGGCGCAGTTTCACGTAGCTCTTCCACAGCTTCTGGTACCTGAAAACCAAGGAGAGGCTAAAAGGATTCCGAGTCCAACCCTGCCACAACACATCAATATTTCATCCGCTGCCCGGCTGATATTAAACTTAATTGGCGAGTAGCCTGCAGACATCACTCCATTAGCCGCTTTTGTTTCGGGGCGTCCGAGCCGAGTTCACCTGACTTTTTCCTACCTCGCTTTCGTTCTCCGTTGTCTATGCCTTCATTTGCATGTGAAAAGAGGGTCCGGGTGTTATCGGCAAGGTGACATGTAGCCACCGTTGAGACCCACCCCCCTCTTGCCCCCACATTTTCAATCAGGTCTTCTGATTGATGCACCGAGTGTGACCGTTCTGCTCCCATTCAGCAGACTTTTTCCTCATTTAGCCAGAATTATTCAATTATGATTGGTGGGGCGGCCAGTTAAGGGGGTGCGACTCGGCCGATCGGACCGCTTGAAAGGGACGAGAGTGGAGGGAGCTGCCGCAGAATAGAAGAATTATAGAGCTTTAATACCGGGGACTTCATTAGAGACTGAGCCCGTGAATGAGACTGCTTTAAGGCGCCGATTATCAGCTCCCTCGGAAGCGTCCTGGGTGAAAACAGAGACGGGAAGAATATCCATTCGGGGAGGCCCTAACGTCCCCAGCCTGCGCCGGTGACCTTTTCTGGAGATTCAACGTGAGCTCTCTGCGGCGCGCTCGCCTCTCCCGGCTTTCATTAGCATATGCTAACTTCTCCTCAGCACACCTTCACTGTTATTAGTCTAAGGGGGTATTTGTTATGAGCTGTGAAGTGACAATATCATATGACAAGTTTTATGGGAAAGCTCTCAAAAGCTATCACAATGGCCCATATACTGTATTTTTTGGACTTTAAGTGGCATCTGAGCATTTTATTGGATCAGAGACCAAGAATAAACATTTTACGTTATAGTAGTAATAAAATTGAGAACAAAAGGCTAAATAGGTGTCTGTTAATGTACCATATTAACAGTTATACAAGTAATTATAGCCTAATCGACTCACCATAGCTTGTTTTATGCAAAAGACCGGAAATGCTACAACGTAAATGCCCAGACACCGTATTTTTGGGGCTATAAGTAGCACCAGAGTGCAAGTCGCACGAGCTATCATTTATAACTAAACAGTGGGGGGACCGATCTTTTGCAGTTGCTGCCCCCAGGTTGTGGAATAGCCTACCCCCGCACCACTACCGATCTAGGCCTTTTAAAATCTCTGTTAAAGACGCACTTTTTTAGACTCGCTTTTTCCCCTGACTAGGGTAGCCTCTAGCCTAGTTTTATTTCTTAATTCATTTGCTCCCAAAAACGTATAAATAAGTTCTATTTTTAATTGTTTCGGTGTCCCTTCATACGTCTTTTACTTTTTTTTTTCATAAGAGACATCTCTGGGTTCCGATTCAACTGAGATCCAAAGCACAAAGCTGAAAATCCATTTTAAAGCAATAAAGCTGGCCTCTGGAGGGCAGTAGCACATTTGGTAAGACCAGCAATCCGATTCAACGGCAACGAAAAGCCGGGGCGCCGGCGGAAGAATGCCCGGTGGTGGACGACCGAGCAGAACAACCAAGAGGACGCCCGGTATGCCAAGCGCTGGACGACCGAGCAGAAAGACCAGGACGACCAGTGCAGCGGACGATGTTCGTGAGTCTGTGCTGCTCGCCGAGCAGACACCGCAGAGACAAAAAAAAAAAAATCCATCTTTATGAGACAGGCGGCGATGAGGGAAAAGTTAACCCGGCTGTCGCGGCCACAACAGCATCATCTCAGTTAGTTATGTGTAAATAAACTGTAACTTTGCTATCAAAAGCTCTATTTGTCTGTTGTTTATGTTATTTTGAAAAAGGAAAACATTATTTAGATGTTTGAGATGTAACTAAAGCAAAAAATAGCTGTGTTAAAGTCAAAGTTATGTTTGAAATGTATGCTTTCACAAAAAGCTCAATTTCTCTGTTTTCTTCATCAGACATTGGAAAATTGCTCAAACTAAGCTATTTTCTAATGCTGATTTTTAAAGAATGGAAAAAGATATTAACTTACTTTTTTTTCCTTGCTGAAAGAAGAGAGTAATCTTTTTTTTTTGGTGGGTTCCATGTTTATATAGAAATAGAACAGAATTTTCTGTGGGCTTTGCAAAATCAGTCAAAATCCAGTAAAACGGCCGGGAGCGAAGGGCCTTGCTCCGGTGAAAATGGCTGTGTTGTTATAATGTTTTCGGATTTTATCTGTTTTATTGTTTTATTTTCCGTTTTGACTTTTATCGTGATGTGTTGTTTTGTTTTTCTTAATGTCGTAGTATCGTACTTTTGTTTTATCAATCATGTACCATGTTTGTCAGTGTTGTATCGCACTTTGAGGGCCTTTCAGGTTTTTGTAAAGGGTTATAGAAATAAATTTCATTAATTGATTGATAACTATAGCTTAAACAGCAAGCTTTTTTATTGGAAAAACCTGAAATGCTGTCATCGCCCATTTACCATATTTTCAGACTATAAATTGCATCTGAATACAAGTTGCACCAGCCAAAAAATGTACAATGAAGATTTAAAGCAATATCAGGTACCTTCTCAACCTTTATAAAATATTTTCATAACATTTCTGATATGTCTTCTGACAACCAGTTCAATGATACCTCTTTTATATCTTGAGGGGGTCTGTATCGCTTTCACCGGCACTAATTAACTCTGAGGAGAGTGACAGGAACCATGCCAAACAAAAAAATTACAAATGTGCTGACTGCTTTACGGCATACATCACTTCCTCCTTTCGTTATGAAAACGGAATTCGATACGAATGCTTTCGTGCAAATTCTGCAAAGATGGCAGAACAACAAAAGAGACAAAAAGTTTTGTCCGAGGAGACAAAAAAAAGGGAGGCTGCCATAATAAAAGGACATTCAAGAATAAACAATGGCCCGGCTTTTACTCACTGGTGTAAAGTGCCTGAATTTCCTGGACTCAACACATCTCATAAGTTGAATAAAAGGTTAAATAAATAGCTCTCTGAAATTTTTCCACGGAAAATATATAACCACGAATATAAAAATATGTCTAGACCAGTGGTTCTTAACCTTCATAAAGGTCCCGAACCCGATGGGTTCACATTTGCATTCACCAAACAGTCCGGAATAAGATAATACATTTTTTCCTCAGTTCAAAAGTGATATATCTAAGCGGGCAAGCTAATTCCTGTTCAAATTTCTTCACATCTCGCAACCATCATTTTAAACAAGTCAAATTTTGAGTCTTGTGCTGGCTGTGGGTTTGTTGAATTTCCTCACACCCAGTTTGAGTCAACCTTCCACTGAGCAAACAAGGTTGTCCTACTATCAGATAAAGCACTAGCCGTTGAAAGAAATGGAGTGAAGCCTGTAAATTGGGGGCAAACTAGTCCAAAACCTGGTCTAAAACACCACTTTGCCTAGATTTAGTCAGCACACAAAAATAGGGCTCTGCATATCTTAACCTACGCCGAAATCCTTAAACTTACCGACCCCAAGGGGTTCAATCAATCCCAGGTTAAGAATCAGTAGTCTAGGCTTATGGACAATGAATCATAGAAATAACAAATACATAACATAGTTTTAAATTGATTTTTCCATATCGGCTGGTTGGATTAAATAAAAGGCCGATACACGTCAAATTTCCAAATATCGGCGCCGATAATCAGCCCGGCCGTTAATCAGTCAATCTATAGTTCTCAGTTATCTGTTAATACAACATAAAACTCTCAATCTTACTCCAAATCCATTCCACTTCTGAGCAGCTTCATAGACAAGTCGCACCCGAGTATTAAAAAGGTGAGACTTCTACTCTGAAAAATACGGTAATCAATAGGTATGCTCTTATCTTCTACCCACACCAAAGCACCGAGGCCATCGTCTCAATTCTAAGTGTCTTGGAAATGTTCACGTTAAATGTTAATGCTCCCACGCGGCCGCCTCCTCCTTCACATTACTCCCTGGCCTTTGACATGTCGCCTCCGCATAAGCCACAGAGGAACTGGCAGGTCCAGCAAGGGTGACAACACACCAGGGCGTCTTCAGTCTAGAGAGTTAATAGCGCGTCACTGGCGTCACCGCCGATACCGATCATTAGCGGCGGCGTCAGCTAATGACGTCCCGGTTTGTCCATAAATTTGTCGCGGTGTGCCACATGGAAGTGTTTGACATGACGCTTCTGGGGCATCTCCTCTAAAGTTCTCCTCTAAAAGCAGAGACATCAACTCGCGTACCCTTTTTGCACGCAAACTCCGAAGGGACACCAGCTCTGATGATCTTCGACATCGCTTTTGTTAATTATGCAGCAGCACAGTACACTATTCCCACCTGCGTGAAATAAACCGCGTCGCCGGCTCCCGCGGCGGAGGAACCCGGCACCCGTGACGGCGCATGCGGAAATGTCACGTTGCTCGTCCTTGCCGGCATCTATTCCCTGTTCTAATCTATCAGTCTAAGCGCACTTTGCCTTCCGCAAACTCTCCACTTGCTAGCGGCGCTGAGGCACGCGGGGGTCGGTGTCCGGGGAGACCGCTGGTGAATAAGGAGAAGTGGGAACCAGGTTGGAAAAATAGATGACATTTATGTTGGGTTTGAACAGATTGTTTGAAAGATTCTATAAATTGACGATCTTGAATTAGCTCAAGAACTGGTAACGTTAACATCAAATTCAGTAGCTCAGCAGTCAGCACGCTCAACTGCTATACAAAATTAACTCAATACAACTAACAACAAGGATGAAGTAGTTAGTTCAAATAATCAAGTAATTAATAATCAATATAAAAATAAATAAATATTTGAGCTGAGCCTCAAATGGTATAAAAAAAAAAAAAAAATGACAAAAGAACATCTGGCTAACCTACATAGCAAAAGTCTGCTAGCTTAAATGCTACAAAATGCTACGTTTTTTTTTTTCAGCAATGCTCTTAACAAATGGTTCAAACACATTCCCACAAAACAGCTAAATATACTTATAAACTAAATTATGAATGCATTAATAAACATTAGCTCAAACAAAAACAGCTTATGTTGGTCTTAACAGGGAGCAGCTGGATTCAGCCATGTGAAATGTGTCATATTCACTGTTGCCACTAGACGGCAGTGTATCCACCCAAATCAATTAAAGTAAATGCAAACACTTTCAAAACCATTACAACGCCACTTTAATTAAACAAATACTCAAAGCAGCAAAATTTAATTTGAATCTTTTTTTAATCGAATTAATCGATTAATCACTGCAGCACTAGATAAAACTATTCTTGGTAGAAGCATATCGATAAGCTTTTGGGCTACTAAGTATCGCGATATATTACCTTTCGATATATTCTCACACCCCTCGTCAGGTACGGCCGGCGTATTTATGAATTTTTTTCATAAATTTTGTGAAATTTGGGCAATTATTGAAGCGCTGTGTCGTTTTTACATGGTTTTCCCATGTTCTTTAACAGTCAAATTCTAGCAACCACAAATACTATTCTATACAATATCATCAATTTCACGAGTTTATTTACAGTGTAGTCTGATGGAAAAGTCGTATTTTAAGCATGATTGCAGACTTCAAACCGTTGAAAATCAGGGTCCCTCTAGTACCTAAGACAATTGACAAATCAAAACAAAGCAAATTTCTCTGATATTTACATCGGCATTCATCAGTCAAGCTAAACGAGCACTTAGAAAAAAACTAATCTTACTGCGGGTCTCCGGCGTAGCTCAGCTGGGCAGGCCTTATCCCGAAATGAACGATGATGGGGAAGGTGATGACGTCTGGGTTGAACTGCTCCCGGTCCAGCTGGTCGATCCGTACCGAGCTCGGTTTCTGGGGAAGCGAGTCAGGAGTGTCAGCAAGCTACTAGCGCCGTCGTTCAATCATCGGCTAGGCGGGACGCCGGAGGCTAGCGTACGTGGGAGGAGTTAGGACTCCTAAGGTAAAACGTCGCACCTTTAAAGTGACATCTGACGACACGACCGCGACATACGGTGCGACGACCTCGGCGGCAGATGGCTAGAGGCCCTCTGCTCACCTTGATATTAGCCACGTTAACGCCACACAAAGTCGTTAAAAAAAACACAGTGCTAAGCGGTGAACTCATTCATTGCTGTGGATGTCGGTAATCGACAAGTGGAATCCAACAGTTTACTGTTTTATATGTATAAAAAGGGAGCATTCCTGGAAGCGCGCCACGTGACTTTGAGTTGACCCCGAATCCATGATGCTAATGCTGCTAATAATCGCCAACCTTTGATTGACAGCCAATGCTGTAATTAGCCTCCCCCTCACCGCCCAGGAGACCTTGACCAAACACAGCAGAGGACATGTCTATCTAATGACTGTGTGCTAATATTGATGGAGTAAATACACTGATCTATATGTGAAGTACGTTGATGTTAGGAACGGTGCCAGCAGAATATTATGATAATTATTTGATTAGTTAAATTCCTTTGTGCAAATGTTGTGAACGTAATCATATAGAGATGATTAGTGCAATTGTCTACTGTTTTTTCCATGCATTTTGTTCCGTTTTACACCTTAAAGTAGTTGGCTTGGTGAAGATTTTTGCTGTGCTGTTTATATTTACTTATTGTTATTTCATAATTTTAAAACTAAATAAAACTAGAAGATGCAATTCCTGGAATATTTGCATGGGTACGCTTTTCCTCTGCTGGTCGGTAACTTTTTCCAAACTCCTGTTGTAATTGACTGATATATCCATTGGTATTGATGGAATTGACTAATGTATGTTTTTTGGCAATTGCATAGCCGTCCTTGGAATTGACGGACATAGCCGTCGTGGGCACTGACTGACATAGTCGTCTTTGGCACTGACTGACATACAGTAGTATGAAAAAGTATCTGACCCTTTTGGAATTTCTCGCATTTCCGCATAAAATCATCAAATGTGATCTGATCTTTGTCAAAATCACACAGATGAAAAAAAACTGTGCTTTAACTAAAATCAGATACTTTTTCATACCATTGTAGCCGTCCTTGGCACTGACAACATGGCAGTTCTTGGCGCCGACGGAGATAGCCGTCCTTGGCATTGACGGTTAAACTGTAAAAAAGCTGCAAAAGAGATCAAAACTGCAGAAGAGAAAACTGCGGAAAAAAAAAAAAAAAAAAAGCAAAAATACTTGAAAAACTGAAAACCTGCAAAAAAAAAAAAAAAAAAAAAAAAAAAAAAACACGAAACAAAACATGAAATCCACAAGATGGGGAAAGTTCTTTGTCAAATATTAGCCACTGTAAAAGAATGCTAAAGTGTTCCTTTTGTTTTGCCGGAACTGTACGATTTTGCCCAAAACAAAAAAATACAGCCTGGTTTGGCCTAGATTTCCTGAATTTTGCTTTGCTTTTTTCTCGCAAGGCAACCCCGCAATAAAAATAGATAAGAACTACACCCAAAAAAACATAAAAAGGGGCGAAAACATTATTGTTGGAAGAGTTTGGTATGCAAGAAATAAAACAGACGAGATATGAAGAAAAAAAAAAAAAAAAAAAAAATTCCTCGACGCACCCTATAAAAATCTCATCCTGCAAATGCTACATTTTCTTGACATGATGTAAGTGGAATGTGTCCAAACGTTTTGGCTTGGATATAAATATAGCATCAGCAGGTAATTTATGATCTAATGCCTCCCCGCTCTGATGGAATTTTCCGGGTCAGTGGCAGTTCACCCTGCAAAAATTGGAGACTGGGAGGAAGACAAGAAGCTAAAACTGTCATATCGGTTGGAAAAAAACTCCATTACAGATACCTTTTTAACTCTTACAGTGCCATTGACGATGAATGAACGTTAATTCGATGCCAGCACTCTCGTTTCAAATGGATTGGACGTCCTATCGCCATCAATGTCAGCCAGTGAGTTAACTAGTTCAATGCCGGTGACAGTGAAAAAATGATCACTGACTGCCCTTTAGTATAATTCAGACAAATACTGAAATAAATCTTGGGCGAAAAAACTAAATACTGAAATAACATTTAAAGCAACACTTGGTAACTTTTCAGTTTTAGTCGATTTTAGTGACGCCGGTGGACAAAAGCGGTAGTGTTTTGCCTTAAGGAAGACTGCATTTCCCATGAGGACCAGCGCTGCGTTTCCCATGAGAACCAGCGCACACCCGCATAGTGTTGTAAAATCATGATTGTCGCCTGCAGATGAACTAAACATTTCTGTTTCCAGCAGCTGTGTGAAGGATGAAAAGTAATAAGGTAATGAATCCAGTTGTGGCTAAAAAAATAGCATATGTAGGTTAGCAACAGTGTGGCTTGGTGTAGCTAACCCCCCACCCCACTCCACCCAAACTCGTCAGTGCTGACTATTTGGGGCGCGTCACGCCAGCGAGTGAAAGTCGGACCAATGTTTATTCTGTATATCCTTGTAGCCGCCCTTTTTTTTCCTCCTCAGACAAAACTTTTTGTCTCTGTTACTCTGTCATTTTTGCAGAATTTGCGCGAGAGCGCTAGCATCGACTTCCGTCTTTATAACGAATGGAAAAAGGGGAAAGTGACGTATGCCATAAAGCAGTCAGCACATTTGTAGTTTTTCTTGTGCGGCACGGTTCCTGCCACCCCACTCGAAGTTTTAGTGTCAGTGAAAGCGATACAGTACCCCTCAAGCATTCTAAATATCACAAATGCGATGAATTTTTTTTTTTTTTTTAATAAAGTTTGAAAAGTTACCTAGTGTTGCTTTAATGACACTTTCGAAAATGTATGTATATTTATTGGTCATTCATATCATCTACCGCCATCCCTCCTACTTTTTACATTAAAGGCCAATTTGACCATGACCCTGATGGCGAGCGTTCCGCTCCGCCGCTGGGAGGAGCCGCCTCAATAAGTCACGCTCACCAAAGGTCATTGATATGCGCGCTTTGACCAGCCGTGATGGCGTGTCACCTTCACCCGGACACAATTACCCGCTACGACACCCATACGCGCTGTCAAACGACGCCCTTGTGGGTAATAGGCTAGCGTGTCACGGGGACAAACTGTATGGAAAAGCTCACCGAGCCCGGGTTGGTGACGATCATGCCCTTGCACTCTTCCGCGTACTTCTGCCACTCCAGCTCCTCCCACTGCAGCATGTCGGCGATCTCCTCCTCGGGGACCAGCGGCTTGCTGCTGCGCAGGAGGTAAAGCAGCACCTGGTGCATGGATAGCACTTCCTTACCACCATCTGCGCAATAAAAACTATGAGTCAAGTGTGTGCAAGTGTGGGCCGTTTACTGAGATTTTAGTTTTTTAATGCCACTGACGATGATAGACGTCCGATTATCATTTCTCTCTAATATGTGGTCCGTTCTATTTTGACCTTTCCATTTTAAGGTCATAAAACATAAGATTAGCACAATAACAAAGATCAGTGTCATTGGAGAAAATGATCAAGATTTTAACCTTTACACTGATCGAGTATTAAATTATTTGAAAGGAAACGAAAACAGAAAAAAATACAGCAAAATAAATAGAAAAAAAAATGCATCCAAAGGACACAAAAAACAAAAAGGACAAAGAATAAATTATTATTTAAAAAATTATGAAAATAAAGTAAATAAAAGTGAGGAAAACATTTCATTTTAAAAATAGGTTAAAACGAATGACAGAAAAAAAACAAATTAAATAAAAGAACATATAAAGAAATAAGAGAATAGTCAAAAAAAAATGAAAGGAAAAAAATGAAAAATGAATTTAAAAAAATACATGAAAGGAGATGAAAAAAACCCAGGAAAATTATTATGATCATTTATTATTATGAAAACAAGTAAATAAAAGTGAAGAAAAATATGAGCAATAAAAAGTTAAAAATAAAGTTTTTTTTTTTTTAAACAAGTAAAAGGAAATTAAAGTAAAATATTAAGAAAAAAGGACAATACTAGAATTTAATAGGAATGATAGGAAAAACAAAGAAAATGAAATAAAGAAAAAAAAATGGACAGAAATAAAAAATAAACATAAAAAAAGGCAAACAAATAAAAGGTAAACAGTAATGGAAATAAAAGAATTGAAAAAATGAGAAATAAAAGACAATACTTTAAAAGAATAGAAGAAAAAAGAAAAAGGAAATAAAAACTTACATTTTTTTTACCAGAAATAAAAAGAAAAAACTAAATAAAATTAAAAAATGAAGTCATGGAAATAAAATTTGAAAAAAAAACAAAAAACAAAAAACAACGGAGTCCCCCAAACTCCAAGGTCAAATATTCTTGAAACATTAGCAGATGCTATTAATTTCCCCCCACTAATCAACGCCATTGTCAAAACATAATGGCCACACAAACACAAGAATGTACATAAAAATAAAGTGAATAGTTTAACACAGTAATCGTGTACACGGGTCAAGTATAGTGAGCTTAATAGACACTCATGCAACATTGATTGACCTCCTCCATGTACTGCGTTTGCACATGGACAGCATCTACTGGAAATGCATTAAGACACTGAGAAATGCGTGCCCACATACTTAGTGTGCTCAGTTGTGTGCTTTTTGTAAAAAGAAGCATATACGTGTGAGAGGCCAGCGAAATGGGGGCTGCTGTGGAGGGGAGGGGGGGGGGGGGTGAAATTGTTTATTGATGGAAGGCGGGTTGGTGGATTGGCTGCCATAACAACCAGCCGACGGGGAGAAGAGAGCACGGTGGTGCGCCTACGACATCTAGTGGCTGAAGGAGTAGCTCGTCTCTTTCCAGGAATGATAAAAAATGAGGGAATGGATGACAATTAGGCTGTGTTTTGCTTTTAAGAGGGAACACAAGTCATAAAAAGAAGGGAGGTCGACCACTAGAGGAAGACAAAGAGTGGAGAGAAAATAGGCTCACCGGGTAGGAATCGAACAAAACGAGGCATGAAGTGGAAGCGTTGGCATCCGGTGGCGTTGTTTTCGGAATCAAAGCCTAGAAATAAACAAGAACGCTCATGAGCCCGAATTATGACTTCTGTTATTTTCAATTAACGCTGCTGAAAGATGAGAATGTACGGTCAGTCCTACAAGTTTGAATGATTTGGACGTCTATCGCTGTTAAGGACAGACAATGATCGACGCAGTGTTTAACCAAGCTACGATACCGATTGTTTTTTGTTTTTTCAAACTTTGTATCAGTATCGTATCAATAACTGCCAATAAAACACAGGAATCGCTATTGTGAGCCAAAAATTGCCAGTGCAACACTAAATACTATGTGACTGTAACACTATCATTCTTTTCCAAAGCAAATGTTTGCAAATATCTTATTTTACAATGATCATTTCATTGAGGACTACAGAAATTGGAGAAAATTCGCCAATACATAGCTCAAAGAGGAGCATTTCGACCGTTTGTAGGTAAGCAATGTCTTTAAACAATTAATCGATTCCAAAAATATGATTTATCCTGGTAGCCAAACTTCCATAACGTATTTTATTAGCGTATTTGTCGGACTATAAGACGGTTTTTCTTTCAGTTTGTATCCTGCAACTTTTGAGACGATTATGATTTTTTTTTAACTAACGAACTACATAATTTGTTCATAAAGATATTTTTCATCAATCTGATATTCTATGTAGACAATCCTATATTAAGACTTTGGACACCTGCGTCTAAAAGTCAGTTCATCACGAGTAGACGTCCAATCCGTTTGAAGTGGGAGGGTGGCAGCTATTAACCCTCCCTCTTCAAAAATATGTTATTAGAAAAACATAAAATATTCCCATTGATTTAAAAATATAATATTTAGTCCATGTCTTGACCTACGGAGGCCGCCATGTTTTAAGCGCGCAATGGACGCTCAGGGTGTTGACGTAGATTGTCACTGACACTTGACGAACACTACCAGGTTACTGCAATTCCTTCTACGCGACAAGAAGTCCAACGCATGCGCTCATCGGTTAAAAGTGGCGAGTACTATTTGTGTTTTTATCTAGTCTTCTATTACCTTTTCATTGCCTGAAAATACTTTTAAGCATTGTGTTTTCTTGTAGCTTGAAAGCAGATTGTTCATCTGTTGACCACATTGATATAACTACAGTGGTACCTCTACATACGATCGCTTCGACACACGAACTTTTCGACATCCGACGTAAAATTTAACTCGCCATTTGTTTCTACATCCGACGACATGCTCGAAATACGACGACAATGGCAGCACCGCAGACGAATGCACGGCGGATTTTCTTGTGTGACAAATCAACACAGGTTTCAGAAAAGGTTGGTACAGGTGGTGAAATAAGGAAAAAGTTGATGCTTACCTTCTAAATGAAGATGCAAATGACAGAAAAATATGAGCGTGGGGTGGGCATCCGTGAAATGGCTCAACATTACATCTCCACGGTCCTCCTCCGACCATCGTTCGCCAGTCTTTATAAGTTAAGCTGACAATTCTTATTGTGGTAACATCTCCAAAGAAATCGCCAGCTTCGCCACGTTTTCATCATTTCTTTCACAACTTATTCAACACAAAACGCCTGCTGTCTGCCGCAACTGACGGTGTTCTCAAGAGAACATTCAAAGTGAAAGTGAAACTCAAGCTCACCGGTCCAGGCACGTCAGCACCGCGGTGCGTTCAGGTACACAAAAAAACGTCCGTCTTATTAGAACCCGATTCGTTACACTATTACAGGAATTATTATTATTCTTTTTATTATATTATTCCAATTTTGATTTATAATTTATTTGTTTTGCTACGTGTAATTGCTATTTGTAATAGCACCAGCAGTATTTTTTAAGGATTTAGTGCAGGTTTTTGGGCTGTGGAACGAATTAATGGAATTATAATGTATTCCTATGGGAAAATCCTGCTCGACATACGACCATTTCGACTTACAAACAAGGTCCTGGAACGGATTAACTTCGTATGTAGAGGTACCACTGTACTTGATAAAAACTACTAAGTATTTTCTTAAGGCATCTTTAGTATGTTCTGTCTGTATGCATCTGAACAAAACAAGCTGAAAGCGCACAGTAGTACTATGAGTGTCAAATTCGCTTTTTGTAGGACGTTTTGCTGGTGTAGCACATTTTGGCAGAACAGCCCCCCCCCCCCCTTCTCTCATCTCGTCTCATCCAGTCTTTCCTGTTCATTTTGCTTTTCCTGCTCGTTTTGTGAAATGTCGACAGTGCTGTCATGCTCATTAATGTTCCTCTCGGGTTCAAATTGAAAGGGTTGAACAGATGACAACTTTATGTCGCTCGAGTCATACTCTGGAAGCCCGGCAGCATAACCATGTGACGACACTGCCCTGCGAAGTCAACAACAATGACGACCTACTAGTTAAACTAATTGTATAAATTGTATAAAAACAAAAACCTTCATTTCAATATCAAATTATTTTAACTCATAATAATGTTTATCTTTTAAGAACTATTTAACTTTAACTATTTACTTTTAAGTCTATTTGTGGATCCCTTTAAAAAGGTTAGTTTTTAGCAGGTCACTTCCTGTTGATTTTGGGTTACTGAAAAGGAAAAGTCTCAAAATCAATAGGAAGTAACCTGTAAATGCCCTAAAATGAACACCTGTTGAACAAGTTAAGGGCAGCCAGTGAGAACTAACGTAGGCCGCTATTCTAATGGAAGATTTATCAACCTGTTGGTCTCTTTTTTAAAAAAATAGATAAATAAAACCCTTTTTAAAACGATATACACTACCGTTCAAAAGTTTGGGGTCAAAGCGACCCCAAACTTTTGAACGGTAGTGTAACTATTCTTGGTAGAAGCATATCGATAACATTTTTGTGCTACAAAGAATCGCAATATACTGTATTACCTTTTTGATATATTGTCACACCCCTTGTCAGGTGCAGCGAATATTTGGTTTTTCTTCATAGATTTTGTGAAATTTGGGCGTTGCGGCCTAGTCTGGAAATCCCGGGATTTTATTTTTATCCACCTAAGTCAGCAACACGCGGCTCTAGAGCCGCATGTGGCTCTTTAGCGCTACCCTAGTGGTTCCCTTTAGCTTTTTTAAAAATGTTTAAAAAAGGGAAAAGATTTGAGAGGGAAATACATTTTTTGTTTTAATACTGTTTCTGTAGGACGACCTTCTTAATTCATTAATATTGTAATGAAGTTAAACTTGAGGTGGTATCATATAACAGTAGTCACGTGGTACGTCATTCTCTGTAGGATGCACTGGAGTAAAAATAAACATTTACTCATGAAGGTTCATTTTGTATTTTTAGCCAACTTTTAGTCATTTTGATAGAATTCTAATGTCGCTTATATAGCTATATACAGTATGTGTTGCCTTCATTATAAGGTTTTTATATTTTTTTTGCAGCTCCAGACACATTTTTTAATTTGTTTTTTTGGTCCAATATGTTGTCGACCCCTGACCTAGCCCAAAAAATAGTTCAGGTCTTGAGCTAAAGTGAAGGAAGTTTCCAGTTCCGGTACCTGCGAGGTTCCAGTCGTACAGCTCCAGAATATCCTGGAAAAGGTATGAAGCGAACAACTCCAGGCCTCGTACACAGTAGTTCTGCAAAGAATAGACCAGCGTGAGCGCCCGTCATGCGTGCGTACGACAAAGACCGCCATTATGCCATCCAATCCGACTTTTCAACTTTATCGCGTAAGCCACTTTATCGACGCCATCATCCCTCTCGCCTCTTCTAAAAGGATTAGCACCTCGGCTCGGGAGGCGCCGAGGTGTGAGGGGGAGACGCGTGGCTCAGACGCTCCAGATAAAAACAAAAAAAGGGGTGAGAAAGCAGAGACGAGATAAAAAGAGCTCGTACTGACCTCGGGCGCCATCTCCTCTATGAAGTGGATGGTGTAATCTATGTTGAAGCGGATCACCCGGCACAATGGAATCTGAGATGATGAAAGGAGCAAAGGAGGCCGTGAAGAAAGGACGCGCTGACTCATTAGCGCCTCATTCGGTCGAGGTGACGGCTTTGCGAGGGAACTCATTAAAAGGGACGTCCGAGACGACGCTAGCCGTTTAAACAACTCAAATATCGCTAAACAGATAAGCCTGCCCCGCCGTGTCTTTAATCTGGCCGGTTACACCGTCTTTCTTGTCCGAGCGCGGGCACTTTGAGAGATTAACCTGCAAGACGCATCCGAGGTTTTTTAATCCGTGCCCTCGCCTAGCGTTTACCCCCGGATTTTAAAGACGGGCTGCGGTAAACTATTGGGTTCAAAACGCGGCTAATGCTCGGGATGAATGACCCAAAGGTTTCACACTGAAATCGGTAGTAAAAGATGCGAGGTTGGAAACTTCGCAGTCAACCACTTCTACTCAGTCTGACAGGTGTTATAAATTGTTGGCTGCTATCGACAATGAAGAGAGATTAACACGTGAATCATTCGTTCGATTAATTTTGAATTAGACATAAAGAACAAAACTAACGAAAAAACATGATCTGTTAGCATGAGCGCTAAACTGCAGGAAGTTGTGAATCTTATTGTCCAAGTTGGCACTATTCTAAAGAATTTTTAAAAATGGCAGGGACTTTTTAAAACCTATCTAATGCCACTTGGAACAGAATTTAATCCCAATTTCAGGGCAAATTTCACATTCGACCGAGCAAAAAAAATCAGTAACTATGTGATAATTTCTCAGAATTTCACACAATGCAGCGTAATAACACATTTAAGCAATTCAATACAAAATCAAATGCCTTTCTAAGATACTTTACCAATATTACATTTTGAACCCTGATTTGTTTCATCATTTTTCAATTTAAAATCAAAAACAAAATTAGCTAGGTAGAAAAACAAGCTGTTAGCATCATGGCTAGGTTAGTTCTTCCCGCAGAACTTGACGCAATGCAGTGTAATAAAACATTGAAGTAATTCAATCCAAAATCCAATGCCTTTTTAAGATACTTTATCAATATTACAATTTGAACCCTGAATTGCTTCATAATTTTTCAATTTAAAATCAGAAATAAAAGTAGCTAACTAGAAAAGAGACCTATTAGCATCATGGCTAGGTTAGTTGTTCCCGCAGAACTTAGCGCAATGTAGCGTACTTAAACATGAAAGCAATTCAATCCAAAATCCAATGCCTTTCTAAGATACTTTATGAATATTAGAATTTGAACCCTGATTGGTTTCATCATTTTTCATTTGAAAATAAAAAGCAAAATTAGCTAGAAACTAGACATGTGCCGACTACCACTTTCAAGGTATACAGTGGTATAAAAACGTCAAGGTTTCAAAACCGCAAAAAATTTCCGTCATACCGTCCCTAAGGTATTAGCTATTTTTTTATGTGAAAATGCATGGAAAAATACCTCGCTTGCAGCTGCAAGGCTCAACCCTCCCCCACCGGCCGTTGCTCAGTGTCAGTAAGTCAGCTGTGCTACACGCTGGCTGGAGGAGGTGAAACTCATAACCTTTTTCTCCCATTAAAGAAAACGAAATTGCTGGTATGGGAATACTTGGGCTACAGAAAAGTTAGAGAAGACTGTGGCTTAGAGGAGGCGAGCCAACCGACGTGTAAAACATGTTTGTGGAGAGTGGCTGCCGAGGAGGCAATACCTCCAATATGGCTTTGCATTTATACAAACTTAAAGGTCAGTAAACACTGTCGTGAACGTTTCCCACCCGCTAGCAGAATTGACTCCAGCGTGTTTAGTGTGTCTAGCGGTGGTAAAACATGTGTTTTTTTCTCTCTGGCAATTGTCTCTGTTGAAAAGAGTGTGTGTATAATGTAAACATGATACGAGTCATGCACACGTGCTTTTTATGGAAAGTAATTCAATTATTTTTGTTCTGATGGTAATAATTTTGAGCTGTGGCTGTGGGGTTAGGCGCACCTAAAGGACTACTGCATTTAATTACATTTTATTTAGAATATTTTGTTTGTTTTTTTAATTTTAACTTAACATTATACGTAACTACTGCGAATATGTTTTGAAAAATAAAAATCCTATTCAATGGAAAAAACTTTTTTTTTTAGACCCAATTATCTCAAAGTAACACATTTTAGAGCTGTAATTGCAATACCGTGATACTGTGATATCTTGGCTTAAGGTTATCATACCATCACAATATCATACCGGCACATGCCTATTAGAAACACGAGCTGTTAGCATCGTACCTAAGTTGATCCCAAATCTTATTAACTGGCCAGCCCTTGCGCAACAAATCAAAACAAGGATTTGTTCTGATTGGGAATAACATGCTGATATATAATTGGGGTTTTTTCTCAGTAAACGAATAACATGTTGCTATATTATCGGTTTTCTTCTATGTAAACACTGGTGACAAGGCTAAGAAATCACACATGGCAAAAGCGCTTTGCTAAAATTGTAGTTTTTTCACTACAGTTATTTGGCACTATTTGTAGCATCTTGGTGTCCTAAGTCACCAAAACTGAAGTTAGCTGTCTACACAAGGAACTTTGCTTCTTTTTTTTTTTTTAACATGACAAATGTATTGAATGCCGGTTTTGACTGACAGCTAATTAACTTCAACACAGTCGGAACAAACGCAACCACGGCGCATGACTTTAAGGAGGACAAGTCGATGGATTAAAATGCCAATAATAGTAATCGCTCGCTCTGAATTCAATCCACGTCGCGACAGGATAATCTAATTCACATCATTTCAAAATTAAAAAGAATGTAACGCTTGTTCGGAGCATTACAACAGTAGAAAATGACCCCTCCCCCCCCAATGATTGTAATACTCCAAATGATTAATTTGCTTCCCAAGTGATGACAACACGCAGTATAAACAAACTAAATTATGTTTCGGGAGCACAGAGGAGCTAAAATACGTTTTTATTACACAATTACTTTCCATCTGAAAGTGTCTGTCGGTGAGCTTCTCTCGCAGTTCGACGATAATAAAACACGGGAAGTTAAACAGGGTGGTGTGACGTTGCTGTGGGGACAGACAGGTGTACTTACATTGGTGAGAGGAGTGTGGGAGAATACTGAGAAGCCTTCGAAAAGGTATTCGTGGTCGTCGTATTCGATGACAGTGGGACGGTCGGTCTGCAAGCACAAAAAAAAAAATGTATACATCAGGTGTTTCGGTTAGGCCAGAAAAGGGACAACCAATTTCATACCAGGAAGTTGGTGGGTGGAGACACCGTGATCCGATAGTGGAACAATTTCCCTGCGTTATTGTTCATTCCACGACATTCTTTGACAGGCTGAAAAATCATAAAAGTTGAACAAATAAATATAAGAGAAGGTAGACAAGACTGTCCTATGCCCCCTTTTACGTGTTCCAGTTGGCAATTAATGAGTTACTGTATATAAAGAGTCGAATTGTAGCTAAAACAGTAAAAAAAATTCAAAATGGTCACATTTAACGTAAAATTAGTCAGATAAAACAATGATGCCTTTGACTTCTGCTCTACTGAAATTCATTTTTATTTGCTAAATGCAGATGTAAACCATATCCCGTTAAAAAAAATATGTCTATGCACTGGATTTGCGTTCATAGACGACACAAAATGATTTGACAGCATATTGAGTTTGACACCGCTGCACTACAAGGCAGCGATGTGCAAATACCGTATTGGCCCGAATATAAGACTGTGTTTCTTGCATTGAAATAAGACTGAAAAAGTGGGGGACATCTTATATTCGCGGTCTAGACGTTATACCCATTCACGACGCTAGATGGCGCCAGATATCATTGACGCGATGTTCTGTCATCTCAGCTACTCTCTCGTTTAACCAGTTTGCATTATTTTATTGCAACGTTTTTCGTTATCCAGATTTGTTTCAAGACTACAGTTACAGTGAGCCTTCACTTTGATGGTTAATTCAGTTATTGCAATTTTGTTGTTTTATCACAATAGATTGGTTTATTTACAATTTAAAAACCAGAAGCCATTCATTTACGAATGTGTAGACATAGCCTAAGTCCCGTGTGCACCTATACACGAACCGTCTTGTACTGTTTAGCCTATATTGTTGTTGTTTTTGAGATGTATAGTTAGTGCTGAGCGCTATGCTAATTAGCAAATTCATATAGCGAGAGCGAGTGGATAGTGAGGGGACCGCGCGCTTCTCTTAAAGGCTCAAACACACTAGAAACGTGAACGTCGCGTCAACGATCCCGCCGCGATAACGCACCAGTGACGCTCGGCGTCAATTTCCATAGGACGCGTTTCACGAGCAGCTCGTCTGTGGAGCGGCTTGATCGGTTCACGCGAGGATTGCAAGATCGCGCGAGAATAGCGGGTATTAAAAGGTAATATAACAACAACACTTTGCCTTTCAGACCCAGCGTATTGGCCAGCTTTCTTTTTGAAAGAAAGAAGAAAAAAGAAGTCATGTGCTGAAGCAATAAGCAATCCCAATGTCAAAGATTTTAACTTTTTTTTTCTTATGAACATTTTTCTAAGCTTTATTGATGTTTTTTCTCAGGTTAAAGCACCACGCAGGAATTAATTTAATCGTGTAGCAGGATTTGTGTATTATTCGTATTAATTGCAGGTGTTTTAGCTCATTTCAGTTTATTTTATTTATATAGTAAGTTACGATTGCATATTATTTTGAAAATCGACCGGATCCACCGTGTTTTTTCACGAGTGACTTCCGGCCTGCCCGATCCTACCTAGTAGTATTGACGCAGGGGGGCCGCGTCTCACGTCAAAAAACAAACTCTGCTGTTCTTTTCGCGTGCGTCGCGTTTAGCGCTTCTGGGACGCGTCTAACACGCGGACGCACTGCAACTGGTGTGCATTGGCTGATTGACTTTAACGGCCGCGTTTCGAAGCGTAATCGCGGCGAGATCGTTGACGCGACGTTCACGTTGCTGGTGTGTTTGAGCCTGTAGTGTCTCTGTCACGTGACTGTCGTAGCCGGTAACGCGCTCGGCCATATGGACACACAAGTACGGAAGGTGAATTATGCCAAACAAAGGGTCACCACAATGTCATTATCATCATTTTAAAAATTTAAGTGACGGGTAAAAATAGATTATGACCGGATTTTTATGACCCTGTCAGTCAAAATGACAGACAACGAAAAAGTCTAGCGCAACCTCTGGTCTAACGTTACGCGCATGCGCAGAACTGCATCATTGCAATTTTTGATGGGTTGCAAAATTTGTCGGAACACCAGTCCGTGAAAAAAAGACCCAAATAACACCGGTTCGTGGTGCAAAAAAGGTTGGGGACCCCTGTATTAGAGTATATACTGAGACAAGACCAAGACATTTCAGAGTTGAGAAAAAGACGAAAGCGGAACCTAGGGGAATCGAGACCAGACAAGACCAAGACTTTTGGAAGTGGAGACAGACAAAACCAAGAAATTTGGGAGTCGAGACAGGGACCAGACCAAGACCTATGAGAGTAGAGACTAAGACAAGACCTAGACTTTTGGAAGCTGAGATCGAGAAAAGACCCAAACCCTCAAAAAGAGTAGTTAGAACTCTAAAGACCATAATAAGGAAAAGTTATTGGCACCTCCTCTCCTGGATAAATACTGTGGCGGATGCCAGTACGCCGAGCCTTGGCACTGCACTTACATAGGGGGCCATCGTTCATCTGGAGAAACAGAAAACGCTACCGAGATTAGACCCAAAAAGATTTGCCACAAACTGAATGCAGTTCTAACAAGAATCGAAAAGGAGCGGACCTGTCCCGGGTCATTGTACCACAACTCATCATGAAGTCGATCCGGATGCGCTTTCTTCCTCTTGATCTCGGCAATCACATCGAACAACTCAGAGTCCGAGCCACTGGAGCAAGAGCTTTCCTCGTCGTCCGACTCACATTCCGACTCACTACTGCTGTCACCTGAAAACAACGGAATTCCACCATTTCATGAGTCTATTTCAGTGTTGTGATTAGGAATCAACTAAACGCACCGGGGTCTTCGTCCAGTTTAGTCTTGGGCGGTTCCCACTTGGGTCGAGACTCCTTGGCTCTCTCCTGCCTTTTTCCCAGCTCGTCCTCAAAGCGCTCGTAGAGATCTCGCAGTTTACTTGTTCCGACAACGGTGGAATCTCCCTGGAGGGAAAGGTATTTTCACCAAATAACATTCTCTCTAAACTCAAATGTCTGTGCTAGGACTGAATGCTAATTTATAGAGTAAATACCACTTGATCCATCGGGTCGTTGGAGTAGAAGTTCTCAGCATGAGTGCAGCGAATCCAGGCGGGCTTCAGCATGTCGTCCTCTTCTTCCTCTTCCTTTTCACGTTCAGTTTCTCCTCGCTCTCTCTCACCACTAGCCGAGCACTCCTCGGAATCTCTGCTCCGGCCGGAAGAGTAGCCGCGGTCTCTGCTCGGAGCTGAGGAGGACTCGGACCGGCGATCTCGCTCATCTTCCCAACGGCTGCGCTTTCGGTCTCGGCTGGTCGAGCGACTGTGGATCAGGATGACGACAGTGACCAGAAAAATTGAAGAAAATGACATTAAATGTATCGGCGATGGTTCATACCTGCGAGGTCTCTTTCGGTGTCGATCAGGCGACGGGGATCTTCGGCTCTCTCGGTGTCGATACCGCTCTCTACGGACATACAGAAAATATTTTCAAAATCTGATTAAAATCAAATATAAGGGAACCTCGGATAGAAAGACTTGTAGTTCTTAAAAATAAACGTTATTATGAGTTAAAAATAATTTGATATTGAAACCCCTCGATGTTTTCGTTTTTATACAATTAGTTTAACTAGTCGGTCTCCATTGTTGTTGACGTCATAGGGCGGTGATGTCACATGGTTACGCTGCCAGACTTCCAGAGTACTCTAGCGACATAAACATGTCATATGTTCAACCCTTTCAATTTGAACCTGAGAGGAACATAAATGAACATGACAGAACTGTCGATATTTCACAAAACGAGCAGCAAAAGCAAAATGAAGAGGAAAGACGGGATGAGACCAGACGAGAGTATGACAAAACCGGTGTTCCGTCAAAATATCTACACCGGTGAAACATCTACAAGAGGCGAATTTGACACCCAAAGTACTAACGTGCGCTTTCAGCTTGTTTTGTTTGGATGCATACAGAACATACTAAAGATGCCTTAAGAAAATACTTCAGTGTAGTAATATCTAATAAGGGTGTTTAAATATGCTACGTGACTAATGTGGTCAACAAATCAATCTGCTTTGAACCTACAAGAACATACAGTGCTTTAAAGTATGAGAGGGAAACACATGCAAAAAGTATTTTGTAGCAATAAAAAGGTAATAAAACACTCAATAAAAACACAAATAGTAAGTTCTCACCGCTTTTAACCGATGTCTGTATGTGTTGGGTGTCACACTGGAATTCCAGTAACCCGGTAGTGCTCGTCTAGTGACAGTGACAAACTATGTCATCACCCCGAGCATGCGTGCAAAAAACATGGTGCCCTTCGTAGGTCAAAAGATGTTCTAAATTAGGAGTGGGAACCTCTTGGTACCTTACGATACGATACAATTTGCGATACAAAGCTCACGATAACGATGATTTGACGATACAACGATTATCGATACATTGGTCAGGAAATCATTCTAGGATATTCTACAAACAACTAAAACAGAAAATGAAGCTTCTGCTGTGAATTGGAATGAGTTTATCAGTAGTAGACGTCCAATCCATTTGAATTGGGAGGGTGGCAGCGAATGAACGTTCATTTGCTGCCATCCCTCCCACTTCAAACGGATTGAACGTCTATGGCAGTCAGTGGCAGCCAATGCAATGAGGTAATTTTGGGCCATTTAAGATCATTTACATGTTGATTTTCAGTTACTTGACCTAGGAATCACCCAAATGAATGGGCAGTGACTCAACTCAACAGGAAATGACCTGTAAATGCCCTAAAATGAACAGCAAGTGACCTGTAAATGCCCTGAAAATCGGACAGAATGACTGTGAATGTTCTAGTTTCAAATGAACGAAAGTTTCCAGTCTGAACGGATTGTGCGTCGAGCACCGTCAATGCAGCCTTACAGTTAACTGAGACACTATTATGGTGGAAGATTTTGGTAGCAACTTGTTGGTTCATTTTTTATTATTTTTTTTTAGACATTGACACCTTTTTAAAATGAGATCTCGATTCTTGGCAGGAGCATCTCGATAACTTTTTGGGATACAAAGTATCACGGTATGTCACCATTTCGATATTTTGTCACACCTAGGCCTGTCGCGCTAAAAAAATATTAGTAGGCAATAGAGGTGTGCGAAATTTCCGATTCTTAGATTATTCGCGATTCGGCCGTGGAAGATTCGAGAACGATTCACAAACATCCAAATTCTGATTATTGAAAATGTCAAGTAAAGCCGAAGTAAAACACACTCAGCGTGCCACGCGGTCTTCGAGACTCAATGAGGAATGGAGCGAGAGTAGCTAAACATCATGCTTGTCATTACCCGGCCCCTCGGGTAATGCCAATGCTCAACTCACGGCTTTAGCTCAACTCATGCCGCGAGATAAAAAAAACAACAACATACCTGACTGCTGACAACAGCTGCTACAAAGTACTTCCACATAATGTTACGGTAGATATCATATTTATATAGGACTAGATGCAATACAGACTCGGTGGCGTTAGCAGCACATCTACAGAAAGCTAGATGCGGGCGTTAGTAAACGGCCGCCATCTTAAAGCAGTAGACTTCCCAGCAAGCCTGTTGTAGCGAACCTTCCAAGCGAACCTAATTAACTTTTTATCTAAAATACTCCTAAATTGGTAAAATATTGACTTGAATCTATTTTTAAAATAGTTTTAAAACTTTCACATGTCGAAAGTAGACAAAAGGGTAATTATGGAAAATCAGGAGCAATTTTACCAACTTTAATGGTTGATTCACAACATTAATCGAACGTAGTTTAAAGCTGCTGATACAGAATGGGGATTTAAGTATTGCTTTTAACTGTTAACTTGATACTGAAATAGTCGTTTATTTAAGCCTTTTTTTACAGTTTTTGTAACTAATGTACAAAACATTAAAAGCAGCTAATAGCGGGGGGTGGGGGGGGTGGGGGTGTAATCAATAATCAATAACCTCTAGTAGGCAATATATTGTCTCAAAAATTTTTGCCAATATGACATTTTGTTGTCAATTTTTTAAAATCCAATTAAACCGCTAGTGTAGTGACAATTAATCCTAATCATTCATTCAAAAGAGATAAATTGTTATTCTTAAATAAAACACAAACTATAATAAAAATACTCAATATTTAAAAACAAAAACACACGATGTATAACGTTTAATTTGAAATCAAGTGTAGAATATGAAATAGGTGAGAAACCCAACGCCATTTTTGTTTACTGCCAATCCGAGCCCATCAAAAGTGTTGATTCAAAATGACTGTCAGCTTGCCCTGCATAGTGCGCATGTTAGCAAATTTGAAGCCAAATTATTCATTGCCAATCAGATTTTTCATAATGGGTGTCATTTTAAAGCTATTCTTAGTCTCAACTGTGTATGTGAAATTTAACTCGAGAAATCTTTATTCACATGTTGAACATGACCTGCTTTTATTTTGAAATGTTCACTGGAGGCTCAATGTGGCAATGCTAATGTTTTACAGTAGCCACGTTTACATGCTGACTTTTATTCATACCGATTCAAATCATTCCGAATGGAAATTTCACATCAGCTGTTTACATGTCACTTCATCTATTCCGATCCAGCGTTTACATGTGACTGCCTTTATTCCGAAAGGACGTTTGACAACTGCCGTCTGACATGCGCAGATTAATCAAAACGAGAGTTACTTCTGTAACTAAGGTTCTATGAATTCCGGATGACCGCCAGAGGGCGGTGCTTAGCACCTGGATATCTACGTGTGCGCAGCACAAAGGTCGAGAATAAAATACCAACAAAGTCACGCCATTGGACGTGACCTGGGTGACGTCAGAGGTCGATAAGAGCCCCGCTCACCCAGCACTAGTTCCTTTTCGGAATGTACTCGCAGGGAGTCTGAGTGACAGGCAGCTCTGGCGGTCATCCGGAATTCATAGAACCTTAGTTACAGAAGTAACTCTCGTTCTATTTCATTCCTTCTGACCGCCAGAGGGCGGTGCTTAGCACCTGGATGACTTTATACCAACAATGTCACGAAGACACCACACATACCGAGGATCAGTCACGGTGAGAGGAAGCCGACAGCACTACTGAAGCTACCGGGTGAGGAGCTGCCACATTCACTCTGTAGAAGCGGGCAAACGTACAAGACGATGCCCACGTTGCTGCGGAACAGATGTCATTCAGAGGAACACCTCTCAGTGCCGCCCAGGAAGTTGCCATCTTCCTTGTGGAATGGCACGTGACTTTAGGAGGCTGAAGACCTTTGGATTCATAGGCCTGAAGAATAGCTTCGACAACCCAATGTGACAAGCGTTGCTTCGAGACTGTGCAGCCTTTATTTTTGTCACCAAAACATACAAAAAGAGCATCTGTTTTACGAGTGCTTGCAGTCACGCTAATATAGTGCTTCAGCATACGAACAGGACATAGCAAACTTTGCAAATGTCCGTCAGGATCACTCACATCGTTAAACACAGCCAGGGTAACTGGCTGGTTAATGTGAAAGGCTGAAAGTCTCTTCGGTAGAAAACTCGGATTGGGCCATAATGTAACCCCAGAACAGTCAGGATTCCACTTTAAACAGTTCGGAGAAATCGATAAAGCATGTAATTCACTCACTCGCTTCGCTGAAGTAATTGCGAGGAGGAACGCAGTTTTTATTGTGACCCACTTAAGGTCAGCCCCATCCAAAGGCTCAAAAGGGGTTGAACACAAACCCTCCAGGACTAACGGAAGGTCCCACGTGGGGACGCGTGGTAATCTTGGAGGCCGTCGACGAAGGGCACCCTTCAAAAACCGACACACCAGGGAATGAGAGCCCACTGATCGGCCATCCACCAAAACATGGTGGGTGGCTATCGCAGCCACGTACACTTTTAAGGTTGATACAGAAAGTCCCTTATCAAGAAGTTCTTGTAAATAGCTAAGTAATATTGGCACAGAGCAGCGCACAGGATCCACATCGTGATCCTTACACCATTTATTGAACAGTCTCCGCCTGTTAGTGTAAAGCGCCCTCGTGGACGTAGCACGAGCATCAAGTACAGTTTGTACAACCGCCTCTGTACAGGACTCTAACAGAGAGTCCGGCCCTTCAGAGGCCACAGGTACAGGTGAAGACGCTCCGGGTGGGGGTGCCAGATGCTCCCCTCCAACTGGGACAACAGGTCCATTCTCTGGGGCAGAGGCCAAGGATCCCCATTGAGATGTTTGAGAATCAACGGAAACCACATTCTTCCTGGCCAGAACGGAGCGACCAACAACACCCTGTGATTGCTCTGGCTGATTCTGTGCAGAGTCACCATTAAGAGAGGAAGAGGCGGAAACGCATACAGGAGAGAGTCTGGCCATGAGTGTGCTAGGGCATCCTGACCTAGTGGACTGTTCGGTTCCGCAAGGGAAAACCACAGTTGACAATGAGTGGTTGCTTCTGAAGCGAAGAGGTCCACCTCTGCAACACCGAACCTCCCCCATATCTCCTGAACCACAGCAGGGTTCAACCTCCACTCCCCAGGCGGTGGTTTCTGCCTGGAGAGTAAGTCTGCTGCACAGTTCCGCACCCCCGGAAGATGGACTGCCCTGAGACTCAGAAGGTGTGGAAAAGCCCACAGGAGAAGTTTTTGAGCCTCCACCAGTGAGAGAGGAGATCTGGTCCCCCCTTGGTGGTTTATATGGTAGACAGTGGACGTATTGTCCGACCGAACCAGAACATGCTTTCCACTCAGCGCAGGGAGAAAATGCTTGAGACCAAGTCGAACAGCACGAAGCTCCAATACATTTATGTGACAAAGTCTCTCCAGTGGGGACCAAACACCCCTGATCGTCCTGTGGTTCCACACTGCTCCCCAGCCTGAAAGCGACGCATCCGTTACAACCACTTCTCGGCGTGAGGGAAGAGAACCTAACGTGACCCCTTTGCATATGAACTGCCTGTCCATCCAGGGCCTTAGAAGTCGATGACAACGCCCTGAGAGAGTCACAAGTCTGCGTTGATGTCGGGTGGGATCCAATCCCAAACCGTTCATCCAAATCTGTAACGGGCGCAAAAACAAAAGCCCCAATGGCACCACAACTGATAGTGCAGTCAGTTTCCCCAACAACTGGAGGACGGTCCCGTATGACAGACTCGCACTGTGTCTGACACGCGTGACCGTCCGGAGAACGTCGTCCACCCTTTGTGGCGACGGAGAGGCGGTCATAGTTAAGGAGCTTAAGCTCATGCCGATGAAAATCACATGTTGGCTGTGAATCAAATGACTTTTTGAAAGGTTTACCTTGAGACCTAGTTGCTTCACATGGTCCAACAGCAGCGTGGTGTGGCTGAGAGCTTGTTCCCGAGTCTGTGAACACACAAGCCAATCGTCCAAGTAAGGAAGAATTCTGAGGCCGCGGCTCTGCAGGGGGGCCAGCGCCGCAGCCATGCATCTTGTAAATGTCCGGGGAGCAAGAGAGAGGCCGAATGGCAGCACTCTGTATTGGTATGCTTTTCCTTCGAAGGCAAAGCGAAGGAAAGGCCTGTGGTGTGGTACCACTGGCACGTGAAAATAGGCGTCCTTTAAATCCACACTTGTAAACCAGTCTCCTTGAGTGATTGATTGGAGAACGTCCGTCGTGCGAAGCATGTGAAATTTTAGACGCTTGAGGTAACAATTTAGTGATCTCAGGTCGAGGATAGGGCGAAATCCGCCGTCCTTCTTCGGAACAAGAAAATAAATTGAATAAAACCCTTTCAACAGGTTTGAACTGGGAACCAACTCTATAGCATCCTTCTGTAAGAGTTCTACGATCTCTTTTCTGAGGGCCATACGTTTCCCTGGATCTGACACAACTGTTGTCTTCACCCCATTGAACTTTGGGGGACGACGCTTGAACTGAACAGTGTAACCTCTGAACAGAGTTGAAATGACCCATGGGTCTGGAACAAGGGCGACCCAGCGTCTGAGATGGAGTTCGGTAAAATGGCTGAGGCCCTGGCAATGGTAGTCAAACTCTACCGTTCCTGCCCCTACTAGCGGTAGAGTGCTTGGAGGGGCGAGTGTGTTGAAGTCTGTGAAATCGGTCGGCTCTTGGAGGTCTACCTGTCGGCTCCCGAAAAACAGGCCGTAGAGAGGAATGTCCATCCGCAGAAACTGGACGTGCAGTTCTCGGCGCAGGTGGAGCCCTGGTAGCAGAGTGATAGGTAGGAGCACGTCTGTGGGGGGGCCTGGAAGCTCGTTGCAGGTCAACAAACTGTTGCCGGGACCTGTTGGCTTCCACAGCTCTCTCAAGGGTTTGTTGGGCTGCTGGGCCAAACACTTGACCCGGAACAACAGGTAGAGTGCGAAGCGCACCCCTACACGACTCAGTCAGAGGAGACTGTGCCAACCATACTTGGCGTCTGGTCACAGTAAGTGTCGACATGAGTCTGCCAAGTTCTCTGGACATATATGCAAATGTCTGGAGGGAAGCATCGCTCAGGTTCTGTAAACTTTCATTGACACCTGCAACCCTCAATGACTGTGAAAGGGCCAGGGCAAGGTGGGAAAACGTATTACCCAAGCGGCCAATCCGAGCCGCAACATCATAGGCCTTGGTAAGGAGATCATCAGTCACCCGGCACTGTGGGCGCGGGCATCGTGCCTCTGCGCGGGCAGCATCTGCTGGGTCCACTATCAGGCTCGCGACAATGCTGTCCACCGACGGCATCTTGTTTAACCCATATTGAGCAGCATCATGCATAGAGCTGAGTGCCCTACAGTCTTGGGACAAGTGGGTGGACGACTTAGGATCCGTCCAGCAAAGCTGAAGCTCATTGATATAGGGTTGTGATGCTGGCACACAGAATTGTGGTTTTTGAGCGGTCTTAAAGAAGGCATTAGAAACCGAATTCTCAGCTGGTAATGTCTCAATACCCAGTTGTGAAAGGGCTAATTGGACAGTTTGCTTTATGAAAGACAAACCAGGACTAGAGTCTGGGGGTAGGGACTCGGAAGTGTCAGAGTCCGCTACCGAGGGGCATGGAGAAGGCCCGATGTCAAGGTCACCACCATAGGTAACATCTCCGGTCCTAAACAGCGAGTCACTCGCTGCTATGGACACAACGTCCTCTTCCAGGTGGCCAACTACACTGCAGTGCTCCTGCTCAGGCACGCTATCAATGACACCTGTGTTTGCACACATATCCCCCCCTGGCTGTAAATTCAGGAGTAATGATTTAATCTGAGCGAACTCAGAGGCCAAAGTGTCAACCTTAGCAGATAGCATGTGGTCGGTATCACAAGCCTTCTTTGATGAGGTGGCCCCAACATGCTGCTTCTTATGGCGCTTGGTCGTCTTTTTTGGGCTCGACGCCAACGCGCCGTGAGAAATTTCATTTTCCACCAAAGCCAGTCTAGCGGACCTTTCCGACAACGGGATGCAGACACAATTAAGACACGCTTCCTCGGTGAGCGCCTTTCTTAAATGCCCAACACCTAAACACGACGGGCATAAAGTGTGTCCGTCTTCTGGGCTCAGGTGGGCTAAACAGCGAGCACACGCGTTCACGAGCGGTCCCGACATGCCTACACACAGTGCGAGCCCTACTCACGAACTCCGGAGTGAGTCAGCAAAGTACGAGGCTCCCCGAGCGAATAACACTCGAGGACCAGTCCACAGTATTGAGGCTCGAAGCAAACAAGCCACTCGGTTACAGCTGGAGGAGGCGCGGAGCGAAAATACACTCACACACTCCCGTTGTAGAAATGCAAAGAGTGAGCAAAAACACTCCCGTTGTATAAATGCAAAGAGCGAGGAAACACTCACTGCACACCAAACAAAAATGGCGCGGAGCGGGAAACACTCACAGCCTAATCAATAACCCGGTTCGGAAGAAACCGCCGCGGTGACACATTAGCCAGTGCGGGCCCGCATGATTGGTGGAAATAGCCGCGGTGCTACATTAGCGTATCAGAGCGAAATATACTCACAACAATACAATCAATAGAGTCCGGAGCGGAAAACACTCACAGAAAATATGCAACTGAAGAAAATCCAGAACGTGAAGAAATCGATAGTCCAGCCGCAGCTCGCAGCCTCTGGAGGACGTAATCCACGTAGCTCCAACCAAGCCGGTTTCGAGGCTTCCGGCGAGCGCGGTAATACGACCTTCGCCGATGCGAGAATGTAGAAAAGGAACTAGTGCTGGGTGAGCGGGGCTCTTATCGACCTCTGACGTCACCCAGGTCACGTCCAATGGCGTGACTTTGTTGGTATTTTATTCTCGACCTTTGTGCTGCGCACACGTAGATATCCAGGTGCTAAGCACCGCCCTCTGGCGGTCAGAAGGAATGAAATAGAACAAAGCGTCACGTTGCAAAACATGGAGCTCGATCGTCAGATCAGCTGCTGTTTTAACTTTTCGAGTGGAAACAAAACTTCAGAATGATACGCCGTTCATTTAAAAAGTTGTGTGGGTGCGCTGTGCGTGTGCTTGGAAGCCATGTTGCAAGTGACGTTACTTACGTCACCGAGTGACGTCACCATGTCAGTACGGAGCATGCGCAGAAAGAACGCAACCAGACACCATTCCGCTTCCCTGTTTACATGATATAATTTTACTTCTAATCGGTTTGGGAAAAGGAATATTCCACCCCTGTAAATCGGAATGAAATTCCATTCGGTTTGGGCCTGTTCATTCCGAATGAGGTGTTTATATGGAACACATTTATTCGGTTTGAACAAATATTCCGATTGTAATTGGAATATTTGGCTCCATGTGAACGTGGCAAGTGTTTCATATAGATGTGTTTCCTTATTTTGTATGTTTTAACTTTAATTCTACAGTGTGTGGATGACCAATAAACATCTGTGAAAGGAACTGGAGTGTCATATGCAATCAACACACGCCTGCTCCAAATGCACGCAGCACACGTACCAATGTATGTATGCACGCAGCGATAAATCGCAGCCAGGAAAATAACAGACCTCATTTTTATTTACCGTGCGATAAATTGACTTATTGCATATTACGATAGGCTTAGTCACACCCCTATTGTAAATATGATATATTTTTAAATCTATGGCGATATTTTATGGGTTTCTAATAACATAGTTTAATAAAAGAGAACAATGTGGCTTATTAGAGACTACAAGTCTTTAAGTCAGAAGTTCCCTTTAAGAGCCATTCCATTTACCTGCTGCGATCTCGGCTCCGGTGCGATGGGGAGCGTCCTCTGTCATATTCAGACCTGTACCTGCCCTCGGTCCTGCCGCGCCTGTCCGGACTCCTCCCCCGGTCCTTCCGGTCTCCGGAAACATCCGTGCGGTGCCTGTCTCCATGTCCGCTGTAGCCCCTCTTCCGGTGATCATCGTGGCGATATCCTCTATCAGGGGAGCGCCTGCCCTCGTCGCTGGGCTTCTCGTATTTGTAGTGCTCCCTGTGGTGGAAGTGCTGCTCGGGTTTGAACGACCCAGGGCTCTGGGTGTATCCTGGGCTGAAGGCGGGGGGAGGGAACGGAGGGTGTGGTGGTTGAGGGTAACCCATGTGGTAAGGAGGGGGGTAAGTCATAGATTGGGACGGCATTGGGGGAGGCATGGTAGGGTGGGGGAATGGGGGCGGGGGCACCATGTAGGGGTGGTAGGTGTTTGGAGGCATTTGCGAGGGTACGGCGGGGACGCCCGGCAAAGGGGGAGGCGGAAAGCTAGGCGGCGGGTCAGGGAAGCCCTGCACAGGCGGCTTGGCGAAGGGTGGACGCACCGGACACGGGTGAAGAGAGCTCGGCGTCACAGGAGGCGCCGGTGGTGGCGGCGGCGGGAATGACATGAAATCAGAATGCGGTGGTACGAAACCACTGCTGTTTCCGTGGTAAGCAGGCGCAGGCGGAGCTTGCGGATCGTAGTGGTACGGTGGTATGACAGGCTGAGTGGGTGGGGATCTTAAGTTGGTGGCACGGTAGTTTTGGGCAGGGGGTATGCCTCCCCGTGGACCTCCTTGGTTGAAAGACATGACTATAATACAAAAATAAAACAAACATCAATAATGTAAAATATGAATTAACAAAGACGTGAGGTATCAAGTGATATCGAAGACAGGTGTGCGACAAACAGTTTTGGAATGAATGCCCGTTATGACCTGATTTAAGAGCGCCACCATTAAAATGTATTTCATAATAAAAATTTAATCATTCATTGAAAATTCCTATGTTGCAATATAGGAGAAATTTTATCATTTTTACAGTGGAGAAGCACATTTATAGCACTGAGCGACGAAGCTGTTAAGCGAGTTAGCCGCTCAACAAACCAAAAATACGTGAAACACAATACCTGAAAATTAGAACAACGCGTGATCACCACTTCATCAAATCCAAAGCCGTTTAAATTGAAAAATCATGCGGCCTGGGTGAAATTTTGCAGGTTTTGATGTTGCTTGCTTGAATGAAGACGGCTGTTGTGTACTTAAAAAAAAAAAAAAGGCCGAGCAGCCTGGGTTTCCAGCCGAACTTTTTTGAGAAGACGCACATACGGACCAATCAGAGCCCTCCATTTTGCTATCTGGCCAATGGCAGGGCGTTGTGAGGATTCACTTCCTGAATGCATTTTCTACCGCGTCATATTGTGTAAAGAATTATTCATTCAAACATAGAAAATAGAATACATTACGTTATATTTGAATCAATTAAAATTAAAAAGAGGCACACAAAAAAAATCTATGTTAGAACGACGGGTAACATCGTGTAAACGTGTAGGCTACTGCTTAAACCACTCTGCTTCACAACGACAATAACCTTCATTTTTGAATGAATTTATTGATTTATTAGAATAATAATAGTACGCCCTGTTCATCAGTGCAGAACAACATGACTCCGTGCAATGGCCACGAAAACGTGGCTAGATTTCTACGCTGTGGCCTCTAGAGGGTAGCAAAAGATAATTATGAATTTGCATCGTTGAAGCTGCGTTTCCATGGCAACTCCAGGGAAGGAGTCATCATCCACAACAGGGTTCATTTACTCCATCATGTCAAACTCAGTCTAGATAAACTCAATGAGGGTTTCCGCGTACTCTATATTAGACTCGCCGCGCTACCTCCGTATCGATTTATCTCACCAGGCGGTCCTCTGAATTTCTGCCTCACAGCATCAGCTCAACTGGTACGCATCTATTTGTGCCCCGTGGACATGCTGTACTTGTTTATGAAAAAAAAAAAACATGGTAGAGGTTTGTAAAAAATGTTTTTCCACCACTAATGACCTTGGAGTCTTCAATGTTTTGATCTCAATAACCAAACCTTAAACCAAGCCCGTCGACAGGGGGTGGCAACCGGGTATATGTTGTCCCGGGCCTCAGGACCATAGGGGCCCCTGAATGACCCTTAATCTATTTTACGTTACATTCACATATTTCTTTTTCATTTAAATCATTTTCTGATTAAGTTCTACTCCATATATACTTCATAACTTTAACATATTAAATTTTTCCAATAGCCTATTAATTTTTTCCTTTTTTTGCACAAAGCCCCCCCACCCCCTCTGTCTTAGCAGAGAATGGTTTGATTACATATTATGTTCTACTCGATATATACTTAAAAACTTTAGCATATCAAATATTTCAAATACACTATATATATTTTTTCTTTTTTTGCAGAACACCCCCCCCCCGTCTGAGCAGAGAATGGTTTGACCCCACTCTGGCGCACTCAAGGCGACACTACGTACGTGCCCTGAAGTGGGAAATAAAAATCTGTCATTGTTATAAACTCTAAACATGGCGAGACGTCATAAATCGGATGCACAGAAAAGAAAAAAGAAGAAGAAGAGATGAAGATCATCGAGGTGAACCAGAAAAAAATGAAGCTTTTAAAAGGAGGACAAGAAGCCAGAGAATTGCGGCCAGAGTTGGCTGTGGACGGTGATGTCAGTAAGTGAACAACAGCAGCTAACACTGAACGTTTACATTCGCGATCACCGTGACCAAAGCCTGATTCAAGTCTGTCACCAGCCATTTGTAGCCTATTGAGCTGCGGTATGACAAGCCATGCTGGTCACGTTGAGCTGAGGAGAGAGAAGGTGATGGGAGATCAGGGATAGTGCAGGCTTAACAACCTAGTCATGCTCTCCATTGAGCATGAGCTTGCTCAAAAACTGGATTTCACTGATGTTATAAAAGGCTTTGCTGTCAAAAAATCTAGGCGTATCACTGTTTGAGGGCTTGATAACCCCAGGGATGTGGAGGATATTTAGTTATACTGTTCTGTTGCTTAGCATGCAGGCATAGCACTCTCAGTTGTATTGTAATGTAGCATACATGGGACAATAGATGGAAATTGTTTGTTTATATTGTGTCACATCACATTACGGTCTGTTAAATTTAAGTGTCCATCCTAAATTAAATAATTTGAAAATTTACACTGTCATTGCTTGTAAAGCGTTAAAAGTACTCCGTATGTTTTCGTGACAAACCGGTGGCAGGGGTGGGGTGGTGTGCGGGTCGTGTGCCCTTGCAAGTCTGTTGACAGCCCTGTCCTAAACAACACCTTACTAGCTCAAGGTCTGAAAAGGAGAAATAAGAAATCTATGTATGTTTATATAATCATGCGTCGGGTTCAGTAGTCAGTTGGAATTGAAATATTCATTTTTGAATTCATGTATTTCTGTGACTGTGATGGTCAGGTGTTTGCATATCATCCAGGATATCATCCGGCTCATCTCTCCCATGATACAGACCCTTCAAATGAAATTTTGTGCTGTACAAAAAGTTCACCCTAACCAGAGTTTCAATCCCCAAGGAGTTCACTGCATTCCATTCTCCTTTGATAATGCTTTATTCTGTTGTCAAGGCTTTCGAGCTGTAACACGTCACCGCTTAGCTTGTGTACCGAGATGGGAACATGTTTCTCCAGCGGTCACAGATGATGCACTCAGCTGGAGTGCTGGAGAAAGGAAATGAGTTTCATCAAAAGGAAAAGAAAAACCACGGTCAGAGAGTTTTCCTCTGTGAAGTTTGTAAATTACTCAAATGATGTGAAATGATCCATCAGGAAGCTAGCGCAACACCAACTATGTCAGCATTGCTCAAGGTTATGCACATAATGAAAAGCACAGAGATGCAACTTGGAGAGCTGGAAAAATGGAAGAACATTTCTTGGGGCGTTTTTAGAATTCATAAAAATGTGTCTTAACCCTGCCAAGTATCGATTGGCTATTGCTGCTGCATGCCCTCTGCGTTCACTGTCATTATTCACTACATTGACCCTGTAAATGGGATGTAGCCTATTGATTGACGCTGACACGCAGAATCGCGCTTCCAGCTAATAAATATCATAACACTGTACGGAAGCTGTTAGCTGGAAGAGGCAAACTTAATTAGATCTTATGACTTATTCAAAACTTGAAACTCAGCCTGCGAATTATCCTTGTTAATCTGGTCATATTCAAACAAAGAGAGAAAATTGGCTTTCCCTTCATTAAAGCGCCTGTGACACGAAAAAGCATGTTTATTTCATGATACACGCGGTATTTTATGCTCCTGAATGAAACGGACCGCTTGGATGTGTGTGGAAGCGATCGCTATATGCAGACACGGCGCTCCGCATACGCATAACAAGCACTGCGCGTAGGGCACCAACTCTGCCTGAAGGGGCACAAAAAAAAAAAATCAAGTTTGTAAAAAATCCTAAAAAATAGTAATTGTAATGATAACAACAATATATAGTATTTAAAATAAAACTTATAACTGATAAATGCAAATAATACAAATATAAGTAACATAGGCTCATTATTTACACACAAAAAGAATCTCCTGTGCAGCCCTCTTTGCCTGGTACACCAGACTCACAGCTGTTCCAGATATTGAGTCTGGCCAACCATTCAGCAGATACAATTTCCAGGGCGGAGCAAACCACAGCAAACAGACAGCGGAGTGGACCAATCAGCGACGGGCAGACGTGACGTTAGTAAAACGACGAGGGCAGGACGAGGGACTTCCGCGCGAAAGGAAACATACGAGGAGAGCGGAGTTTATTCAACATGGCTAGCGCGAGACAGACTGTTGTCAATGACTCGAGTCTCAGTGTTTGAAAAATACAGGGAGAACAGTCTGGCCGTGCCAGGCAACGGCCCTCTCGTCAGTCTACCTTTGGTGCCCCCCCCCTCCAATTCCCTAGTGGTTTGCTCCATTATGATTCAGTCGCAAATTTGGCAGAAGTTTATTCTTGAAAGGAAATGTCATCGGAAAGACAACAAAAGTAGGGGGCGGAAAAAAGGAAGAGGGAAAAAGGAGCGAGATGATGCCCGCGCATCACTTGCAGGTAAGAATGTTGTTGTTGTTGTTTTGTTTTTTTTAAACAATTGTTTATTTATTATCAGCTACGTTTACATGACTACAATAATCTGATAACTGGGAATAACCAGGTAATGACAATAATGAGATTTGACGCATTTACGTGCACTTCAGTGATGTGATTATCAGGAAAAACCTGGTTTACATGTTAAGTCAATAGTTCGATTTCTTTCCAAGTACATGACGTAAAACTCTTGGTCTCAGCATAGGCCTTCCTCCATGTCTACCAAAAACCCATGCTTGCTTGAAGTTGTCCCACTGAATCTCTTCAAATGCGAGTCTGGCGATTGCGTTACACAAGCTCGCTAACTGCAGAGTAGGCCAATAGGCTAAAAGCGAATCAGTTTGGCGTCCCTAAGGCCTCTCTAGCGACATCCGTTTTTCCATTTGTACACATGCTCAGAGATGTAAAATAGCGGTGTTTATCAGATAAAGGATAGCGGATCATGCTCTTTACATGACCACTTGAATAATCTGGTAACTCGAGAAATCGGGTTATGATCGGTTTATTAGTGTGCACAACCCAAAAAAAACACTCCAAAACACTGTGGTGGAAATGATGTGACTTGCAAATTCATTGCACAATGAAAATTAAATGGAATGTTACGAGACATACCGGTAGTGGTTTTATGCAACGACTATGTTGATACCAAAAATTTTCCATTAGTAAGAAGCCGTAGTCATTTTCGAGAGGTTCAGAGGCCAAGAGCGACATCTACTGGTGAAACTAATTAGAAAAAAAAAAAAACAATCTTAAAGCTATGTAGATTTCCCCTTTCATATTCATTGTTTCCACATTATGTCCAGAATGTTTATATAGTGCCCTATCAGTCCATGTCTATAAAGGTATAATATTAAAGTTTTCATGTATCTGTGTTTTAAATATGGGCATGCATAGTACTATAATTAATTTAGAAAATGTTTGTACCATGGTTCAAAACAATATTTAACCGTATAATCCCTGAATGTTTTGTCTTGTATTGGTGGATGGGGGGGGGCACCACAAAGCATTTATGCCTAGGGCACCAAAATAGCTAGCGCCGGCCCTGGCTATATGTATTTAGTTTTTTGAATCCCCAGCCATGAAAATGAGTGACTTCCAGCAACAGTCTCGAGTTGAGAAAGAGGGCGCTGTGACGTGTACGGAGGAAGGAGTCTTCTTCACTATACAGTAGAGCAGGGCGGTAAACCGAAAATTTACCGTTACCGAAATTCATCATGATGACCGACGTAATTTTGACCATGTCGGTAAATTCGGTAATTTAATAAAACAAGAAAATATAGTCTTTTCATCCCGCTTTGACTCTGTGTTGTTCGGCTATGTTCATTCCCCTTTAAGAAAGCAGACAGTGTGCTTACGTATGGAGTCACGTGGTTTTCAGGAAGCCAAACAAACAGAAGCCTGGTAGGCTAACGCTAGCGGCTAACGCTACAAGTAAACGGGATGGAGTTGGGCTTAAGTTAGCTTCGCCAAACTTTCACCCGACATTAAATAAACTCTTGGCGGGTTCCAGACGGGATTTCACCCGCTATCCTCCCTGGTTCTCTCGATTTCAGGAGAGGATGCTTTCAGTGCTTTCTTCTGGTAGCCAAGCCGCAGGCTAACACTAGCAGCTAACAGCGGCTACAAATGAACGTGATGGAGTCGGATAGCGGCTGTAACCTTGTCGAAACGGCTGAAATTAACGAGTGGACTGGGCAAGGACTTCATGTACCAATCATTATGTCGTGTTATTTAGCATCTCTGTGTGATTTCTCTGAAAGCTTTCATGATGGTAAAGCACTCAGCATAAAGTATAATCCAACAGTGAAGCCTATATATAATATGACAGTTTAATGGCCACAGCTATTTTTCTGTATGTGTTTGTTTTATTCTGCCATCATAAAACCTTAAATGTTTCAGTGGCATCAGAGCAATACAGCTTTAATCTGGTTGTGTCTGTGTGGGGGGTGCATGTATTAAAAATGTTCTGGAAAGAAAAAACTGAAATCTTGACGTAAACACTTGTGTTGAATAATTATGTCACAGCAGCCATTACCAATAAATTGTCTGAAGTGTACTGTTAAAGCTGCAAGTCATTTGTGTTAGAATGACATGTTTGCACAGTCGTCATATTGATTTTTATAATGTTGTACATTTTTCAAGTCATACAAGCTGTTATAAATGTTCACACTCGAATTCTTAGTGTTTACAAGATTTTTTTTTAGACTTAATGTTTAGACTGCATGTGCAATTGTTAAATTGAAAGCTGATAAATAAATTTAACGAGAAACGGTTAATTTGTATTCCATGCACTGATTCAAATTTTTTAAATTATATAACAGTCCGCTTGGGCGAATTTATCGTCATTTATCGTTATCGAGGTAAATCTGCTCAATTTATCGTGATACGTACTTAAGGCCATTTCGCCCAGCCCTACTATACAGCCGTATTGTTGTATGAGAAGGACTAAGGATTCAGCTGATTTTGTGGATTAATACATTTATTTTTCGCATCACGCCAGCCAACAGCAGCAGAAAAATCTTGCTGGACGAGGGAGAGGCGTTTTTGGGGTTTCAAAAGGTTCCCATTCACCGATAGATATTGGCCAAAACAAGCCCTACTACTGTGGGACCACCAAGTGAGTAAACATCGTGTTTTGTATTATTTCAAATACTGGGATCATTTTAATATGTAGGGGGTTTGCATTTTGTGACATGCTCCTTGTCTTCCCGCCAACGACCAGCGGCTTGTCGCACATCCCCCCGCCGGGAGAGCACTACTCGGCTTATTCCCCTCTTCAAATGCCCGGTGTTCCGTCAAATTTTCCGACCGATCAGAAATTGCAACTTTGAGTTAAAAATAGCCGCGAATACAGCGATTACAAAGTAAACACTGCAAACTTTCTTTAGATAAAGGACTACTTACGTTTGATCATGGATTGGCATGTAAATGTTCAGCGGTCATTGTCCAGCTGCTTCCCCAGCGAGCTCTCCTGTCCGTATTAGCAGGGGAACGAGCTGTAAATTGCTCTCCGCCGGGCGGTTTGCCGATTGGCAAAGACAACCGACAACCCAGTCGTCATGTGAAAGGATCTGGGCTAGTTACAGTATGTGTGATTTTCCGCTGAAAAGACTGAAACATCAGCTAGCATGCCGGCTAGCTGTCACGCCTCTTGGTTTGTTTACATTCTACAAAGCCAGGGAAGGGAAATGACATAAGCCTGATTTAGGTGGCATAAAATATCGTTCGGGAGGTGCGACAGTAAAGGTGAAGTCGACAGTTTTGACCATTATTGAGTAATTTTGCCATGTCGTCTTGAATAAATGCATTTTTATTATTTCATATTCCATTTAGCACAAGACTGTTATTTGGCATGACCATGCCATTTATTTAGCTATTGGGGAAAATACTTGGATAAAAATAATATCCTGTAAAAATATTGGAGTAAAGAGACTGAAACAATGACATTTTGCGGCTCTCTTCGTCACGTTTTCCTCGTTCTGAATAATTCCCCCTCAACGGGCTGACTGGTCCTTCTCAAGCCATTTATTTAGCTATTGGGGAAAATACTTGGATAAAAAGAATATCCTGTAAAAATATTGGAGTAGAGAGACTGAAACGATGACATTTTGTGGCTCTCATCGTCGCGTTTTCCTCGTTGTGAATAATTCCCCCTCAATGGGCTGCATACTAAATCAGATGAAATCCTGACTCCGCTGACGTCATCCACCTGTTGGGGACGCTAGAGCCCTATAATGGTAGGCGTGGCTAAGATTAAAAGACTAATTTCTCGTCATCTGCGCTTTGCTAAATTGTTGTATATAGTCGAACCGTCCCAAAATATGATTCTAATTCACATAATAATCCTATTTAAGACTTTTTTTCTCGTGTCGTACGCACTTTAATCACACTTTTATGACGCGTGATTTTATGAATTAATTTTAAAATTATTTCCAGAAATTGTATTTACTTTAAATAATTTTATAGCCAGCCAGTGAAATATTTTCCTCCAACAAGGGTGGCGTCACAGTTCAAATAAATTACTTGGATAATAGATTACTATTAGAGTCAAAGGCAGTTAATGAGCTAATGTGCAATTAGAATAAACCAGGAACATAACAGCACTCTATAAATAATGAATTTAAATTCAGTATTCGGCGGGATTTTATTGAAAGTCCTATTAAGGAAATACTGATAACTCAAAATAAGTTAAAGCATGGTTAAAATAATCAAATGTGTAAATTTATATGTGAGTTAGCACAGTTAAGTCGCCCATGTTTTAAGAAAGCAAAAACTAGGGGTGTTCCGATCATGTTTTTTTGCTCCCGATCCGATCCCGATCGTTTTAGTTTGAGTATCTGCAAAATGGATAAGTGTATATTTCCCGATCCGATTGCTTTTTTTTTTTTTGCTCCCGATTCAATTCCAATCATTCCCGATAATTTTTCCTGATCATATACATTTTGGCAATGCATTAAGAAAAAAATGAATAAAACTCGGACGAATATATACATTCAACACACAGTACATAAGTACTGTATTTGTTTATTATGACAATGAATCCTCAAGATGGCATTTACATTATTAACATTCTTTCTGTGAGAGGGATCCACGGATAGAAAGACTTGTAATTCTTCTAAGGATAAATGTGACTTTGTATATTGTGACTAAATATTGCCATCTAGTGTATTTGTTGAGCTTTCAGTAATAGATACTGCAGCCATTCAACCCAAATGCATGATGGGAAGTGCAACCATGACTGTGCGTAGGGGCACCAATTGATATATCTTCTCTGCGTTGGGAGAGAACATAGGGTGTTAAGAAAATGATCAACTACTACCTTTCTTCCCCATATTGCCTCCCACGTTAATTTTAATTGCTGAGAGAGGGAATGTAAGGATTTAGCCAAATAAAAAAAGGCTCCAAAGGCTGTCAAAATTCTCTCTACTCATTATACGCTGCATTTAGCTCTATATATTGGTAAAACGGCGCCTTTATAGACTGAACGCGACAATGCGTGAGTGGGTTCTGCAGCACATGCGTTAAATATGTAACGTGATTAATTAAGAAAAAATAATTACCGCAGTTAACGCAATAAATTTGATAGCCCTACTATAGGCCAAAACTACTCTGGATGAGTGTTAGACATTTTGTCTGTAACGTTATATACAATTAGAAAACAATTTAAATAATAAAAAATATATATAAAAATAAGGCATGTCCGATATTTTTTTGCCGATTCCGATACTTTGAAAATGACGGGATCGGACCTGATCGATCGGGAGATCGGGACATCTTTAGCAAAAACTCTTATTTATTCCTGTCAAGGATGTACATGTATAAATGTCTTTTTTTTCCCGAAAAATCTATTTCATTTAAAGCAACACTAGGTAACTTTTCAACCTTTCTAAAATATTTTCATGACATTTGTGATGTGTAAACTGACAACTAGTTGAATGACCCCTCTTTTATATATTGAGGGGTTCTGTATCGCTTTCACCAGCAGTAATTAACTTTGAGGAGGGTGGCAGGGACCCTGCCACACACAAAAAATATGTGCTTACTGCTTTATGGCATCGGTCACTTCCCCCATTTATTATAAAGATGATGCTAACGATTATGGGTGAATTCTGCAATGAAGGCAGAGTAACAAAAAGACAAAAAGTTTTGTCCGAGGAGGAAAAAGAAAGAGAGGCTACCAGGATATATAGAATAAACATTGACCCTGCTTTCAGGGGCAGTTTACATGGCGACTCTGCGACACGAAGGCGCAATGACTGTGTTGCGCAGTAGCCTCTCGTTCGTATGGTGTCGGCGAAGACGGAGGGTAAAGACGCAAACCTTGGAATCCTGCCTCCAAAGTAGAAGAATTCAATTGTGGGGGCTTGAGGGGGGATATCTCCGCATGCATATCAAAAGCTTCCGCGGCGCAGGACCACGCCGATAACGTCAGCACTCATACACGTAACATTAGGCGTGCACAGTGGTGCTACTAAACATTAAAAACAGCAAATATGGCGGAATGTCGGCTTTCATTTACTGTTTTTATAATATTTTTAATTTAAATAGGTTGAATGTTTCCATTTTTGTGCCTTTTTGAACAAAAGAAAATGCCATTGCTTGGAGTGGGCGGGCATGTTGTCTTCCGGGCTGAGGAGGTCAAAGTGCATCTTCGCTGTCGCCTTTTAAATCTGCACTGCCCCCTGGCATGAATACTACATCGTTTTCTTGCGGAATTTAGACATTGTTCGAATGGAGACGGATCCATATAAATAGAAACATTAAATTTTTTGTCTTCTCGGAGAGTCACCATGTAAACTAGAGCTGTCCCGACTAGTCGACGCTGTCGGCGTCATCGATGACGTAAATGCGTTGACGCGCAAAACTTTCCGTCGACGGGTAATGACGGGTTTAAAAAAAAATTACATGCGGATAAAGTTTAGAATGGCGGGCGCTCGCGATGCAAGCGGTTGTTACTGGCACCACCCGCTGTTATTTCAATGTGACCAGCTTTGTCAGATTGAGCAAAGAGGACGAAAGTGGGCGAGCGAGAGAGAGGGAGCGAGATCGGTGAGTTGGGAAAGTGCGCGGGTTGCGTGGAGTTCAGTTGCTGCATCCCCCATGTTTTTGTTTTGGTCAATAAAAGTATCCATAAAGAGCCATCCGACGCCTCTCGGTGTTTTTATGCACGCCGCCGTCTTCCTGAGGAGGAAATCGGACGAACTGACGACAACGAGCCAAGTGAATCGCCGGTTCACTCCTTAGTACGGCAAGGAGTTGAAAACACCGCCAATTACCAAAAAGGGCACATGGTGACACATGAAAGTGACATAAAGCTAAAAAACAGACCAGAATAGCCAGAGCCTGGAATTATTTCAAGGAAAATATGGAGGATGCCACTGTGTGAAATCTTTGCTAAGCTGAGCTCGCATACCACGGTAGCACGTCGGCTATGAATGAACACTTGAAGTGCCGTCACCCAACTATAATTTTCGAGGACAACAAGAAACAACAAGCTAGCGGATTGTAAGTCCATACAACTTTCCAACTATGTTTTTTAAAATGGAAGTCACCTTTATGTGCATCGTATCAACGTGCATTTTTATTTAATACAATAATTAATATATATATTACATAATTATATATATTTTTTAAATTATTATTAAATTTATTAGGATCATGGAAGCTCCCACTTGGGGAAAATATATACATATATCCTGTATATACATAATATAATAAAAATATATATGGAAACAGCACTGGCCTACTTACTGTAATCCATGACTGCACTAATGTTGTTAGTTACTTTATGTTATAAAGTATCATTGTGTATATACGTACATATAGTAGTATACTATAAAATTAATACTATATATTTAATATTTGTTACTGTGAGTATATGTGCCTCTCATTCAAAATAATTGTGGTAATATTTCAGTGTGCCCTCTACTTTATCTATTTTCAGGTTAAAATAAACAAAAGTTGAACAGTTTTTCCCCTCCCCCAAAAATGCGGAATGCACAGCAGAAAAAGCATCTGAACTCACACAAAGTATTCTGAAAATGGTTGTCCGGGACATTGCAATTCATTTTAACATTTAGAACAATATAGACAATGACATACCACAAAAAGAGTGAGAATTGTTTTGACTGCTGTTAAAGAGGTGAAGTCTCAGTGTTTCCGTTTACATTTTTTTTGCACTAGTTAATGCCAACAGCATTTGACGTCATTGTTTGTGATTTATTATTGATATTTATGTAATTTATTTATACGTTAATAAAGAATTCAGGTGTTCCAAAATGTTTTTGTTAATTAATAAGCTTCAACAAAAATTTCATTAATAAAGTAGTAAAAAAAAATAAGAAATTATTAGATTAGTCGACTAATCGTAAAAATAGTCGGCTGACTAATCAGGAGGAAATTAGTCGTTTGGGACAGCCCTAATGTAAACGGCCCCTCAGTCGCTAGCTGACGAGTTCGGGTGGGGTGGGGGAGTTAGCCCCCTTAAGCCACACGGTTCCTACCCGTCATATACTATTATTTAGCCACAACTGGATTCATTACCTTATTACTTTTCATCCTTCACACAACCACTGGAAACAGAAATGTTGTTTAATCCATCTGATCTAAAATCATGATTTTACGACACTATGCGGCTGTGCGCTGGTCCTCATTGGAAATGCTTTCTTCTTTAAGGCAAAACAGTACCGCTTTTGTCCACTGGCGTCGCTAAAATCAACCAAAACTGAAAAGTTACCAATTGTTTCTTAAAAAAAAATATTTTTGTTTTTTAATAATTTGTAATTTTTTTTTTCTCCTGGAATGAATATTAAACAGAACCTGCTCATCATCAGGACGACACAGTGGCAATAAACAATTGTAAGTTTGTGATCCAGCGTCGGTTTAATGTTCTCTAAAAGTTGGACGGCAGATAAAAAACTAAATTAATGAAATGATCATCAAACTTTGACACTATGTTGCACCCAAATTTAATGCCGTAAAAGGCAAAGATATTCACAATTATCGTCGCCCATCTGTCGAGGATACCTCCCTAGTAGGAGTTAACCCCGAAATTCACCTAAAACTTCCTGTTCAATGTCACGCAGAGGTCCCTGAAACTTTTACTTTTGGTGATCATCATGGGTGTCGCATTTTCCAGATGGTAGAAAATTAGAATTACAACGCCTGGAATTCAGCTATTATGTTAGCTTCAAAACCAAATTTCTGTTCGCCTTTTGACTTTGCTTTTTAAGACCTTTTGATCAACTGGTGAAGCTGGTTTAAGGGCAATTTTTTTATCCAGCATTTCAGGGGTGTGTTAATTCTGAAAATAGACTTGTTTTTCCCGATCACACCTGAACATAGCGTGCTTGATCTGAGTGCATCATGGCAACATTTTGTTTGCGAGCATCTCAAGTAAGGCATTAGTTCAATGAACTGAACATCTCTGATAAAAGGACAGGAACAGACACATGAGAGCACTGGGTTTCTTTGGTCTATATGATATCATCAGAATGGAGTATTCAAGTCCATTTGGGAATTTCAACAGGGCATGGATGAATTTCAATAACTCACAGTGTATTCGTTTCATACAGTCCAATCATTTTCTATGGCACTTGTCCTCAGAAATTGGCAGTGAGCTCAGTTTGAAGCCGGCTGAGTCAAAGAATAAGATACATGAAAAAACATTTTCTTTAACACTGACAACCATTGACACAATATGTTGAAATGGTGATATATCGCAATAGGTTATCGATATGCTCCCGTCAAGAATCGAAATATCGTTTTAAAAAGGTGTCATTGTTTAAAAAAACAAAAAAAGGAACCAACAAGTTGCTCCCAAAATCGTCCACTAGAATAGTGTCTCTGTGAACTAGATGGCTGCCATTGATGGTGCTAGAAGCCCATCCATTTAGACCGCGTGGGGAAAATGAAACCAGAGTAATCGCAGCCAGTCTTTCCGAATTTCGAGGCATTTACGGGTCACTTTCTGTTCATTTGAGGGTATTTACAGTTGACTTCCTGTTGAGTTTGAGTCACTGCCTATTCATTTGGGGAGATTCCCGGGTCCCTTCCTGTTCTGTAACCCAAAATCAACAGGAAGTGACCCGGAAATGCCACAAAATTAGCAAGAAGTAACCCAGAAATGCCACGAAATCAACAGGAACTTCAGGAAGTGACTGAAAATCAACAGCACGTGACCTGAAATGGTCCAAAATTCTTCATTCATTTGATTCATTTCAGGTCATGATTTTCCTTGTCACGACAGCAAATATATACAGCTCATATAAACATATAACAAGACAGAGCAGCAAAACTACTGTATTTTTCGGACTATAAGTCGCACCTGAGTATAAGTCGCACCAGCCATGAAATGCCCAACGAAGAGGAAAAAAAAAACATATAACTGGAGTATAAGTCTCATTTTGGGGGGAAATTTACTTGATAAAATCCAACACATTGAACAGATAATTCATCTTGAAAGGCAATTTAAAATAAAAATACAATAGAGAACAACATGCTAAATAAGTGTACAGTATGATAATGTTACATGATGTAGGAACAACGAAATGCGAATGTGGGTGGTATGTTAAAGTAACATACAGTGGGGCAAATAACTATTTAGTCAACGACTAATTGTGCAAGATCTCCCTCTTGAAAATATTAGAGGCCTGTAATTGTCAACATGGGTAAACCTCAACCATGAGAGACAGAATGAAAAAAAAAAGAAAATCACATTGTGTGATTTTTAAATAATTTATTTGCAAATCATGGTGGAAAATAAGTATTTGGTCAATACCAAAAGTTCATCTCAATACTTTTGTTATGTACCCTTTGTTGGCAATAACGGAGGCCAAACGTTTTCTGTAACTCTTTACGAGCTTTTCACACACTGTTGCTGGTATTTTGGCCAATTCCTCTGGCTTCTCTAGAGCAGTGATGTTTTGGGGCTGTCATTGGGCAACACGGACCTTCAACTCACTCCACAGATTTTCTATGGGGTTGAGATCTGGAGACTGGCTAGGCCACTCCAGGACCTTGACATGCTTCTTAAGGAGCCACTCCTTTGTTGCTCTGGCTGTGTGTTTGGGATCATTGTCATGCTGATGGCATCTTCAATCTATCAATACATGGCCCCATTCATTCATTCATTCATTTTCCATGCCGCTTTTCCTCACGAGGGTCGCGGAGGTGCTGGAGCCAATCCCAGCTAACTACGGACAGTAGGCAGGGGACAATTCACAACAATTCAGAGTGTTCAATCAGCCTACCATGCATGTTTTTGGGATGTGGGAGGAAAACAGAAACCCACGCAGGCACGGGGAGAACATGCAAACTCCACACAGGAAGGCCGAAGCCCGGGATTGAACCCTTGATCTCAGAACTGTGAGGCTACGTGCTAACCATTCAGCCACCGTGCCGCCTGGACCCTTTCATTCTTTCCTTTCCACAGATCGGTCGTCCTGGTCCCTCTGCAGAAAAACAGCCCCAAAGCATGATGTTTCCACCCCCATGCTTCACAGTGGGTATGGTGCAAATCAGTATTCTTTTTCCTCCAAATACGAGAACCTGTGTTTCTACCAAAAAGTTCTATTTTGGTTTCATCTGACCAGAACACATTCTCCCAGTCCTCTTCTGGATCATCCAAATGCTCTCTAGCGGACCGCAGACGGGCCCGGACGTGTACTTTGTTCAGCAGGGGGACACGTCTGGCAGTGCAGGATTTGAGTCCTCGGCGGCGCACTGTGTTATTGATAGTAGCCTTTGTTACTATGGTCCCACCTCTCTGAAGGTCATTCACTAGGTCCCCCCGTGTGGTTCAGGGATTTTTGCTCACCGTTCTTGTAATCATTTTGACGCCACGGGGTGAGATCTTGTATCGAGCCCTACGTCGAGGGAGATTATCAGTGGTCTTGTATGTCTTCCATTTTTCTAATAATTGCTCCCACAGTTGATTTCTTTACACCAAGCGTTTTACCTATTGCAGATTCAGTCTTCCCAGCCTGGTGCAGGTCTACAATTTTTTGTCTGGTGTCCTTCGACAGCTCTTTGGTCTTGGCCATAGTGGAGTTTGGAGTGTGACTGACTTAGATTGTGGACAGGTGTCTTTTATACCGATAATGAGTTAAAACAGGTGCCATTAATACAGGTAACGAGTGGAGCCTCGTTCCACCTCGTGAGAAGAAGTTAGCCCTCTTTGACAGCCAGAAATCATACTTGTTTGTACGTGACCAAATACTTATTTTCCACTCTAATTTGGAAATAAATTCTTTAAAAATCAAGCAATGTGATTTTCTGTTTTTTTTTTTCCACATTCTGTCTCTCATGGTTGAGGTTTACCCATGTTGATAATTACAGGCCTCTCTAATCTTTTCAAGTAGGAGAACTTGCACAATTGGTGGTTCACTAAATACCTAATTTTCGGACTATAAGCCGCTACCTTTTTCCCTCATTTTGAATCCTGCGGCATATAGTCCATATAGTCCATATAGTCCATATAGTGGCTTATTTGTTGATTTATTTGGGTTAATAGGTAACACTATATTTGACAGCAGCATCATAAGACTATCATAAGAACATCATAATTATGACATGACACTATCATGGGCAATACTGAATGCTTATGATAGATGTCAATATGTGTCATGTGGCATATTATTTCATTAACTCCATTTATGTCCCGCTCAGATCTTTTACGGCCATTCAAAAGTGAGATCATTTGCTGGATGACACTAACCGACCTCTATTATAAGCATTCATTAATGCTTATGACCTTGTCATGTAATAATTATGACTGCCATATGACAGTATTATGGCACCACTATCCAAGAAAATGTTACCAAATACCATAACTAGCAGATGATACTAACCGACCTCTATTATAAGCATTCATTAATGCTTATGACCTTGTCATGTAATAATTATGACTGTCATATGACAGTATTATGGCACCACTATCCAAGAAAATGTTACCAAATACCATAACTAGCAGTTAATGAAAGAACTGGCACAGTAACTGAAGATATAATTAGCACAGAACATGAATTTTGATTGCTATTTACATCTGTGGCACCGCAATGCATGCTAGGAGGAATGTTGGATGACAACAGTGTTGAAAGCAGGTGGCAGCAGAGGTTGACTGTCTCCCCCAAGGGAGCAGTGATGGTCAAATGAAGCTTTTAGAATCAATAAGGCTTTGCACCCAATTGGTTCAAAGCTTAATGGTGGTTCATTTGGTCTCATGACAGTCTTATGATGCCATTGTCAAATGAAGTGTTACCAGTTAATATCTTTTGGTGTAAATATCCCATAATACAATGAGGACAACTGCGGCTTATAGTCCAGTGCGGCTTATCTATGAACAAATGCCACTTACATGTCGAATTTGATGGGTGGTGGCTTATAGTCAGGTGCGCCTTATAGTCCAGAAATTACGGTACTTATTTGCCCCACTGTATATCGTGATACTTTGTATCCCAAAAGGTTATCGATATGCTCCTGCCAAGAATCGAGATATCGTTTTAAAAAGGTGTCAATGTCTAAAATAAAAATAAAAATGAACCAACAAGTTGCTACCAAAATCTTCCACCATTATAGTGTCTCAGTTAACTCTAAGGCTGCATTGACGGTGGTCGACGCCCAATCCATTTAGATGTTGTGACGTCACGTGAATAAGGTCTTTAGTCGAATCATCTCAGAATATGATTATAATTCACATAATAATGCTGCTTAAGGACTTTTTTCATCCTGCCGTACGCACTAAGACCTGCAGTATGAACCTAGACTTGAAAGCATCAGGAGGTGCCGATCCCTGTTTTCGGGACCAATGTAACCAGTCTGATGGAGCTGCGCCGCACGGCGCAATCCGTCGCCCTCGTCCAGGTTAGGACTCGCACCAGCTCTGGACGGCGCGTCCAGCACGGCATTGCGAGCGCGCTAACCGCTGAGCCAAAAGCCCAGGCTAGCAGCTTTTGATTCCAGTGTTTCTATGCAATGCACCCAACGGACCTTCATGCACCCCTTACACAATGTTGGAAAAAGTAATCCAGAATCTGCAGTTCTTCCGAAATGCAAATTATCATCTCGCGTCACTCACGTTGGTACAAAATGTTTTTTGACCGCTATTGTTATTGAAATCAACACTGTCATCAATGTTCTCCCTCGCAGTGGTCGCGCTGGACATCGGCTCAGCGTCTTAACGAGCGTGTCACAGCTTTAAGTGGCCGTTCATGCCGCCGAATCTCATGAGACCTTGAAATAAAGCCACGTAAACTCCCGACAAATAAATGCAAAGTGGTGAAAATGAGTCATTTGAATGCCTGGCACGGCTTTAATAACATTCGTCGGCGGTGAATGCTGAGTGACTGAACAAAAAAATAAATGGCAATGAACCTGACATTAAAAATTCTTTTTTATGGGGGAGAGATAAAAAGTTGTTGGGATTCCGATTGCAAGATTATAAAAGCTTGCTACGATGTTTTTAACATGTGTTTTTTGACCTTTAAAGACCAATCGTAGCATCAAGTTTTTAAAGAACACTTTCTTTTGACGGTGTTGCGTTTTTGCCTACAGTTATTACTTTTCACACACTCAAAATACAAAAGTTGGCGTGCTATGAAAGGAGAAGTGGATAACCTCGGGGACCTTTAAGCTTCTAAACGGCCGTGGCTACTTGGCTGTCAATGAGTAATGTGATGAGTAATTCCAAGTGCCGAGTGCTACTTGGCTGGAGGTCACAAGGTGAGTCAGGGAGGGTGAAGGGATCCCACTGACATCCTGATTTTTTTCCCTCCTTTTTTTCCTACTGCATGAATTAAACACACAACAAATAAAACCATAGTAATTGTAAAAAGCGTTTTATTGACTTTGTTTTCTGCTGTGAATGGAATCACATATTAATTGAGTAATTTACTAATGAACTATTTTGAATAATTACTTTGAGACAGTGTTGATCTAAAATGGACATATCATTTTTAGTAAATGATCGGCATCCCGATCGATCGGGTCCAATCATGCCATTTTCAAAGTATCGGAATCGGCAAAAAAAATCGGACATGTCTTTTTTTAATATGCTGTATATATATAATTTCTAATTAAATCGTTTTCTAATTGTATTTAATGTTACAGACAAAATGTCTTACACTCATCCAGAGTCTTTAGTTTTGGCTTAAAGTAGGGCTATCAAATTTATTGCGTTAACGTTGGTAATTATTTTTTTTTTTTAATTAATCACGTTAAAATATTTAACGCAATTAGCGCATGCGCTGCACGACCCACTCACGCATTGCCGCACTCAATCTATAATGGTGCCGATTTACCTATATATAGAGCTAAAAGGCAGCGTATAATGAGTAGATTGAATTTTGGCAATCTTTGGAGCCTTTTTTAAATTGGCTTAAACCTTAAAATCCCTCTCTCAACATTTCAAAATGTCGTGAGGAAGAAAGGTAGTAGTTGATCTTTTTTCTTAACACCCTATGTTATTTCCCAACACAGAGAAGATATATCAATTGGTGCCATATATCAATTGGTGTCATGGCTGCACTTCCCATCATGCATTTGGGCATGGCTACAGTATCATTTACTGAAAGGTCAACAAATACACTAGATGGCAATATTTAGTCACAATATACAAAGTCACTTTTATCCTTTAAGAATTGCAAGTCTTTCTATCCGTGGATCCCTCTCACACAAAGAATGTTAATAATGTAAATGCCATCTTGAGGATTTATTGTCATAATAAACAAATACAGTACTTAAGTACTGTATGTTGAATGTATATATTCGTCCGAGTTTTATTTATGTTTTTTCTTAATGCATTGCCAAAATGTACAGTATATGATCGGGAAAAATTATCGGGAATGATTGGAATTGAATCGGGAGAAAAAAAAAGCAATCGGATCAGGAAATATCGAGATGGGCAGATACTCAAACTAAAACAATTGGGATCGGATCGGGAGCAAAAAAACATGATCGGAACAACCCTAATTTTTAGTAAAACATTCTCTATTTGAATAAGTATTTTTTAAAATAATTTTTTCATTTTGGCTGCCATTGACGCCGATAAACATCCAATCCGTGTGGGGGCCTGTTGAACAGGGAAAGAAGGGGGGGGGGCTATAAGATCAGTGATTGGGAGGGGTGGAGTGTACACAAATCAGCTCTGTGATCTAAAAACCAGTAATCGTGTGAATCCCTTGTGAGTGTAAGCCCGTTGGCAACCGACCCTACGCTGCCCCATCCCCAATTCCGGCACTGAGGCCCCCCACCCGAGCGCGCCCAATCAAATCCAGCCATGCGCGAGCCCCATCAAACATGCGACAGCCACGTAGACGAGCGGACACGCCGCGTGGGCGCCACCCCAGGGCCACGGCCCCCTCCTAGCTGTTGGGGGTGAGGAGCCAGCGCAGCCCATCCTCCCCTCCTGCGGCCCAGCAAAGGGGCCATCATCATAACCCCCCAGGTATCCAGGGTGGTCCCCTGGGCCACCCGCTCCCCCATCAACCGGCCTTCAGCGATGGGAAGAGGGGACTCACCCCCAAACCCCACGCCCACCCACGTCCGCCCACCCGGCCGCAGCCCCCCACCAAGCCCAGGGCAGGGCACGGTACCCCGCCGGAGCAAGCGACGCCCAGCCGACACACCGACATCCAGCCAGCGCCCCGCGACAGAGCTCAGGGCGTATAACCAGACAGAGAAGAGAGGTGAAAGCGGAAACAGGGGAACGCCGAAGAGCCGCCGCGGGGCGACGCGAGACCGGAGCCCCGACCTTCAACCACATTTAAGCTAGCTGACATGTCCGATGCAAGTTAGCCAATTCTTCTTTTGTTGTACTCAGATACTTTGTTGTACTCAGATACTAATGTTTTTTTTTTTTGAAAATACCGTTTGAGGCTAAGCTCAGGTATTTCATTATTTTTTAATGAAAGTGAATTCTGCATAGTCTGAAGAAACACTCGGGAATTTTATTTTGTATTCGCATTCAATGCTCCTTTGAAAGTGCAATCTTAGCAAGCCTTTGTTTTCCATCTCCTAAAACTGATTCTGCAACGCATTAAATGTTCCTAATCTGATTACTCGATTAGTCGAACTAACCAGTTGATAGATTAATCGACTACTAAAATAATCGATAGCTGCAGCCCTGATTTAGTATATCATCCACTTATCGTGCAAATCGACAGTCAAAATAATCTTTTGTGGCACATATTGTGGTAGATATTGAGCTCTTTAGTTATTTGGATGCTTCAACCATATGAAAGCCATAAATTGGACTTGCATAACTCCTAAACGATGTCGCTCACTTGACATACATGAATATGAATGTGGTCAATTCAGTACACTTAAGTTGTTATTTTCCCACAGTGCCCACAAAACGATGGCGCCGCCATCACTGAGAAATGTTTTATATGTTGCCCTCTTCTGTTTTTGCATCTCATTTAAATGTTTTATCTGTTTGCTCTCACCGTAATGTTACTTTAAGTTACAGTGGGGCAAATAAGTATTTAGTCAACCACCAATTGTGCAAGTTCTCCTACCTGAAAAGATTAGACAGGCCTGCAATTGTCAACATGGGTAAACCTCAACCATGACAGACAGAATGTGGAAAAAAAAAAAACTGAAAATCACATTGTTTGATTTTTAAAGAATTTATTTCCAAATTACAGTGGAAAATAAGTATTTGGTCACCTACAAACAAGCAAGATTTCTAGCTGTCAAAGAGGTCTAAGAGGCTCCAATTGTTACCTGTATTAATGGGACCTCTTTTAACTCATTATCGGTATAAAAGACACCTGTCCACAACCTCAGTCATTCACACTCCAAACTCCACTATGGCCAAGACCAAAGAGCTGTCGAATGACACCAGAGACAAAATTGTAGACCTGCACCAGGCTGGGAAGACTGAATCTGCAATAGACTGAATCTGCAATAGGTAAGACGCTTGGTGTAAAGAAATCAACTGTGGGAGCAATTATTACAAAATGGAAGACATACAAGACCACTGATAATGTCCTCGATCTGGGGCTCCATGCAAAATTCTATCCCCGTGGCATCAAAATGATAACAAGAACGGTGAGCAAAAATCCCAGAACCACACGGGGGAACCTAGTGAATGACCTACAGAGAGCTGGGACCACAGTAACAAAGGCTACTATCAGTAACACAATGCACCGCCAGGGACTCAAATCCTGCTCTGCCAGACGTGTCCCCCTGCTGAAGAAAGTACACGTCCGGGTCCGTCTGCGGTTCGCTAGAGAGCATTTGGATGATCCAGAAGAGGACTGGGAGAATGTGTTATGGTCAGATGAAACCAAAATAGAACTTTTTGGTAGAAACACAGGTTCTCGTGTTTGGAGGAGAAAGAATACTGAATTACATCCGAAAAACACCATACCCACTGTGAAGCATGGGCGTGGAAACATCATGCTTTGGGGCTGTTTTTCTGCAAAGGGACCAGGACGACTGATCTGTGTAAAGGAAAGAATGAATGGGGCCATGTATCGAGAGATTTTGAGTGAAAATCTCCTTCCATCAGCAAGGGCATTGAAGATGAGATGTGGCTGGGTCTTTCAGCATGACAATGATCCCAAACACACAGCCAGGGCAACAAAGGAGTGGCTTCGTAAGAAGCATTTCAAGGTCCTGGAGTGGCCTAGCCAGTCTCCAGATCTCAACCCCATAGAAAATCTGTGGAGGGAGTTGAAAGTTCGAGTTGCCCAACGACATCCCCAAAACATCACTGCTCTAGAGGAGATCTGCATGGAGGAATGGGCCAAAATACCAGCAACAGTGTGTGAAAAGCTTGTGAAGAGTTACAGAAAATGTTTGGCCTCTGTTATTGGTACATACCAAAGTATTGAGATTAACTTTTGGTATTGACCAAATATTTATTTTCCACCATGATTTGCAAATAAATTCTTCAAAGGGCAACTGAAGAGCTTTCCGGATTTTGGTGTAATTTTACGAATATCAACTTTGGACGAGTTGGTCAAAACAACCATGACATTATCAACACGTAATTGCAAGGATAATTTGCGTTTTTTTCTTTTTTTTTGCACTCCGTTAAATGTCCCTTCCCAAACCCGGAAGTTCCCCGACGCAACAGAAGATTAGTATCCACAGCTAGCATAGCAGCAACAACTATATTAGTGATATTTCCACCAAAGGTAACCATTCAGAATCGCTCTTTCGTGACGCTACCGATGGCAAAGGCTACCAGGAAAGATGATCTGCAATTAATCGCTACATGTTTGAACCTGAGGTGTCAGATGACGACGATTTGCTTGACACAGCAGACGTCGTCATGACGCCAGTTGACAGCTCAACACTTCACGAACGGCAGCATCATGATTTTTCTATTTGAGAGAATGCGATTACATGGTTGTATATATTTTCCATGCTCTCCACATAGCTAAAACTGGATATTAGGTTATGGGACAGCTCCTACCGATCTAAATATGGTAAAGCTAGCCCAAATGTGGCTAAATAAATGATATATGTTATTGATTTTTCAAAATAAATGAAAAAACAATTTTATTTTCCACGTGTTGCTGTAAACCTTCAAGTAATTACCCTTCCAAGAGTATGCCTGTGTCGTCAGGAGATCCCAGACGTGAGAGCCAAACTTGAGGGGCCTGAAGCACTGACAGGGTCATGAATTACATTAAAAAAAAATTTTTTTAAACCATAAATTGTAAACAACACCGACATATTTTGTTGACTGATTTAATGTATTCTATTGGTATATATTATATTGTAATTATATTACATTCTGAAACAATATTCAATAGGCCACAATAATAAGTGATACCAGATTTATGTTGAATCAGCATCGGCTTTCGTTGTCAGCTTTCAATGTTGTGTCACAATCTAAGTTATACCAAGCAAACAATGGTACACATCAAAGAACATAAATTTAGTAAGCAACACAGTTAGGATAGCAACGGACTAGCGCAACATTGGAAAATTACAATGGCTTAAGACTGAGAAGCAGTTTAGAGTGGGAAATATGTATTTACTCTTTTCTGTAGCATTAAGTGTTCTCTATACAAAGATAAATTATTATTAAAATATGAAGGTAACTAGATTTTTCTTTTAAAAATGTGTACTGTATGTATGACTAGTTTATGATTTCATTTCATCAAAATTTGCTACATTTATTTCTCCTAAGTCATCGTCATCTGATGTCGCAGATGGAACAAATTCAGCATCTGGCAGGCCTCATTGGATCTCTTCAGTCGTCATCGCTGGACACCGCATCACTTGGGTCATCATATGACTCAACCCACTCTCTCTTGATTTTGGGAAACTGGCTGGCGACTGACTTGCAACGCTTTTTTTCATCATGTTGAGCACAGGCGGTTTTTCCTATGGGCAATGTGGGCGACCGCCCAGGGCGCAATCTATTTGGGGGCGCACAAGCGCCCTCGAGGAAAAAAAAATAAAAAATAAATAAATAAATTCGCTAGTTTTCTAGACTAATACCGCTCATTTCCACGTCAAGTTAGTAGAGTGGGCGCTAGGGCGCCCCTTACCATGATGTCAGCTGCTGCTGAGAGTCATGTGGGTCAGGGAGGGGGCAGGGGGTGACGAGAGGGGGATCAGCTGCTCGCAACTGCAGAGTGAGTGAGCAGGACGAGTCTCAATCATTGTCAGAGGAAAAGCAAGGAGGGGAGCGGGGCTCCGTACCCTGTACAGCTTTTCACAGGCCACCTCATTATTCATGTGACTACTTTTTTCCAAGAAAGTCCATTAATGGGTCTATCATATTCCTCGTTCAATACTCTACAAGAAAAATATAACATATATGCATCTAAAATAATCCTAAACGATTTTATTAGCAATTTTAATACTCCTTTTAGCAAGGTTACTTGGGTATGCGGTATGCCGCTGCGTACGTTCCCATAGCAACCAGTCCTGTTATTGTCCTACGTCAAAAGCGCTGCATATTCTGAGAAGGAGAATAGGCGTAAGCGTAAGGTGCGCATTTTGAGCAGAGGACGGCCACCCCACCTGTTAGGATTAATCTGTGCGTCCATGAACGTATGTAAGTATTTCCTCTTCATGCCATAAAGTTCTTATGATAAGTTAGAGCCGTCATCAGCGCGACCGTTTCGTGTTTTTCCTGTTACGTCAGCTGGTTGATCCCACTCGTTCTCGCTGCGTCGAGGAAAGCGTTCTTTACTTTATATTCGCATTGCACATTTGCTTTAAGAGGGAAGGTGTTAGTTTAGCATCCTAAAATAATGTTGTACATCCATATGAGTGTAAAGTGCTTAGTTTTCGCCACTTTTATGGCCAAGATGACCGCACAAAGCGCGCACTCGAACCCCCCGCCCCCACCTTCGTGTTCATTTTACTGCACAAATATGTATGTGTGTCACGTGACTCAGAGTGAGTGGGCGGCGATCGGGCCCTTTTTTAATTGGCGAAATGAAAAGTTATCCGTCTGGAAATAAAAAAAGAAAGAAAAAAAAGCAGAAGAGGAGAAAAGGAAGCAAGACAGCGGTGAGTGTACTATGTTACTGTAGTTTTATGTCCTAATGTAGTCGAAGCACTGCAGACTAGTAGTAGTAAACCAATTAACTGCCTTAACTTGTTGTAACTAGCTTGTTAGCGTTTGCTAACAGCATTGCAGCATGCTAGCGTTTCTTCATACATAAAGATGTTACCTAGAACATTAAATCAGTGTTTAGAATCACCATACACACTGATCAGCCAGACTGATAAGATGTTACATGATTCGCTTCTGTGCCAGAATGTTATCCTTATTAAGTAAAAGCAATATAACTTACCAGCTAGTTAGTAGAATACGGTATGTGTAAAGGTACGTGTACTAAGCACAATAATAATAATCTGAAGTACATTTTGTTTATTAAGGCAATAAATAAGGATAGTGTGAAGTGAATGAATAATGCAATGGGGGGGGGGGGGGGGGGAAGCATTTTCAGTGTCCAAAAAATCGCTCTATGAGAGCAAAGCTTTATTAGACTTTTATTAAATATGCTATTGCTACAAGTCTAACTGTCCCCCTTACTTGCACATGCTCAAAGGGCCCCATGTTGCCTAGGGCCCCCGGGGACCCTTGCTACGCCTCTGGGCGGGGGATAGACTATTTGGGTCGTTTGGATGTCAGTGGGGGGGGGGGGGGGGGGGGGGGGCTGATGGGGTAGTTCGCCCAGGGCGCGAAAGTAGCCAGGACCGCCACTGATGTTGAGGGTTTCCGCCGCTTCATTTTTTTAATGTTTGGCTTCCTGGAAAAAAAAAAAATCACAGCAGCATGAAAATATTGGATGAATCCTAATTTTAATTTAATATTTTTTAATAATAATTTCTTGGTAATCAAATAATAATACACCAGTCAAAGCAGCATCTACAGTTATGGTCAAAAGTTTGCATACACTTGTGAAGAACATAATGTCATGGCTCTCTTGAGTTTCCAGTTATTTCTACAACTCTGATTTTTCTCCGATAGAGTGATTGGAACAGATACTTCTTTGTCACAAAAAACATTCATGAAGTTTGGTTCTTTTATGACTTTATTATGGGTTAACAGAAAAAGTGATCAAATCTGCTGGGTCAAAAATATACATACATGGATCTGAAAAAGCGAATCATTGACTTGAACAAGTCAGGAAAGTCACTTGGAGCCATTTCAAAGCAGCTGCAGGTCCCAAGAGCAACAGTGCAAACAATTGTTTGTAAGTATAAAGTGCATGGCACTGTTTTGTCACTGCCACGATCAGGAAGAAAACGCAAGCTATCACCTGCTGCTGAGAGAAAATTGGTCAAGAGGGTGAAGATTCAACCGAGAATCACCAAAAAGCAGATCTGCCAAGAATTAGAAGCTGCTGGAACACAGATGTCAGTGTCCACAGTCAAGCGTGTTTTGCATCTCCATGGACTGAGAGGCTGCCGTGCAAGAAGGAAGCCCTTGCTCCAAAAGCGGCACCTTAAGGCTCGACTGAAGTTTGCTGCTGATCACATGGACAAAGATAAGACCTTCTGAAGGAAAGTTCTGTGGTCAGACGAAACAAAAATCGAGCTGTTTGGCCACAATGCCCAGCAATATGTTTGGATGAGAAAAGGTGAGGCCTTTAACCCCAAGTACATCATGCCTACCGTCAAGCACGGTGATGGTAGTATTATGCTGTGGGGCTGTTTTGCTGCCAATGGAACTGGTGCTTCACAGAGAGTAAATGGGATAATGAAGAAGGAGGATTACCTTCAAATTCTTCAAGATAACCTAACGTCATCAACCCGAAGATTGGGTCTTGGGCGCAGTTGGGTGTTCCAACAGGACAATGACCCCAAACACACATCAAAAGTGGTAATGGAATGGCTAAATCAGGCTAGAATTAAGGTTTTCGAATGGCTTTCCCAAAGTCCTGACTTAAACCCCATTGAGAACTTGTGGACAATGCTGAAGAAACAAGTCCATGTCAGAAAGCCATCAAATTTAACTGAACTGCACTAATTCTGTCAAGAGGAGTGGTCAAAGATTCAACCAGAAGCTTGCCAGAAGCTTGTGGATGGCTACCAAAAGCGCCTCATTGAAGTGAAAATGGCCAAGGGACATGTTACCAAATATTAGCGCTGCTGTATGTATATTTTTGACCCAGCAGATTTGATCACTTTTTTCCGTTCACCCATAATAAAGTCATAAAAGAACCAAACTTCATGAATGTTTTTTTGTGACAAAGAAGTATCTGTTCCAATCACTCTATCAGAGAAAAATCAGAGTTGTAGAAATAACTGGAAACTCAAGAGAGCCATGACATTATATTCTTCACAAGTGTACGTAAACTTTTGACCACAACTGTATATGACACTATTGTTCCCTCTTCAAATACGCAAACCTTGATGTTGATGCTGTAGAACAATAATCATTGTTTTATTAAGATGTGTTTGGTACATTAGGGCCTGGCAGGTGGATTGTTTTATATATAAGCTTTATATTTACCCTGTGACAGGCCAAAAAACAACGAGCCAAGGACCTATATTTGGTGCTGGGGACATTTGAATTTACATAATACCTATTGATATAGTAATAAAATCTCATGAGTAGACGACCAGTAAGCAAACCTATCTACTTATGACAGGCCAACAGCAACAACAAAAAAATGTCGCACTTCAACAAACAGGCAGTAGGAGTCCCCCCCCGTTTATCAACAAAGGTGCATCAAATTTCAGAATCAGAAAAGCCAGTAAGGGTCCACTACTTACATCTTTGTAAAACCAAGGTTGCATTGTTGTAGGTTTTCAAAGCTGTCGTCACTGAAATGATGAAAAAAGTGAGCCGATTGGGGACCTGTATGCATGCTCACAAAAATGGTCCAAACCTTTGCAGGAGAAGTTTTTTTGGACGACTCGTAGAGTCTCGAGTCTTCCTGTGAGCAATTCATCGCTACACATCGAGATGGCATGACGAATCTCGCGAGTAAAACCCAGAAAATGTTTGCAATAAATGGCGAGGATAGCGTGGTGCTATATTTCTGAGTTCAGAGTGGTGACGAGGCTCCCTGGAAGTTACGTCATCAGGTAGCGGTCGGCAGAGCGGCGCGTCCCTTGTTACTATGGTGTTGCTATGGCCATAACTATGCGGTCAATTATTATTATTATTATTTTTTTTTAAAGTGACTTTTTTGAGACAGCGAATGATCCATTTAATACAGTTCAACCGAGTAAAACTCAAGAACGAAATCCGAAAAGCTCTTCAGTTGCCCTTTAAAAAACAAACAATGTGATTTTCTGTTTTTTTTTTTTTTCAACATTCTGTCTCTCATGGTTGAGGTTTACCCATGGTGACAATTACAAGCCTCTCTAATATTTTCAAGTGGGAGAACTTATACACCATTAGTGGTTAACTAAATACTTATTTGCCCCACTGTATATTGTAAAAACTACATAACGACCCGATGATGAATGACATGTGCGGACATGACTTTTATGGCAGATGACAATAATTAAAGCTACGAAACGGGTGAGAAATCGCTTTCAGCAAACACTGGAGAATGTCAACATCATTTCTTTCATTTCACAGTGTTCCTTCTTTTGACATTTCTGGGGCCCAGGTGGTCTGCCCAGCTGAGGTTAAAAAAAAAAAAAAAAAAAAAGCCCGACAAAGAACGAAATTGGATTTGAAGAGTTTAAGAAAATATATCAGCATGCCAAATAATTCTGGATGGCAAAAACCTTGTTTTTTTTCCAATTGGCGGAGAAAAAGTTTAGTTTCATTGGATGAAGATGAAGCCATTGAAACAAGGGAACAACTTGAATGATGTTCTTGCTTTATTTTATATTGCTGCACTTTGAATATGCATTGAAGTTTATCCGTGTTGTTTGATTTTGAATTGATAACACAGAACCTTTCAGCGACCAAATTCTAACACTGAATTGTTTTAAGCTGCAAAAATTCTGAAGCGGGAAATTCCTTTGCAAAAAAAATTCAGTCATTGAAAAAAAAAAACGTCAGTTGCAAAGGAATGTTTTGATTGATAAAAACTGATAAAAACATTCAGCCGCAGATGAATAAATAAATCAGTAGCAGAAATTGAGTGACAAAAAAATTGGGTTATGAAAAATTACAAGCAAAAAATAAATAAATAAATAAAATAAAATAATAATCAGATTAAAAAATTCAGTAATGAAAATTGGGTCGCAAAAAATTCCTTCGCGACTGAATTAATTTTTTCGCATCCGAATTTTGATGCTGAAAGGAATTCTAGATTTAGAATTTCGATGCTAAAATAATTCAGTGTAAGGAATTCAAATTTAAACACCGGCGGCTGTGTATTTAAAGTGGTTTCACACAAGTGATTTTAACCCCTTCAGACCGGCATTTTTTTCTGCCAGGCAAAAAAAAATATTTTTGATTTTTTTTTCTACTCAAATACTAGGAGAAAGTGCAATTTTTTTTGGTCGGGGATATTTAATGTTTTTTATTTATTTACAGTGCCCTCCATAATTATTGGCACGCCTGAAAAAGATGTGTTTTTTAGCTTCTAATAATTTTTTTTTAAATTCAAATAATATGGGTCCTTAATGGAAAAAAAGAGACAAATCCAACCTTCAATACAAGTGCATTCATTCAGTGGGGAAAAATCCCACATAAAGAAAAAATTATTTGACATCTAATAATGTGTGTCACAATTATTAGCACCCCTGGTGTTAATACTTTGTACAACCCCCTTTTGCCAACAAAACAAGGTCTGGGGACTGAGATAGCCATGGGAGGAGCTTGATTTTGTGTCTGGTGAACCATTTCTGTGTAGATTTGGCCATATGTTTAGGGTCATTGTCTTGCTGAAAGACCCAGTGACGACCCATCTTCAGCTTTCGGCCAGAGGGCAACAGATTATGATTTAAAATGTCCTGGTATTTCAAAGCATTCATGATGCCATGCACCCTAACAAGGTTCCCAGGGCCTTTGGAAGCGAAACAGCCCCACAGCATCACTGACCCACCCCCAGACTTCACAGTGGGTATGAGGTGCTTTTCAGCATGTGCATCTTTCGTGGCAAGCCAGACCCACTTAGAGTGTTTGTTGCCAAAAAGCTCAATCTTGGTCTCATCTGACCAAAGCACACAGTCCCAGTTGAAGCCTGGGACCGTGTGTATTTTTGTGTGAGACCAAGATTGATAATAATTGTGACACACATTATTTCATGTCAAATAATTTTTTTCTTTATGTGGGATTTTTTCCCCACTGAATGAATGCACTTGTATTGAAGGTTGGATTTTTCGCTTTTTTTCCCACTAAGGTCCCATATTATTTGAAGAAAAAAAATATATTAGAAGCTAAAAAAACACATCTTTTTCAGGGGTGCTAATAATAAAGGAGGGCACTGTATTTTTAATGTAAAAATGTTACATTGTTTTTAATGAGGAATTAGCACGTAACTTTGCCTTTTTGAAGTTGCGTTTTGTCTCAGCCATTTTCAGAGAGCCAAAAATAGCAAAGAGGGCGTGCTAAACCTCATGATTAAATTTGATGGGTAAAGTTCCATCCAATCATCTCCCTGAAGGCCAAGCTTCCTGAGTACTCCTTTTTTTAGTGCGTTTTTGCCCTTTATGGGGATATTTTGTGAATAAAAACTAAACCACCTCTGCAACTAGGTCCCCAGTTTTTCCTGACCGGTTCATAACGCTGAAGGGGTTAGGGAAGTAATTATTAAGTTATGTAGTTCAATAAAAAATGCCTAAATGATTTATGTAAGACTTAATAAACGACTTGAACAGGTTAAGCAATTCCTATTCAAACCTTGCACTACATGCAAAATGTGTAACTACCAGAGATTAATTTGTAAATTGTAAGGTGCACATATGACAGCGCAGGGACAACGAGACGGGCACAGGTCCTGGAACATACACAGAAAATGGTGCTGAAAACAACACGCAAATGCCCACCTGCCATGCTGTGAGACTAATAAGCCTCAATTTCAGATAATATTGTAAAAATGTACCCTTTAAAAAACTTATAAGAAAAGCATTTTTGAGTCGCTACTCAACACCAGCTGTGATAACACATAATCACTTTTGCCACTCACATAGTCACAACAAAATGTTCCCACAGCAAATAGATGCTAGAATGTCAGGGACATGACAAAGCCATAACCTTGTACGCCCTGAAATTCAGACCACAAATCTTGTGCAAGAGACTGCTGTGTCAACAACTGCAATCAAGCTGCTTGACTGTACGCCGAGTTATTGTAAACCCAGATTGTTGATCGTGTTATTGTACAGTTTGTGGCCATATGATGTATGTAACTGTACCATGTCTGATTGTGCGTCTTTAGCTGTATGGGGGGACGAGAAACTGATAAGCATATGCTTCCTCCCGTCTGCCTTTGTCTTCTTCTTCGGTTCCTTCCTTCGGGCAAATCATATCACATTTGTAATTGTCAATGATTGTCAATGAAACCTATGATGATGACAATAAATATTTCATTCATTCATTCATATTCATGGTATAAATGTTATGACGATAATTTACAACTATTTAGGCTATACTCTGCACAACACGGGCAATTGCCCACATAACCACAGGTCGGACTTACAGTAACGTACAGTCTAACTTGTAAAACGTAAAAAAAAAAAAATAATAATAAACCCATTCTTTTGTGACTTTAATTTCTTACATTTTTATGAGTGCAGTTAGTTCAGTTAACTTTGATAGACGTCTAATCACGTGGAGTCCAATCATCCTCCTGCTGTGAATTGAAATGAGTGTATCACTAGTGGACGTCCATCGCTGTCAACTGCAGCCAATGAGTTGAATGAGTCATTCTGATTCAACTGGCAAAAATGTTCAAATGCCAGAGTTTTTTTTAGCGTTTCTCAATTTCCTTTAAATTTCCGTGGCATGGATTTTCACAACTTCTCAATTATTGGTCATGCTGCAGTAGTCATGGTTACAGTGCTAGCACTGCCATCTTATGACACATGCTTCTATTCTTGACACTTTATTAAAGTCGCCGTGTACTGAAGACTTGAAATGGAAACGAAATGGACATCAAGCTTTGTCCACTTGTTTTGTAGTGCTACCGTTATGCCTGCAAACTGCGACATATCAATAGTTAGATGCTAGTTTGTTATGCTAACCCGCCACAAGTGTCAGTTTCTGGTCTTTCATTGAAGGGAAGCTCAAAGTGTGTCTGCCTGTGAGTGCTTTGCACCTGCTGCTCGGTAGGGAATTAACTAGAGTGCCAGAAGTCAAATCTCCAAACACAAGCAGCTACAATGAAAAAAACCCCCACCAGAAATAGAAGCTCAATCTTTCGCTAGTCATTTTTAACCAAGCAAATGCTGAAGGACGTTTATGAAAGTCTTCGGTTCAACTCAGAACAACTGAATGAAAACTGAAAAAAAAAAAGCCTCCCGTGGATGTTAATTTGACAATATCACTGATTCGCTCATTTCCCTGTCAATCAAAAAGGGATTCCGCTTCAGACAGATCATCTAATCATCATGCCGAGAAGCTAGCCTCCAGGCCAGCCGAGCCCAAACTACTGTCCAGAGGTGGGTAGTAACACGTTACATTTACTTCGTTACATTCACTTGAGACTTTTTGAGAAAAATGTACTACTTCTAAGAGTAGTTTTACAAAGCCATATTTTTTACTTTTACTTGAGTAGATTTGTGAAGAAAAAATTCGACTCCTACTCCGCTACTTTGGGCTACGCAATAGTCGTTACATTTTTCCTCTTTATTCTACATGTTAGATTTTTTTTTTTTTTTTGTCAGCTATGCCAATGGTAGCGCTACTAATTTCACCAATGAGATGTCGCAACAATTATCACATGACTCCATTACACCAATCAGACGCAAGCTTGCCGTTCTATGATCACGCCAGCCTGTTCAATCACGTGGCGTTTTTAAAGCACCATAAAAAATGAAGTATTTGACATAGAGTGCTGCCCTCAACATGACTCAAAAGCGCAAATTTAAACCACTCTCACTGTCTCACTGTTTTTATTCGGCACCGATTGACCACGGAAAACCGGAGATATGGTTCTAATAATTTCATAATAGTAAGTATAAAGGAACTACAGTATTCACTATTCAAATAAGGAACGATTTTCTCCACTAGAGGGCACTCAGGCTCTTTTTAACAAATAATGCTTCATTTCTTCTTTTTTTTTTCTTTTCTGGCTGGAATTCAAGGATTTGTTTTGTATTTCTTTGGCCTAATATGGTCATGTAATAAGTAATGGCACAGTATACCAATCACAGTTAATGTAGATGAAGTTGTGTTGAGAAAAAAATATGTTAATTTAACCAAACAATCAGACATTGTAAGCAGTTACTCACAATTGTTACTCATTACTTGAGTATTATTTTCACTGGATACTTACTGGATACTCTGCTTCATTTATTAGCAGTCAGTCACATGCAGCGATCTAACGCCGGATTTAGGTTGAAAAAATACGAAAGCTGTACTGTATACAAAACGGGAAGGATTGTCTCACGAGTGATTTGTTTGGGGATTCCAGGTAATTATTATATTTTTCAAACCATGCATGCATTTTGAAATGTTGTGGAAAAAATCAATGGGAAGAATTAGCCGCTACAGCATTGGCATTATACTTTGCAATAGTTACATAAAATAAATGCTACCTGCACGTTTTTTTTTTGTTTTAACCATGAATGGAGACTCTTTTACATCCATATCTATAAAGAATTCAGGGATTTAAGCATTTATTCACAAGAATTTTCAACGAAAAAAGCTCTTTGTTGAACATATGGCGGCCGCTAATTTCCTTACTGACAAGCCTCATAGTTCCCAATATTTACGTAAAATAAATGGGACCTGTACGTCTTTTTTATTTTGCTTTTAACCAACAATCGATTGCTTTAAACCAAAAATCTGCCATTGAACCAACAAATATTTGTACTTTTCTTTGTATATTTAACCAATAAAACTTATGACCTTCAACATAAAGTGTATATAGTTTTATTAAGATCCATCAACTAGCATGGGCATTTACAATGGGGTCAACCATATTGGAACACCCTGTAAATGCTTAACAAACTGTTAATAAATACTTCACAAATCAACAATAAATCATTTATCAACAATTTACTAATGATCTATTAACTAGTAAAACGGATAGTTATTATAAAGTGTTACAGAATTTAGGGATTTAAGCATTTATTCACAAGAATTTTCAATGGAAAAAGCTCTGTTTACATGTGGCAAGCGCTAATTTCCTTACTGACTAGCCTCATAGTTCGCAATATTTACGTAAAATAAATGCTACCTGCACGTTTTTTTTGTGTGTGTTTTTTTTATCTTTTAACCAAGAATCGAGACTGTTTTATGTCCATATCTATAAAGAATTCAGGGATTTAAGCATTTATTCACAATAATTTTCAACGAAAAAAGCTCTTTGTTGAACATATGGCGGCCGCTAATTTCCTTACTGACAAGCCTCATAGTTCCCAATATTTACGTAAAATAAATGGGACCTGTACGTCTTTTTTATTTTGCTTTTAACCAACAATCGAGACTGTTTTACGTCCATATCTTTGATGAATTCAGGGATTTAAGCATTTATTCACAAGAATTTTTAATGGAAAAAGCTCTTTGTTTACACGTGGCAGCCGCTAATTTCCTTACTGACTAGCCTCATAGTTTGCGATATTTACGTAAAATAAATGCTACCTGCACTTTTTTTTTTTTTTTTTTTTTTTTTTGCTTTTAACCAAGAATCGAGACTGTTTTATGTCCATATCTATGAAGAAGGTAACACTTTATAATAACTATCCGTTTTACTAGTTAATAGATGATTAGTAAACTGTTTATAAATGATTTATTGTTGATTTGTGAAGTATTTGTTAACAGTTTGTAAAGCATTTACAGGGTGTTCTTAACCTGAAACACAGTTTGTGTAGAAACGTTTCACGTTTTTGTGTGTAACGTTTGGCATTTCCATCTTTTCAGGTTAAGAAGTGGCGTTCACTTCAAAAGAAAAGGCATTTTGATAAGACATTTTGCAGGCAGCACTCATGTTGCACATTTATGAAAATCTGCCATTGAACCAACAAATATTTGTACTTTTCTTTGTATATTTAACCAATAAAACTTATGACCTTCAACATAAAGTGTATATAGTTTTATTAAGATCCATCAACTAGCATGGGCATTTACAATGGGGTCAACCATATTGGAACACCCTGTAAATGCTTAACAAACTGTTAATAAATACTTCACAAATCAACAATAAATCATTTATCAACAATTTACCAATGATCTATTAACTAGTAAAACGGATAGTTATTATAAAGTGTTACCGAATTTAGGGATTTAAGCTTTTATTCACAAGAATTTTCAATGGAAAAAGCTCTGTTTACATGTGGCAGGCGCTAATTTCCTTACTGACTAGCCTCATAGTTCGCAATATTTACGTAAAATAAATGTTATCTGCACTTTTTTTTTTTTTTTTTTTGCTTTTAACCAAGAATCGAGACGGTTTTACATCCATATCTATAAAGAATTCAGGGATTTAAGCATTTATACACAAGAATATTCAACGGAAAAAGCTCTTTGTTTAACATATGGCGGCTGCTAATTTCCTTACTGACTAGCCTCATTGTTCGCAATATTTAAGTAAAATAAATGGTACCTGCACGTTTTTTTGCTTTTAACCAAGAATTGAGACTGTTTTACATCCATATCTATAAAGAATTCAGGAATTTAAGCATTTATTCACAAGAATATTAAACGGAAAAAACTTTTTGTCTGTGTTTCCGCTCGATCAGTTTTGACGGACATAGCCCCCCATGAATCGGCCCCGCGCCCCGTGAATACATTATGAAGTCTATACATGGACGTTACATATTGCGCCCGTGGAAAAACACCTTGCTTTCATTTTATTCATACACACATATTATTTAGATATTCGCCTGCAGGTCAACATTATGCATTTGAAGCCATTTTGTCTCGATCACATCTCCCACTTCACCCTGTCATATTGGCAATAACACAGTGATGTAACGATGTTTATCCCCCGCTAATGACGCTCTGGCTGACTGTCCGGCCTCCTTCACATGCATTATCTCACCACTGCCGCGCGCCCATTATGCTAAACGCACCCCCGTTAGCACCTGCACCCGACTCCGGTCTGCATTTTTGTAGCCACCGCAAACTGTTGTCAAGCACAGCTTGATCTTTTGTGGAGATTATGACGCCTCTTCAAAATGTATCTGATAGCTTACAATTCAGTTGGTGAAGGTTACAGCTTGCTTGTTAGATGCACTAATTTTTGGATTAAATGTACAACAAGGGCATAGGTTTGTTCTCAACATTGGTAGGGACGATATAACAGCATAACCTGCATCAAGGGCGTAGGTGTCATGATTGTTTGTATTCTCAGTTCATTTTCCTGTATTCAGCACCTGATTGAGCCAGCTGGGCGGGGTAACGTGACACACCTGTGCTGCATTAGGAAGGCTCAATATTTAAGGAAGCCTGTCACCATCTGCAAGTGTCGGATTATTGCTTGCTACTTGCCTTGCTTACCGCCTGTGTGTTCATCGTCAGCCTTCGAGTTTCCCGACGTTCTACGGTTGTATTTTGGTTTGGTCATCTTTACGTTAGTGCTCTTTTGGGCATTGTAGTTAGATTCTTGTACTCTGTTATATTCATGCATTCTAGCGTGCTCTCTTGGTTGCACTTGTTAAACTCGCGTTTGTTAACGTGCTCTCTTAGTTGTTCTTGTTAAACTCGCGTTTGTTAGCGTGCTCTCTTAGTTGTTCTTGTTAAACTCGCGTTTGTTAGCGTGCTCTCTTAGTTGTTCTTGTTAAACTCGCGTTTGTTAGCGTGCTCCCTTTGTTGTACTTATTAAATACAAACATTTACTCTACTGATCTCCTGGTCTGTGTTTTGGATCCACATTAACGGCTTGCCGATCATAACAGAATAATCCGACCACATGGATCCCACAGACTTGGAGGGGTTTTGCTATGCTCTGGCTGGTCACGGCCGCATGATCAGTCAACATGAGCAATCGCTACGCGAATTAGTGGAGATGATCAGTTCTTTAACTACAAGGATCGAAGACATGACATCCCCTGTACAAGCTGGTGGTACCGTTAATGTGGTCGCGGCGTCGGAACAATCCAACCCGCCGGCATCTTTTCGGGAGCCTATGTTGCCACACCCTCATCGTTACGAAGGCGAACCTGGCGCATGCCGACAATTTTTACACCAGTGCTCCCTCATCTTTGATCAGCAGCCATACACGTTTGCTAATGACAGATCCCGTGTAGCATACGTAATGAGTCTACTCACCGGTAAAGCTGCTACATGGGCCATGGCGGTAAGCAACACAAGGTCAGCGATTCGTGAGTCATTTGAAACTTTCGAGACGGAATTCGTGAGAGTTTTTGATCATCCGGTTAGGGGCAAGGAGGCAGCCAGCCGCCTGCTGGATTTTTTTCAGGGTGATCTGACCGCGGCTGACTATTCCATTCAGTTCCGCATTTTGGCGGCGGAGTGTGGTTTTGGTGACGCAGCGCTGTGTGGAATTTTTCGACGCGGGCTGTCTTCTGAGATCAAGGATGAGCTGGCTTCCCGGGACACGCCTTCGAGTCTGGAGGAGCTGATTTCCTTGTCCGTCTCTCTGGATGGTCGGCTGAAAGAACGCGAGAGGGAACGGGCCGTGGAGCGCCAGGGATGTCCGTGGCCGTCGCCGAGAAGCTGCCCGACTGCCATCGGTGCAGACGGCTTCGTTGGCTCGCCGGTCGTCCGGGCGCCGTCACGGAGTCCAGGCTCGATGAGGGAGGAGTCCATGCGAATCGGCGGTGGGCGTCTCTCTGCGGCGGAGCGACGGAGACGGATGAGAGCAGGTGTGTGTCTGTACTGTGGCTTGCCGGGACACCGTCTCGCCGCTTGTGACGCGATCACCTCGCGCCGACCTGGTTCTGCTCTTCCTGTGGTTCCCCTTCCCCGAGGGGGTACGGAGTTCGGGCATGACAATGTTCCATCAAGTGAGTCGCCTCGCGAGGAGTTAAAAGAACGAATAACCCCCCGGGGTATTACGAGATTGCAGTTACAGGGGGAGATGTCGCATGGTGGGGTAAATATTGGGATTACTGCTCTGATTGATTCAGGGGCGGACGATTGTTTTATGGATCGGAGTGTTGTCGAAGCACTTAAATGTCCATTAATAAAGCTCGCTAGGCCCAAAAGGGTTTTAGATCTCGATGGGCGACCCCTGGCGGACGTGACGTTTATTACGCCGCCACTTAAAACTAAGCTGTCAGGGAATCATTTTGAGGTCCGCAGTTTTCTGGTTATGCCATGTAAATCGGCCCCAGTTGTGCTGGGGCTTTCCTGGTTAAAGGTGCATAACCCTAATATTGACTGGACCAAAACACAAATAGTAACATGGAGTACGTTTTGTTATGCGCACTGCTTACATTCTGCATGTTTACTTCCCACTCAAGCGCAGACGGCCACCGAGCCGGTTAATTTGGTGAACGTTCCTGTTGAATATCATGACCTCCAACAAGTTTTTAGCGAAGAGCGTGCTAAGACTCTACCACCACACCGTCCTTACGACTGTGCAATTGAATTGTTGCCTAACGCCCCGCTACCCAGCTCTAGACTGTACAAAATCTCTAAACCGGAGCAGGAGGCAATGAGGGAATACATCTCCTCTTCCTTGGCTGCTGGCCTCATTCGTCCTTCATCTTCCCCTTTGGGGGCGGGGTTTTTCTTCGTCGGCAAAAAAGATGGGGGTCTTAGGCCGTGCATCGACTACCAGGGTCTCAACGAGATTACTATTAAAAATAAATACCCGCTGCCGTTGTTGGATTCGGCTTTCGCTCCATTAAAATCAGCCACCATATTCACAAAATTAGATTTGCGCAGTGCTTACCACTTGGTCAGGATTCGTGAGGGTGATGAGTGGAAAACCGCCTTTAAAACCCAGCTCGGGCATTTTGAGTATCTTGTCATGCCTTTCGGTCTCACAAACGCACCTGCCGTATTCCAGTCTCTCATAAATGATGTATTGCGTGACATGTTAAACATTTTTTGTTTTGTATATTTGGATGACATTTTAATTTTCTCAAGAAACGAGCAGGAACATCGCCAACATGTCCGCATGGTTCTACAAAGACTTCTCGAGAACAGATTATTTGTCAAGGCCGAGAAGTGCGAGTTTCACCGTGGGTCGATACAGTTCCTGGGTTTTATTGTGGAAAAAGGAAAGCTCAGGCCTGATCCTGCTAAGATCCAGGCGGTGGCAGAGTGGCCGACTCCCACGTCACGTAAGCATTTACAAAGGTTTCTCGGGTTCGCCAATTTTTACAGACGTTTTATTCGCAATTACAGTATGAGAGCCGAGCCACTCACTAGATTGACTTCTAACAAACGGCCCTTTGCATGGTCTCCGACGGCAGAGGCTGCATTTTTAGGCTTAAAACGGGCATTTACAAGTTCGCCTGTCCTAGTCCACGCTGATTCTGCTCTTCCTTTTGTGGTCGAGGTTGACGCATCGAGTTCCGGAGTGGGGGCCATCCTGTCCCAGAGGTCTACGGTCGACCAGAGACTGCACCCGTGCGCATACTACTCCCGCCGCCTCAGTCCGGCGGAAGCGAATTATGATGTCGGCAACCGGGAGCTGCTCGCTATCGTGCAGGCATTGCAAGAATGGAGGCACTGGTTGGAGGGAACTGAAGAGCCGTTCCAGATTCTCACTGACCACAAAAACTTAGAGTACCTTCGAGCTGCCAAGCGCCTCAACTCCCGCCAGGCCCGTTGGGCGTTGTTCCTGACCCGCTTTAATTTTGTGATTACTTACCGTCCAGGGTCGAAGAACGGGAAGCCCGACGCCCTGTCGAGACTCTATGAACCATTGGAGGAGGGACCTTCGGAGGAGCCGGTGGTACCAGACAACCTGATTGTTGGTGCACTGCGGTGGGAGGTCGAACGTCTTGTGGAGGAGGCTTTGCGGGGTGTAAGGGTGCCGGGAGGCTGCCCCGCTGGCAAATTGTTTGTCCCAGATGCACAGCGCGCAGGAGTGCTAAAGTGGGGCCACGCTTCAAAGTTTGCCTGCCACCCGGGCGTGTCCCGCACGTTTTTTCTAGTTTCACAGAGGTTTTGGTGGCCGGGCATGCGCAAGGACGTCACGGACTATGTCTCTGCTTGCAACGTCTGCGCTCGAGGCAAGGCAGTTCATCGTCCACCTGCGGGATTGCTGCACCCACTGCCTGTTCCGTCTCGCCCCTGGTCCCATGTTGCGCTGGACTTCATCACTGGTCTCCCACGATCCAGGGGCCATTCTGTCATCTTGACTGTGGTGGATCGGTTCTCCAAGATGGCGCACTTTGTCGCGCTCCCCAAATTGCCCTCAGCTCTAGAGACTGCTGACCTGTTAGTGACTCATGTATTTCGGACTCACGGCATTCCAAGTGACCTTGTGTCAGATAGAGGGCCACAATTCATCTCACGTGTTTGGAGGGCATTCTGCAAGGCCTTGGGGGCCACATCCAGCCGGTCTTCTGGTTACCACCCGCAGTCAAATGGGCAGACGGAACGCGTCAATCAAGAACTGGAGGCGGCCCTTCGCTGTGTGTGCCAACTGCATCCGGCCTCCTGGTCATCACACCTACCTTGGGTGGAGTATGCCCACAACACCCTGGTTTGCTCGGCAACTGGGAGGTCACCATTCATGACCGCATACGGGTTCCAGCCTCCGTTGTTCCCGTCGCAGGAAGCCGAGGTGGTTGTGCCGTCTGTCCAGGTCCACTTGCGGAGGGCCCATAAAGTCTGGAGGGACGCAAGGGCAGCACTGGTCCGCACAGCAGCCCGCAACCGTCGGATTGCTGACCGCCGCCGAAGGCCTGCTCCGGTCTATCGTCCGGGCCAGATGGTCTGGCTATCAGCGCGGGATTTACACCTTGCTGGAACTTCTAGGAAGCTGAGCCCTAGATACATCGGTCCGTTCGCTGTGGACGCTGTGGTGAATCCGGTCTCTGTCAGACTGAAACTTCCATGCTCCATGAAGATCCACCCTGTTTTCCATGTCTCCCTGCTGAAACCGGTCTCCACCTGTCCCTTGAACCCTCCGCCAGTGCCTCCTCCTGCTCCTCGTGTTGTCGACGGTGGGCCGGTGTATACGGTGCGTACAATTCTTGATTCTAGGAGGCGGGGTAGAGGGGTGCAGTACCTGGTCGATTGGGAAGGTTATGGCCCAGAGGAACGCCAATGGGTCCCCCGCTCCTGGATCCTCGATCCGTCCCTGCTGCGGGATTTCCACTCCCTTCACCCCACGAAACCAGGTGGTCCGCCAGGGGGCGTCCGTTGAGGGGGGGGTTCTGTCATGATTGTTTGTATTCTCAGTTCATTTTCCTGTATTCAGCACCTGATTGAGCCAGCTGGGCGGGGTAACGTGACACACCTGTGCTGCATTAGGAAGGCTCAATATTTAAGGAAGCCTGTCACCATCTGCAAGTGTCGGATTATTGCTTGCTACTTGCCTTGCTTACCGCCTGTGTGTTCATCGTCAGCCTTCGAGTTTCCCGACGTTCTACGGTTGTATTTTGGTTTGGTCATCTTTACGTTAGTGCTCTTTTGGGCATTGTAGTTAGATTCTTGTACTCTGTTATATTCATGCATTCTAGCGTGCTCTCTTGGTTGCACTTGTTAAACTCGCGTTTGTTAACGTGCTCTCTTAGTTGTTCTTGTTAAACTCGCGTTTGTTAGCGTGCTCTCTTAGTTGTTCTTGTTAAACTCGCGTTTGTTAGCGTGCTCTCTTAGTTGTTCTTGTTAAACTCGCGTTTGTTAGCGTGCTCCCTTTGTTGTACTTATTAAATACAAACATTTACTCTACTGATCTCCTGGTCTGTGTTTTGGATCCACATTAACGGCTTGCCGATCATAACAGTAGGTTTGCATAGGGATGGTGGGGACATAACACTTCCAACTTTTCAGGATGCTCAAATTGTCCCCACCAACCTTTAAGCAGCGTTAGGCTGTATAGGTAATTTAGATTGTCTTCCTATATGTTGTAAGGACATTTCTCCGTTTTTACTTGGTGAATGTGTCATTTTTTTCACTCTCAAACACACCTTTCATTGATTGATGATTTAAACCCCCCCACCACCACACAGAGACACACTCACACAGCCCCGACAGATGTATGTGGACAACATGCCGCCTCCTCCGCCCCCTTCGAAGAGGAGCAATATTAGAAGTTTCTTTCGGCCAGCAGGAGTGAGTAAGTAATGTTAAAAAGACGTCAATGTTGTGGAGGTGGGGGAAACACCACTAATTTTGCTACTGAAAGTCCAACCTGCAGCAAGAGTTAGCATAACATTAAAGGGTATGTCATGCCCTGGGAAAATGTTAATATTCCATCATTTATCCATAAACGCATGCCTTTTGTATTCATATCATGCCACTTCGTGTAATTACACACAAGAAAATGAGAGAAATTTGGCTCGATTGTCAAGCTAAAACGACCGGCGCCCGAGATCTGGCAGATTGTGTGCGTGACGTCACGACAAGTGAAGAGAGTGCCACCGGCCACTAGGGGGGGCAGCGCCTGTCTGCATCAATATAATTCCTTCTAGTGAGGGGAGAATTAGGGGTGTTTTGAGCTGTTTATGCTGATGCATTGTATTCGTCCTGCACATATTCCAGGTTCCCTCATGAAGAAACACCCCTCGTTGTCAAAAAAAAGAGAATTCAGAATTGACAGTGAGGGGTGTTTCTTCAACAAGAAAAAGGCTCAGTGCTTTAATACTTAATGGCGGCGATGATGGCAGACAATTTCGTTTCTAGTTTCAGCGACGAATCCGACGTAGAAGGACGTAACGAATGTTCATCTAATGGTGACGAGGAGAGTTACGAAGCTTTAATCGGTGTTTTAGGTTAGCAATTTGAGCCCAAACGAACGCCAATGCAGCGTAATAAAACGGTCATTGAGGGGAGCAATGACGCTGATGAAACATCGGCAGCAGATCGTGTGGGAAACACCAATGATTTGTTTTGCATTTCTTTTTGTGAAGCTGATTCACCGTGACTGCAAAATAAAGGAATGCATAGAATAATTATCATTTATTGCACTATCATAGCTTTTCGCTCTGCCAACAGACACAAATATGAATGAGATCAGAGGATTTGTTCTATATATTTTACAAACGATAATTTATACATGTGTCCAGTCCTGTATCCAATGCGTGACATTTTTTTATTATAAAAGAGTACTCACTCTTGCCATTTCGAGTTGGCTGCTCCCCTCCTTTGCTTAGCCTTAGCCTCCTTTGCTAGTCATCGTCCTCTTTCTTGATATCTCGGGACATTTTGGTGGCTGCGCGTGTATGGTCAGCACCGCATCTCCTTTGATCAGCAATCTTTTAGCAAAACCCGATTTCACTTGTCCATAGTTCGAGAAGCTTTCAGGTGGCAAATGCGCACCATAGAAAACCGTGCCGGAGGCTGTGCCTAGAAAATTAGCCCTCTTTGCACGGACGAACTTTACCCATTGTCTGCGTAGTCCAGCTTTTTTTTTCGCGTCCAGGAACTCATGGATACTATATTCCGATAAATAGCTATTTGTACACCACATAGCACAGCAGTTTTGAACCATTCTAGTGATGTTTTGGTCAAACAAACCCGAACGCTACTCTCTCGTCGATAAAAAACAATGGCACCCGGCTCCGCCTCGACTTTCATTCACTTGTCGTGACGTCCCCGCCCCATTCGGCTATTTCCGGAACACTTTCGGAAATGTTCGTCATTTTCGATCTATTTTCGATAATTGCTCATTAATGTGATTGATTTTTTTTGTTAACTTTATCAATATTTGTTATCTTGGCACATAACGGTTCTATTGATGTCTCACACCCCCTTTGCCGCTACATACTATTTAAACTGTGTGAACTTGCTAACCTGCCAAACTTTTGGCGAAATTTCGCCGTTTTGAAATCAAAATGGGTCATTCTTCTGAATCACGTAGATCCAAGGAGAAAAAAATGGGGCGGGGATGGGGGGCTGTCAACGAGCGAGTGAAACCGTTAACTTCAAAACCGTAGTCCATGCTCAAAACTACGCTCTCGTCCGATGACCTAGACCTATCACCGCCACTCTCTTCTCGTGACAACAAATGACTGACAATAGTGAGAGGCGGGAGCACAGTTATCACCAATCAGCAATGAGGAGGCGGAACCCCTCGCCATACCAGTTTCTCGCGCGGATCCGTTGGAAATTGCGGCAAGGTAAGGGATTAATGTCAAAAATGGTTAACTTCTTAAAGCTAAAGGTTTGAGAGATGGCCTATAATAGTCTTTATAAATCATTCAATCCTGTCGTCCGATCAATTCCTGCGCTTGTAATGGTGTCTATAACACAAGTATTCGATTAATTTCTTGATAACTGACTTCAGATAGTCCTCGATATTTCACCGCCTCGTAGAAGGCAGTTACTCGATGTAGCTCTAACTGCGGAGGGGCTAACTAGCGCCTTTCACACAGAGCTTTGCCAGTAAAGTTAGCGAACGTCAGTTGGAATCTGAATTGTCACCAGTTGGCGTTGTGACGAGTTATTTAAGGTCTCTTTGTAAAGCGCTTGTTAACGATAAAAAAATAATAATAATAATAAATCATGAACAATGAGGTAACTAGAGTGATGAACTAGTGCCTTCCATACAAGTCATGTTCAGGGCTTTGTTAGTAAAGTTATTTTTGACGAGTTATTTAAGGCCCCTCTACAGGGTGACCCAAAAAAAAGTTTACACTGCCATAATACAACTTAAGTGCCATGTTTATTCAGCTTAGAATTAGAATTTAATCACAAATTATACATTATTGTAAAGAACATGTACAGTACACTCTATTTTTCAATGTGTCCTCCCTTAAGTGTCACAACAGCCTCCAGGCGCCTGCGGAACGCTTAACAGGTCTTCTTTATGTAGGATGCTGTCATCTTTTCCCAAGATCTAACAATGGACCTCTCCAAGGCTGCCACAGAACTTTGTGTCTTCTTACAGGCACTGTCCTCCACAGTTGACCATATGCTATAATCCAGGGGATTGAGATCTGGACTCTGGGGTGGCCACATATCACCTTGTCAATCAACTTTTTGGTCCGCACAGATCGGCACTTCCAGACCCAGGTTTTCGTGAGGCTGTTCCAGTATCTTTCAGCTTCTTTTTAACTTTGTAGACTGCACATCTGGACATTCTCAGATTTGCCGCAATCTCAGTAGGTGTCAGACCGGCATGCAGCAATTCAGGTACAGCTAAAGTTTTCTTAATTTTCAGCAGAAGCACAGGAATTGTAGAGACGAGAGATTACCAGCTGCATTGAGTGACCTTAATGAATCATTTAAGCATGACAACCTATTTAGATATGTTTCAATGGCTTTTAAACAAGCAGTCAACTGAGTGTAAACTTTTTTTTGGGTCACCCTGTATACTCTCCGATATTTACCTTGTTGTGGAGGTCGTTTCATTTGTTTAGCCATCGAGAGTTTATCAAACTGGAGAGCTCCGCTACAGGTCGCATTTGAAAGTACCCCCATTCCCGCGCTGTTCGTACACCCCCCCGTTCATAAAACAGCCTAAAGGTGTACTTCTGTTTATCCAGTATGATGCCCTATCAATTGAAGTTAAGGACCATGGGACTAATTGCTTTGGTTGAATGTAAATAAAGACCACTACAGTTAATGCTTTTGAAGACTTGTAATTTTTTTATTCTATCTATCTATCTATCTATCTATCTATCTATCTATCTAACACATAATAGTTAACTGAATGGAATTCATACTGTACTTGTAAATTCATATTTTATGCTGTACAGCTGTTCTCTGCATAATGCAAATGGGACATACTGTATATTTTATAATTTAGATTTTGTATAATTTGCTACTTGATGCGTCTTATATGTTCTGATTTCAGGATGAGAGATTTACACTTGTATATGTTAAATTATTATGTACTGTGTTTAATTCGAGATGTCTCTGCTTGCACTATGAAATGCACTTTTCCGCGCATGCCGTGTGTCCATGTTACTTTGTCACCTTTTTCACTCCTAACCAGTTTGCATGCCTGCAAACTACTGCGGTCAGGCCAGCCTACATAAGGAACAACAAAGTCAAGCTAGCCGTCCCTCATTTGGATCATTGCTTGCATTATGTGCATAACGATAATGCAACACGGTGACTTCAGAGTGCAAGTCCCTTTATTTAAAAAAAAAACGGGGAGCTATCCATTTTTCATTTGCTGAATGCGCCGGTCCAATTTCCCCCTCCTCAAACGAACGTTTGATTGGCTGAAGACTTGACCCGCCCCCTACACACACACGCACGTTCACACTCACACAGCCCCGACAGAAACGCATGCCGCCTCCTCCATCCCCTTCGAAGACGAGGGATATTAGAAGTTTTTTGTTTTTTGGGCCAGCAGCAGCCACTGTAAGTAATTTAAAAAAGACGCCACGCCAATGTTGTTGAGTTTGGAAACACACCATTAATTTTGCTACTGAAAGTTTGACCTGCATCAGAGTTAGCATAACATTAAACTACGTGAACTTGGTAACCTGCAAAACTCAAGTAGGAAGCAGCCTAGAGAGAAGTGTCCTGCTGTTTGTGTTTTCTACTGTTAACATTACTCAAACTGTGAGAAATGTAGTGAACTCTGCTGGACACTATCGAACCAGAAAACCGTGAGCAAGAAGCTGCTTAGGGAGAGACGGGTGCTGCATAACCTCATATGTTGCTCACACAACACAACATACACACAACATAACCTTTAATTAATTATGTACTGTACATGAAAAAAATATATACAAATTTGGAGGGGGATGCCGCGAGCTACCCACATTAGCATTGTGATTGACTGGTCGATCTTGATCGATGTAATGAGCACCACTGATTTAGCATATCAATTTATTAGGTTCATATTCGTGATAAATGTAGCCCTGACCCCAATTGACTCAGTCTGTTTGGTCTTATTAATTTCCCATCCCTAGGAAAAAGTGTACAAGCAGGTTATGCTGTTATATCATCCCTACCAATGTTGAGACCAAACCTACGCCCTTGACTTGCATGTACACTTTTTGCTGGGGACGGGACATTAATAAAACAAATTATTGAGCGGGGGTCAGGGCTACATTTCTCACGAATGTAAACTTAAATAATTGATAATCTAACTGATTAATGCAAAAGAAATCTGTATTGACTTATAACAACTTTCATGTGTAATGGCTCAGGTGATACAACGTTCCATTTAAACCTTTTTTTTCAAAAACTGCTTAAGATGTTAAGAACTGCTCATGTTGTCGCGGGCCTCAGGACCATAGGGGCCCCTGAATGACCCTTAATTTATTTCATTTACATTCACATATTTCTTTTTTATTTAAATCATTGATTATATATTATGTTCTACTCAATATATACTTAAAAATTTTAACATATTAAATATTTCAAATACACTGTATATATTTTTCCTTTTTTTTTGCAGAACACCCCCCTCTGTCTTAGCAGAGAATGGTTTGAAAGGTTCATGGTGGTTCATTTGGTCTAATGACAGTTGTATGATGCCGCTGTCAAAAAATTGTTACTGGTTAATTTCTTTTGGTGTAAATATCCCATAATACAGTGTGGACAGCTGCGGCTTATAGTGCAGTGTGGCTTATCTATGAACAAATGCCGTTTTTGTGTCAAATTTGATGGGTGGCATCTTGTTTGTGTTACCTTATCTTATATCTTATATATATATATTAGGGCTGTCAAACGATTAAATTTTTTAATTGAGTTAATTACAGCTTAAAAATTAATTAATCGTAATTAATCGCAATTAATCGCAATTCAAACCATCTATAAAATATGCCATATTTTTCTGTAAATTATTTTTGGAATGGAAAGACAAGGCAAGATGGATATATACATTCAACATACGGTACATAAGGACTGTATTTGTTTATTATAACAATAAATCAACAAGATGGCATTATTAACATTCTGTTAAAGCGATCCATGGATAGAAAGACTTGTAGTTCTTAAAAAAAAATGTTAGTACAAGTTATAGAAATTTTATATTAAAACCCCTCTTAATGTTTTCGTTTTAATAAAATTTGTAAAATTTTCAATCAAAAAATAAACTAGTAGCCCGCCATTGATCAATAATTACACAATGCTGATGGGAGCTGAAGCCTATAAAATCAGTCGCACCCAAGCGCCAGCAGAGGGCGGCAAAACTCCATAGACACTACAGGTGAGCGTTTCACTGCACTGTCATTTAAATCTGTCTGAGCGGGCCATCTGCGTTAATTGCGTCAAATATTTTAACGTGATTAATTTAAAAAATTAATTAACGCCCGTTAACGCGATAATTTTGACAGCCCCAATATATATATATATATATATATATATATATATATATATATATATATATATATATATATATATATATATATATATATATATATATATTAGGGCTGTCAAAATTATCGTGTTAACGGGCGGTAATTAATTTTTAAAATTTTTTAAATTAATCACGTTAAAATATTTGTATAATAGTTTATTTTTTGATTGAACATTTTACAGATTTTATCAAAACGAAAACATTAATAGGGGTTTTAATATAAAATTTCTATAACTTGTACTAACATTTATCTTTAAAGAACTACAAGTCTTTCTATTCATGGATCGCTTAAACAGAATGTTAATATTGTTAATGCCATCTTGTTGATTTTTTGTTATAATAAGCAAATACAGTCCAATGTACCGTATGTTGAATGTATATATCCATCTTGTGTCTTATCTTTCCATTCCAAGAATAATTTACAGAAAAATATGGCATATTTTATAGATGGTTTGAATTGCGATTAATAAATTTTTAAGCTGTAATTAACTCGAATGAAAATTTTAATCGTTTGACACCCACTGTCAAAATTATCGCGTTAACGGCAGTCATCAATTTTTTAAATTAATCACGTTAAAATATTTGACGCAATTAACGCACATGGCCCGCTCAGACAGATTTAAATGACAGTAAAGTGAAATGCCCACATGTTGTGTTTTATGGAGTTTTGCCACCCTCTCCTGGCGCTTGGGTGCGACTGATTTTATAGGCTTCAGCACCCATGAGCATTGTGGAAGTAATTATTGACATCAACAATGGCGGGCTACTAGTTTATTTTTTGAATGAAATTTTTACAAATTTTATTAAAACGAAAACATTAATAGGGGTTTTGATATAAAATTTCTATAACTTGTCTTTTAAGAACTACGAGTCTTTCTATCCATGGATCGCTTTAACAGAATGTTGATAATGTTAATGCCATCTTGTTGATTTATTGTTATAATAAAATACAGTACTTATGTACCGTATGTTGAAAGTATATATCCATCTTGTGTTGTATCTTTCCATTCCAACAATAATTTACAGAAAAATATGGCATATTTTATAGATGGTTTGAATAGCGATTAATTACGATTAATTACGATTCATAAATTTTTAAGCTGTAATTAACTCGATTACAAATTTTAATCGTTTGACACCCCTAATATATACATATATCTTATGGTGTAATTATTGCATAATACAGTGAGAGGAGCTGCGGCTTATAATCAGTTTAGCTATTAACAAATGTCGTTTTCGTGTCAAATTTGGTGGGTGCCGGCTTATAGTCAGGTACACTTTATAGTGCAAAATTACGGTAGTTATTTAAAATGAAAAATTATTTGTTTTTGTTTTTTTATTTCCGAACGGAAAATACACAAGAGAAACACAAATACTACAATTGGGGGCCGCAAAATATTCTCCCATGGACCACAATTGGCCCCCGTGCCGCAGTTTTTAGAGAATGAAAGAGGCATCACCCATCTTTAAGATTAAAAATTATATATTCAGTTTCGAGTTTGTCAGTAGTAAGCATATTTATATGGAACGCATAATTAATACCTTGTAAAACAGTAATTGCTCATTCCAAGAAAATAATCTTTTCGTAACACTAACTCATTCATTGGAAAAATCTGGATCATTTTAATTAGACCTACCGTTAAATAATTAACATTTCTATCAGTAACTTGTTATTCATTAAAAAATGTTAAAAGTGGGGAAAAAAAGGACTCTAAATTACTTTAGATTTTTGATCTAATAGTGATCAAATAAACCCCATTCGTTTGTGGTCATTTGACAAGCTCAATCAAAGCAGTTTATCCCGTTAGCGAGCATTGACGGTGGCAGGCTAATTATCACCATCAATGGCAGCTGATGAGTTAGATTTGGAAAAAAAAAAAGATGTTACTTCCATCTGAATTGTTTGAGATAGGAGTCGCTTCCAAGGTTTTCTCTCAATGCCAGTGGCGTGCGACTTTGTGCTGCGTTGTCATGGTGACTAGCACACTCAATAAATGCACACACTCATTGATATTGTTCTCAACTCTTTGGATGTCATTGACGACGGTAGGCGTCCAATCCATTTCGACTGGAGAGGGCTGTTCTTTTCGTTAATGGACATTTTTCAATAGGCGGAGTTTGACTTTTGAGGCAGGGGGGCACAATATGTTGATGACCCCAAAACGTGTCAGCAATAAAATTAACTTACACGAATATTTAAAATAATAAGTTGACAATGAGAGTTTTTTGTTTCCCGTCATTCTTGAGGGGAATTCTAAATCAGGCTGCTTAGGCAATACTTTTCGAGATCGTCATGCATTGAATTTGGTACGCCCGCCAGTGTCATGCCAATGTAGTTACCCCAGTCAAAAATTGTATCCCCTTGGCGGAGCCATATGGAGGTAGATTTGTGTCTTTATTATTCAATCAAAAAAAGTTTCTTCAATAAAAAAAAAAAAAAAGTTGCTTCAATCAAAATATATATTTTCAACCAAAAAAAAAAGTCGCTTCAATCAAAAAAAAAATGTTTGAATGCAAAAATAAATTTGAAATAAAAAATAAAAAATAAAAAAATGTATGTGAAAGCTATTTTTCTTTGATTAATTTTTATTTTTTTGATTGAGGTCAAGTTTTTGGCTGGGACATTTTTCTCTTTATTATTCATTAAAAAACTAAGTTGCTTCAAAAAATTACGTAAAGCTAAAGACTAAGAAAATAGATTTTCAAAAAGAAAAATCACTTCAATCAAAAAAAGAAAATTTTTTAATCATAGAAAAAGTTTGGGTGGGATGGGTGCGCGGGTGGCCCGGGGGGACCACCCTGGGTCCCGGGGGGGGACGATGGCTCCTTTGCTGGGCTGCAGGAGGAGGGATGGGCTGCGCATGGCCCCCCGCGCGCCCTCCCTCCCCGGGCTGGCTGGGTGGGGGCCGTGGCCCTGGGTTGGCGCCCGCGCGGCTTCTCCGCCCGTCTGCGTGGCTGTCGCGCGCCCGGTGGGGCCTGTGTGCAGCTGGATGTGGTAGGGCATGCTCGGGTTGGTGGTCCCGGCGCCGGGATTGGCGATGCGGCGGCGTAGGGTTGGTCGCCAACGGGCTTACACTCATAAGAGATTCACACGATTACTGGGTTCTAGAACACAGAACTGATTTGTGCACACTCTACCCCTTTCAATCACTTAGTTTATAGGCTTATAGACACCTCCACCCCCATTCTCCTCTTTCACTGGCCAATAGGCCCCCACATGGTGTAAACTGGAAATACATCTCGCTGACGATAGCACCAGCATATTAGTAACTAGTTTAGATGTTCAATGTATTTCTTGTTGTTGTTGTGTTTCTTTTTCTTCTCTTGTATTTCTTTTCTTCTGTCCCCCCATAATCCCTTCCTGTTTGCTGCTTTGTCATAATAAAAAGGTATTTTGAATAGGGCTGTCCCAAACGACTAATTTTCTCCCGATTAGTCAGCAGACTATTTTTACGATTAGTCGACTAATCTAATAATTTTTTAAAAAAAACTTTTTTTTTGGTTTTTGTTTACTAATTTAGCAATGAAATTTTTGTTTACGGTTATCAATTCACAAAAAACATATTGGAACACTTAAATTATTTATTAAAGTACAAATAAACACGTAAATAACAATAATAAATCACAAATAAACAATGAGTTCAAATGCTGATAGAATTAACTAGTGTAGCATCCCGATTGAAAAGGTGGTCTCTTAAACTGATGGTTTACAACTTTTATTCCATCCTTGATGTAATCACACCGTAAGAGCTACGGTGCACAAAAATAAAACAACACAATTAGAAATAAGCAAAAATTTTTCACCTTTTTCCTTTTAAACCTTTTTTATATATCAATGAATTGCCTTTACCTTAATTTATTACCTTATCATTGACAAGCTCTCCCTTGAGTACAATCACTGTATATACTGTATATATTTATAACCTTTTAACTCTATATAAATTTCTATACCATATAATAAACCATAACATGAAATAAACCTTTCAGTTAGCATTAAGGACAATACTAATAGCACTTATAGGCCCATTGTCAATGAAACATTATTATTCAGTAAGGCGACAGCACCCTCTGGTGTACAAAAAATGAAAAAAAAAAAAATACAAACTGGGTGACGGCATTTGAGGTGTTTATTCACGGCCGACGTGCAGCCAAGCTTGGCATTGAAGAGACAGGACAGAAGAGTGTACCCTCCGTTGTTTCTTTGAAATAAGTCAATGTTTTGGACACTCTGGTGCGCTTTTTTTGGCTTTGTGTCGCTTTCCCCGCTTGCATACAGAGCATCCGACATTCTGAACTTTCCACGCATATATTTTTTTTAACCCTTCATTAACCGTCGACGGGATGTTGTGCTCGTCGACGGATTTACGTCATCGATGACATCGACTATGTCGACTAGTCGGGACAGCTCTAATTTTGAATGATCACAATGGGAGTATGTCAGACTCTCAATGTGAAACATTAAAACTGTTCAGAATCCGGGCACTTAGATTTCCATTCTCTGTGTCAAACAGCTGAACAGGACAGGTTTAAAAAAAAAAAAAAAAAAAAAAAAGTTTTTGAATGCGAAAAAATCTTTGAGATTGAAAAATTTGCATTTGAACACTAATTTTTCATTGAAAAATGTCTTTTTTGTGTCTAAATTTTGTCTAAATCATTCAATCCCCCGAAAAGTTGCTTCAATCGCTTCAAACCAAAAAAAAAAACAAAAAACATTCAAAGAAAAAAATCATTTAAAAAAATATTTTTTGTCTCATATACTGTATATATATATATATACAGTATATATATTATTATTATTTTTAATTATATGCAAAGCAAATGACTAAGGTGCTCGAAAAATAATTTCGACCTATTAAAAAAAATGTTTTTTTGCTCATTTCATTCATTTTTGTTGCAGTTTTATAGCTTTACAACTTTTATATATGTATAGGAAAGTCAATTACATGCAATGACACTTTTTGGCCACCGGGGGTGGGGGGCTGGCCCCCCCTTAAAATCCGCTTTGCATATTTTCATCTTCAATTTCCTTTTTTTTTTTTTTTTTTTTTACACACTGCGACAACATATTCTGTATGACCTGGGCGATTAAAAGTCGACAAACTCTGTTGGAATGTCACCTTTCTATGATATAATAAACTTTCGAGGCTGCGTCGTCAAAGTTTGTTTTACGGCGAGTCGTTAAACTTCACTACCACGCTCCAGACTCAGATATGAACAAAAAGTTGACTTTTTTTTTTTTTTTCCCAAATACAATTTAACGTCATCCATCTGGCGAATATATGAGGTTCACATTTCGGTAGCAATCGGGTATAAGCTGGAGGACGAATATTACCTTCTAAAGGACGCCTAAAACCGGACAAAATGGCCGCTTTCAACAAACATCAAGCATTTCCTGTGTTTATTTGGGCGGCCGAAAAGTGACCGACGGGCACGCTACAAAGCTACTTGCTTTTTGTACTCTCCATTGAAGAAAACGAGACATGGATGAGTGGGAAGATACATCGTGGCTCGTGAGCCGTTGAGACAGCAAAGAGGCTCACATCTGCAATGGAGCTGAGCAGACAACTGTGACAGGCTTGGAGTTGTGATCCGAATGAAGTCGTTCTTATTAAAATGCGTTGCGAGGCAGCAGTTGTCTCCCAACGAATGCATCCTACTTCCAGTTGCCACTTAAGATGCGCTACGAGAGGATTCAGTCACTACAATAAAATGAATGCTGTTTTGAGTTCTGAATTTCCCATGAGGGTAAATTCATAGCCATCAAATACTTTGAGATATGAGTGAGTCTGTTTACGAATTTACTAGATACGAGCGGAACATTTTAATGCATACACTGCACTACCCTCCCCACACAATTCCATCACGGTGCTGGTTAATGGCTGCCAGCCGAGAACCTGGCAGCCACAGTAATAGGGTGGTAGGTGGGTCCCACATTGTTTCCCTATGGCATGGCTCCCTTGCAAATTATGGTGGAAAATAAGTATTTGGTCAATACCAAAAGTTCATCTCAGTACTTTGTTATGTACCCTTTGTTGGCAATAAGAGAGGCCAAACGTTTTCTCTAACTCTTCACAAGCTATTCACACACTGTTGCTGGTATTTTGGCCCATTCCTCCATGCAGATATCCTCTAGAGCAGTAATGTGTTGGGGCTGTCGTTGAGCAACACGGACTTTCAACTCCCTCTACAGATTTTCTAATGGGTTGAGATCTGGAGACTGGCTAGGCCACTCCAGGATTTTGAAATGGTTCTTACGAAGCCACTCTTTTGTTGCCCTGGCTGTGTGTTTGGGATCATTGTCATGCTGAAATACCCAGCCACGTCTCATCTTCAATGCCCTTGCTGATGGAAGGAGATTTTCACTCAAAATCTCTTGATACATGGCCCCATTCATTCTTTCCTTTACACAAATCAGTCATCCTGGTCCCTTTGCAGAAAAACACCCCCAAACATGATGTTTCCACCCCCATGCTTCACAGTGGGTATGGTGTTCTTTGGATGCAATTCAGTATTCTTTCTCCTCCAAACACGAGAACCTGTGTTTCTACCAAAAAGTTCTATTTTGGTTTCATCTGACCATAACACATTCTCCCAGTACTCTTCTGGATCATCCAAATGCTCTCCAGTGAACCGCAGACGGGCCTGGACGTGTACTTTCTTCAGCAGGGGGACACGTCTGGCAGTGCAGGATTTGAGTCCCTGGCGGCGTATTGTGTTACTGATAGTAGCGTTCGTTATTGTGGTCCCAGCTCTCTGTAGGTCATTTACTAGGTCCCCCCGTGTGGTTCGGGGATTTTTCTCACCGTTCTTGTTATCATTTTGACGCCACGGGGTGAGATCTTGCGTGGAGCCCCAGATCGAGGGAGATTATCAGTGGTCTTGTATGTCTTCCATTTTCTAATAATTGCTCCCACAGTTGATTTCTTTACACCAAGCGTTTTACCTATTGCAAATTCAGTCTTCCCAGCCTGGTGCAGGTCTACAATTTTGTTTCTGGCGTCCTTCGACGGCTCTTTGGTCTTGGCCATAGTGGAGTTTGGAGTGTGACTGACTGAAGTTGTGGACAGGTGTCTTTTATACCGATAATGAGTTAAAACAGGTAAAGAGTCGAGCCTCGTTAGGCCTCGTTAGACCTCTTCGACAGCCAGAAATGTTACTTGTTTGTAGGTGACCAAATACTTATTTTCCACTCTAATTTGGAAATAAATTCTTTAAAAAACAAACAATGTGATTTTAAAATCTGAGAATTTTATAGCCATTTTAAGTTTTATTATACTAATGTAAAAAACAATCGGGATTTTATTAGGGAATAACTTTGAATTTTCTGATGCCTCTGCTCATAGAGACTCATATATGCCTAAGGGAGGTGCCTGTTTTGGTTTTAGGTCGCTAGCGGCTTTGGTTTTGAAAATATTTGAATTTTAAGTTCTTGAAAATGGGCCCCCTACGGAGCGGTCCGGCGCCCCGTTTCCCATCAAGTGATAGTGAAGTCTATGATTTTTCATATTCTATCAACATTTATTACGAATGGCGTGTCTTATCCTATTGTAACATGGCCGACTATGACAAAGCAACTCATTATTAGGAGTAGGGATGGGAATTGAAATCCGATTCCAATTCGGAACCGGTTCCTAGTGTTTCGAGGCCTCGACATCACAATGAAAAAGCCTTAACGATCCCTTTAACGAGTCCTGAAGACGCATATTGCGTCGTGACTCTTGTTGTCAAAACACATCAAACTAGCATTGCGCCAAGAACCACCCGCTCCAAAGTTTGGCTACACTTCACCAGGAAAGAGGGTGAAAATGAAAGGTTACGATAGTTTAGCACGAGTATTGTAGCCGTAAACATAACAATGACAGCACGTAGGTTCAAACGCTCGAAAGTGTGTCTTCACTTCACGAGGGAAAATTACAACAAAACGACTTGCAATCATTGCAAGGTGGAGATAACTGCATCGGGAGGGAATAGACTGCACTGTCCTCACCGAGACAGCTATACAGCTAGCTAAACTCCGAAATGACGATACAGAAGACGTTGGTATAATTTGCTGCATTTATTCAACCATCACTTGAAGAGTGAAACTAAAAATAGAAATGAAACAAATCAATTTCGTCCCCAAAAACAAACAGGTTTGCATCAATGTAAATCAGCGATGATTAGCTGCTAAGTCAGTAATAACGAAACAGTTAGCATGCGTTCTTCGTTCAAACCACTACACAACTGGATTTAAGTGTCCGATCGCGAGTGGAAACACACAACAACACCACAAAAGATGATACATACAGACGTTGCCTCTGTAGATATTTTACAAGCATTAACAAAGAAAGTAGGGTCGTAGCAGTGCTTCCCTCTCTCACTAACTCGCTCACTCGCTTGGATGCGGCATTTCTTCTTCTTCGCGTGTAAGAGCGCTCTTCTTTACGTGAGCGCGTTCTTCGCATGAGGAAGCGCAAGGGCACCCCCACTTGAGTGTGAAAGCACCATAAAAACTCAAAGACATGCATTTCAATATACTGGTAAATAATACACTTTCACAGGGGTCCCCAAACTATGGCCCGCGGGCCGAATACGGCCCGCCCCAACATTTGGTCCGGCCCTCTAAACAATACCAGAGAGCATTTTGATTTTTTTTTTTTTTTTCTTCTTCCTTCTCAATAGTGTTATTTATTTTCTGGCCTTTTTCTGTAAAGAACTCAGAGAGGGTTATTTGGTTACTATCTATTTGATTAATAGTGTTATTATTATTAATTATTATTATATTATATTATTATTTTTATTTTATTTACTTTTGTTCCGTGAAATATCCAGAAAGGGTTATTTGATTGTGGCATTCTGAAAAACAATAATTTTTTTACATCTGGGCACTCCTGCAATCGTCACACTTTTTCTGTTACAAACTGACCCCGGCCCCTCATCAGAGAAGGGAAAAGTTATGCGGCCCTCACTGGAAAAAGTTTGGGGACCTCTGCAAGTTTAACACATATTGGTAACGGCAGACCAACGACCTATATGCCAATATATACCAATATTTTTTTATTTCTATTAGAAAAATGTTTCAGGAAAATGTTACATTCTCGTGCATTTGCCACTTATTGCCACAGTTAATATTGAGGCTTTGGGCCTCTTTTGACCTTGTTGTGAGTTTTTAAAGGTTGTGACTTCTGAATAAACAAACTCAATGCCAATCAAAACGTTTGTTCTTCTTTTTCCCCGAATTAGAAGAATCGAATCGTTGAGCAATATCGATAATGGAATCGGAATCGTAAAAATCCTATCAATTCCCATCCCTAATTAGGAGTGCATATGGAGTATATTCGTGCTAACTCCACTCTGTGAAAATATCACAATGATCGCCCTTAAATTTTTCAATTTTTTGGGACAAAATCTACAGACTGTTTTTGCGATGACTAAAATCAGCAGCATTATTTGCGACTAAATATCTGCTCTTTTCAGCTATTGAAGGAGGAACATTCATCCCCCGCGCAGCCTTGAATGCATTATGAGTGGACTGGAGGCTTCAGTTAATACTTAATCTGGCATCTTTATTAGAGCATAATGTTTTTTTTAACAGGCATGTTTTTCCTCACCCCAATGAATGAATGAATTTTGAATCAGTGAGCAACAATAATATCAAAAGTCATTCTTTTCATTCATAGGCATCCTCCTGCCTCACAGCTCCACCACCAGCCAATAGAAAAAGAAGAGCACCGAGAGCTGTGTGTGTATGTGTGCTAAGGGCGTATAACAGAGCGAGTAAACGAGGAGGAGGAGGATCACACTCCACATCTCGGGGTTCGCCCTCCCTGCACTCGCTCGCTCTGCCTTTGAATTCCCACCTTCGGAGGGCAGCGTTCGGCGAGGTGGAAAATGGAGATAGTGGAAAGTTAAAGTTGAAGAAGTAGGAATCATGAACGCCACGGGACAAGAGGGATTATTCCACAACCGGAGTCAGATGTCCCTCAGCAAAGAGGACCCGGAGCGGGATTCCTCGGCGGGATGCTACGATCAGCTGCTGATCTCCACCGAGGTCTTCCTGACTCTGGGCATCATCAGTCTACTGGAGAACATCCTGGTGGTGGTGGCCATCGTCAAGAACAAGAACCTCCACTCGCCTATGTACTTCTTCATCTGCAGCTTGGCGGTGGCCGACATGCTGGTAAGCGCCTCCAATGCGTCGGAGACCATCGTCATTGCGCTGATTAACGGCGGCACCCTCAGCATCCCGGTGCGGCTCATCAAGAACATGGACAATCTTTTCGACTCCATGATCTGCAGTTCGCTCCTGGCGTCCATCTGCAGCCTGTTGGCCATCGCTATCGACCGTTACATCACCATCTTCTACGCGCTGCGCTACCACAACATCGTCACCTTGCGGAGGGCCACGCTGGTCATCGCCGGCATCTGGACCTGCTGCATCGTCTCGGGCGTGCTCTTCATAGTCTACTCGGAGAGCACCACCGTGCTCATCTGCCTCATCAGCATGTTCTTCACCATGCTGGTGCTCATGGCCTCGCTCTACGTGCACATGTTCCTGCTGGCGCGCCTGCACATGAAGCGGATCGCCGCGTTGCCAGGTCAAGCGCCGGTTCAGCAGCGTGCCAACATGAAGGGCGCCATCACGCTCACCATTCTTCTGGGAGTCTTCGTGGTTTGCTGGGCGCCTTTCTTCCTGCACCTCATCCTCATGATCAGCTGCCCCCGAAACCCTTACTGCACCTGCTTCATGTCGCACTTCAACATGTACCTCATCCTCATCATGTGCAATTCCGTCATCGACCCGATCATCTACGCTTTCAGGAGCCAGGAGATGAGGAAAACCTTTAAGGAGATCTTCTGCTGCTTGCACGCCTTCATGTACGTGTGAAATTAGAGCGTTTCAGGCTCGAAGGGGTTAATGGGAGGAAGGTAGCCTTCAAATGTGGACTGAAAAATCTTGGTGGAAAATCCAGCATCAAGAAATTAGCGATGCCTTCAGGACTTAGGACATGAGAAAGACCTTCAAGGAGATCTTTGTTGACTGAAAGCTCATATTGAAATGGAAATACTGGTACATTTTGCACATGATGGTATTGAATGTGAACAAACTACACTGTCGAGGCAAAAGTATTAGGACTGAAGCTTTGTCGCGGGCCGTTACGTTGGCCAACGTTCATAAATATTTAGCGCATTTAGCCACCATCGATGGCGCGAGACTTCCAATCCATCGTCTCGCGCCGTCAACGGCATTTAAACTAAGGCTGCCACGATGAATCGATTAGCAAATGAATCGTCATCTATAATTATTCTAACAATAATTACATTTTTTAAAAAATGTTGTGCCTCTAAAAAACAAAATATTTATGTTTGCCTCCAGCTTTCATTTTTAAAGGGAGGGGAAACAGTACATATTCTCTTTTTAATTTATTTATTTTTGCAGTTTTTTTTTTTTTTTTTTTTTTTTAAAAAGGGGGGGGGAAATCTTGTTTTATATCTTCATTCTTGTATTTTGTCTAGCAATTTATAATGAACTAAAAAAGGAAAAATCAGTAAGCATACTCTTTTGTCATGTTTTGATTTAATTAAAAAAACGGGACGAAAACAGTAACTACCGTAATTTTGGGACTATAAGCCGCTACGTCTTTCCCTCGTTTTGAATCCTGTGGCTTATCTGTTGATTTATTTGGGTTAATAGGCACTTTCTTTGACAGCTGCGTCATAAGACTGCCATAAAAACGTCATAATTGTGACATGACACTATCATGACCATTAATGACATTATCAATGATGTCACTAATTCCATTCATGTCCAGCTCGGATATTTACATCCATTCAAAACTGATATAATTTGCCAGATGACACAAAATGACATCTGTTATAAGCATTCATTAATGCTCATGACAGTCTCATGTCATAATAGTAATTGTCTAATGACAGTCTTATGGTGCCCATGTCAAAAAAAGTGTTACCAAATCCATAACTAGCAATTAATGAAACAACTGGAACAGTAACTGAAGAAATAATTAGCGCAGAACATGAATTTTGATTGTTATTTACATCTGTAGCGCTGCAATGCATGTTAAGAGGCATGTTGGACAACAACAGTGTTGACACAGGTGGCAGCAAAGGTTGACTGTCTCCCTAAGGGAGCAGTGATGGCCGAATGAAGCTTCTTGAAGCAATGAAGCCAATTGGTTCAAAGCTTCATGGGGGTTCATTTGGTCTTATGACAATATAATGATGCTGCTGTCAGATATAGCGTCACTGGATCATATCTTTTGGTGTAAATATCCCATAATACAGTGGGGTAGTTGGGGCTTATAGTCCAGTACGGCTTATCTATGACCATATGCCGTTTTTGTGTCAAATTTGGTGGGTTGCGGCTTATCGTCACGTGCGCCTTATAGTCCGAAAATTACTGTATTCACTTTATGCTTTTAAAAATGACGTCAAAGTTTTACAAATTAGGATTTTTAAAAACATTTTACTTGTGTTTTGTTTTCAAGTTGATGCTAAATCAAGTTGAGAAAGGTAATTAAAAAGATAATAAGATCAAGAAACAACACAATTTTTAAAAAAAAGTAATAAATTACATATATTCATGATGTAAATCAGACAACAGGCATCTATGGTTAAAAAAATTACATAAAACAGTAAATATTCTCCAGTTTTCGGACGCACGCAAATTCATACGACGGGCCAGATCAGGCCCCCGGGCCGCCAATTTGACAAAGCTGCCGCAAAATATCCGCAAAAGACAAACGTTTCCTCTCCGACAGCTAAGTCCAAATACTTTTATCCAGACAGTGTAAATGGAACACTAACATTTCAAGCTTCTATTGATATTAATCAAATCCTCGAGGGGATGGCGGGTCATCTGAAAAGCGACGATTGCACCTGACCGACAAAATTGCCGTAACATTTAAATGGCCATATGTTCCCCACAAAGACTATTTGTTTACGCCGTTGCGGTGGGACTCGTCGTCCCGTCTTTCCGCTGCTCCAAATAAGACGGGAACATGTCTTCTGGCGATCATGAGGCAAAAGACCTCACAAAAGACACATTGTTGCCCTCGCAAAGTTATGAGAGCTCGGAATACAACCGCTACTTGAGTGAAAAAGCTTACGTGAGCCTCACGAATCAAATCTTTTGTTCACTTCAAACACAATTCTGGTTTTAGAATCACTTCTCTAGTGTTTTTGTGATCTACTCGTTGCAGTTATAAACTCTTTGACTGGTTAAAGGTTTTGAATTAGGATTGTATAGCAAGTTGATGGTGTAAAAGCAGATACTAGCCAGGTGTAAGGTTTCGATGTAGGGTTTCTATTAAGTGTTGAAGGTTCAATGTAAAGATTAAACCAGGGTTAGAAATCCAAAGTTCAGTTTCAAGACAGACCTAAGGTTTTAAATCGGGGCTTTGAAACAGAATTTGTTTTAGAGGAAGGTTTCAAGCAAATATTAAGCTCTTAAGTTTTAGCTTCTAGTCAGATTTAAGGTTTCAAAGTAGTGTTTAAACTGGAGTTTTCCAAACTGGATCAGGAAGTGACCCTGAGTTTCAATGTAGGCTTTCCATCAAATGTTATCGGTTCAAAAAGCCAGTTAGAGTCCGGTTCCAAGACAGACCGGTTTTAAATCAACTCTCAAATTTTAGCTGCTAGTCAGGTTTAAGGTTTTGAGCCGTATTTGAACCTGAGTTTAACAAACTGGATCAGGAAGTTACCCTGAGTTTCAATGTAGGCTTTCCATCAAGTGTTATCAGTTCAAAAAGCCAGAGTTAGAGTCCAGTTCCAAGACAGACCAACAGTTTTAAATCAACATTTTAATTTTAGCTTCTAGTCAGGTTAAGGTTTTGAGCCGTATTTGAACCTGAGTTTTCCAAACTGGATCAGGAAGTTACCCTGAGTTTCAATGTAGGCTTTCCATCAAATGTTATCTGTTCAAAAAGCCAGTTAGAGTCCGGTTCCAAGACAGACCGGTTTTAAATCAACTCTCAAATTTTAGCTGCTAGTCAGGTTTAAGGTTTTGAGCCGTATTTGAACCTGAGTTTTCCAAACTAGATCAGGAAGTTACCCTGAGTTTCAATGTCGGCTTTCCATCAAGTGTTATCGCTTCAAAAAGCGGTTTAAAAAGCCAGAGTTAAGAGTCCAGTTCCAAGACAGACCTACAGTTTTAAATCAACTTTTAAATTTTAGCTTCTAGTCAGGTAAAGGTTTTGAGCTGTATTTGAACCTGAGTTTTCCAAACTAGATCAGGAAGTTACCCTGAGTTTCAATGTTGGCTTTTCATCAAGCGCTATTGGTTCAAAAAGCCAGTTAGAGTCCGGTTCCAAGACAGACCTACAGTTTTAAATCAACTCTTAAATTTTAGCTTCTAGTCAGGTTAAGGTTTTGAGTCGTATTTGAACCTGAGTTTTCCAAACTAGGTCAGGAAGTTACCCTGAGTTTCAATGTCGGCTTTCCATCAAGTGTTATTAGATCAAAAAGCAAGAGTTAGGGTCCAGTTCCAAGACAGACCTACAGTTTTAAATCAACTTTTAAATTTTAGCTTCTCGTCAGGTTAAGGTTTTGAGGCGTATTTGAACCTGAGTTTTCCAAACTAGATCAGGAAGTTACCCTGAGTTTCAATGTCGGCTTTCCATCAAGTGTTATCAGTTCAAAAAGCCAGTTAGAGTCCGGTTCCAAGACAGACCTACGGTTTTAAATCAACTCTTAAATTTTAGCTTCTAGTCAGGTTTAAGGTTTTGAGCCATATTTGAACCTCAGGAAGTTACCCTGAGTTTTAATGTCGGCTTTCCGTCAAGTGTTATCGGTACTCTGTGTTATCGAGTTCAGTTTCAAGACAGACATACGGTTTTATATCAACTCTCAAATTTTAAGGTTTTGAGCCATATTTGAACCTGACTTTTCCAAACTAGGTTAAGATGTTAAACAAGGACTTTATATCAGCTCAAGGGTGTAAGAGCGGGTTCTAGTCAGTTTTAACGTTTCAATGGTTTCCATCAAGTGTTAGAGTTTCACAGTTCAGTTTCAAGACAGACCTAAGGTGTTGTATCAGGGTTTCAGGCCAGCTCTAGGCTATTAAAAGTTGGGTTCCGATGCAAGGACAAGCATAAATGTGGTTAATGACTTTAAACCGTACATGTGAACAACTGTATTGTGTTAATTATCCGTTGTATAGTGTCCGTGCTATATTTACTTGGCGTTTCTTTCAAGCTGAATAGTCGCTATGGTTACAGTCCCCGCTGGCTTCGCTGGCTGTGTGCAAGTGCTGATAATATCTGATTTCACCTGTAAATAAAGACCACTCGTGGCTTAAGGGGGAGTGTGAAGTCCAAAGGGGATTGACACGAAAGAATGAATTTCAGAGACAAGACTTGACTTGGACCTACGGACCTGTTGAAACTTGATTTACTCATTGACAAGAGATTTGGGATTTACTAAAGATTCTTTAGGGACTGAGAGTGGATAATTTGAGAAATGTGTGAGACTTGAAATTTGGGCCTAAGAAGGAATGTCTTTTAAATCATTCATGATTTATGACTAGCAGGAATCCAGTACATAGGTGACTAAAAAGTTGAACAAATTGCGAGAATTGCTAGGGATTTAAAGACCTGAATTTTTTTGTGATTTGAGAATAGCAAGATAGATAGATAGCTAGATAGATAGATAGATAGATATTATTGTTCCATAGGGAATTTTATTTTCACAGATTCCCATTTTTTGGGAAACTGTGATGTTTTGAGAGCTATTCAGATTAGGTGGCGTGGGAATGGTCCGAGACTGGATGAAAAAGGAAGTCCTTAAAGGGAACCACGGACACGAAAGACTTGTAGTTCTGAAAGGATAAATGTTAGTATGAGTTTGATATCCAAACCCCTTTTAATGTTTTCGGTTTTATAAAATTTGAAAAATTAGTTTACCTAGTAGGTCGCCATATTTGTTGACGACGCCATGCGATGACGTCAGTGGGCATCGCTGCCGTACTTCCACAGTGTCACTAGTTGGATACATAAACATTTCGTTGGATCTGCCCTTCCAATTTGAACCCGAGCGGAAAAGTGATGAGCAGGACAACACGGTCGATATTTCACAAAACGAGCAGCAAAAGCGATTAAATGAAAGTCTCCAATGGGATTCGAACCCACATTTCCTGTGCAACAAAGGAGCACCTAGACCACAGGACTATACTTCTGCGTGACATTTAAGTCATGCTTTTCCTTATAAAGCAATCTCAACCCACGTGCGCTGTCTGTCTGTGCGGTAAAACCTGAAAAGGAAACGCAACTGAAAAGAAAGTGCAGCTGGCTTGACCACGGAATGAAAAAACGCAGCTAACTTCAGACAGCAAGCAGATAACAGTAACAAAGGGATTGCGTAATAGGGTTTTTTGAACACACACAAAAAAAACATGCGATGGCGAAAAGGACACAAGAAGGGTCCGTGACAGAAGGTCGGGATCAATAAAAATTTGTTTTTTAAAAATGAGAGAAAAACGGCGTGACGGGCAGAAAAACTCAAATGGCAGCAAGGCAATATCTCGGCAAGCCGCCTAGGATCGGTTTAAAGACACTGCTGATGAGCTGGAATTGGACGCAGGTACGAGGTTGGGAAGTCATTCCTGTAACAAAACAATCTGACCAGCGGCAGAATGTGACAAAATCATGCCCGTCGTCATACTAGCTTCGCTTGCTAGCTAGCATAGCTTTTCTTCCAGTCCAGGCCAACCGCATCATCACCCCCAGCGTGCATTGCGCGCGTAAAACATGGTGCCCTCCGTAAGTCAAAACATATTATATATTATAGATTCTTAAATCAATGGCATTAATATACATTGGGGCAAATAAGTATTTAGTCAACCACTAATTGTGCAAATTCTTCCACTTGAAAATATTAAAGAGGCCTGTAATTGTCAACATGGGTAAACCTCAATCATGAGAGACAGAATGTGTGGAAAAAAACAGAAAATCACATTGTTTGATTTTTAAAGAATTTATTTGCAAATCATGGTGGAAAATAAGTATTTGGTCAATACCAAAAGTTCATCTCAATACTTTGTTATGTACCCTTTGTTGGCAATAACAGAGGCCAAACGTTTTCTGTAACTCTTCACAAGCTTTTCACACACTGTTGCTGGTATTTTGGCCCATTCCACCATGCAGATCTCCTCTAGAGCAGTGATGTTTTGGGGATGTCGTTGGGCAACACGGACTTTCAACTCCATCCACAGATTTTCTATGGGGTTGAGATCTGGAGACTGGCTAAACCACTCCAGGACCTTGAAATGCTTCTTACGAAGCCACTCCTTTGTTGCCCTGGCTGTGTGTTTGGGATCATTGTCATGCTGAAAGACCCAGCCACGTCTCATCTTCAATGCCCTTGCTGATGGAAGGAGATTTTCACTCAAAATCTCTCGATACATAGCCCCATTCATTCTTTCCTTTACACAGATCAGTCGTCCTGGTCCCTTTGCAGAAAAACAGCCCCAAAGCATGATGTTTCCACCCCCATGCTTCACAGTGGGTATGGTGTTTTTCGGATGTAATTCAGTATTCTTTCTCCTCCAAACACGAGAACCTGTATTTCTACCAAAAAGTTCTATTTTGGTTTCATCTGACAATAACACATTCTCCCAGTCCTCTTCTGGATCATCCAAATGCTCTCTAGCGAACCGCAGACGGGCCCGGACGTGTACTTTCTTCATCAGGGGGACACGTCTGGCAGCGCAGGATTTGAGTCCCTGGCAGTGCATTGTGTTACTGATAGTAGCCTTTGTTACTGTGGTCCCAGCTTTCTGTAGATCATTCACGAGGTGTCCCCATGTGGTTCTGGGATTTTTGCTCACCGTTCTTGTTATCATTTTGACGCCACGGGGTGCGATTCTGCATGGAGCCCCAGATTGAGGGAGCTTATCAGTGGTCTTGAATGTTTTCCATTTTCAAATAATTGCTCCCACAGTTGATTTCTTTACACCAAGCGTTTTACCTATTGCAGATTCAGTCTTCCCAGCCTGGTGAAGGTCTACAATTTTGTCTCTGGTGTCCTTCGACAGCTCTTTGGTCTTTGCCATAGTGGAGTTTGTAGTGTGACTGACTGGGATTGTGGACAAGTGTCTTTTATACCGATAATGACTTAAAACCGGTGCCATTAATACAGGTAACGAGTGGAGCCTCGTTAGAAGAGGTTAGACTTCTTTGACAGCCAGAAATCTTGCTTGCTTGTAGGTGACCAAATACTTATTTTCCATTCTAATTTGCAAATAAATTCTTTAAAAATCAAACAATGTGATTTTCTGTTTTTTTTCCACATTCTGTCTCTCATGGTTGAGGTTTACCCATGTTGACAATTACAGACCTCTCGAATCTTTTCAAGTAGGAGAACAATTGGTGGTTGACTAAATACTTATTTTCCCCACTGTATGTGTGTCTAATAACATATTGTAGTAAAAGAACAATTGTGGTTTATTAGAGCCTGCAAGTCTTTAAGTCCAAGGATCCCTTTAAATCTTGGATACTTTGAGCAGTGGGATTCACTAAAGATTGGTGGTGATTATTTAGGATTTGCTAGAAAGGGAAGACTGCGTGATTTTGAAATTGCTAGAAAGATAGACAAAACAGGTTAGACGATTTTACATAGAGATAACTTTGGAAATGCTATAGACTTGGCATTTCCAGTCAATTTGGGAAAGCTGATTTGGGAATAGCTCAAAGAGCAGGATTAGCCAGTTGGGGGATTTTGTAAAACCCGCTGGAGACTTTGGACTGAACTCTGATTAGACACAAAAACGTAAATAATGGCTCTTTGGACACTTTGCGACTAAGACTACTCCAAAATCACATGATTTTGGGACTTTATGAATGCTCTGTATAGACGAGTGTGTCACAATTTGCTTATTGTGTCATGGCCTTAAACCTGCACTGTGATGTCCAAAGAACTACTGAGCGCAAAAGTGTTGCGAAATGTAATTCAATTTGGTGTTTTCTTGTTAAATGTTTAAAATGCTGCTCTGCATCATGTGAGCCACTGCTGGATAGTTGAATAAAACATCACCCGTGTCTTCAAATCTACTTGGAGTCAGATTTATTTGGGTAAAGAGTTTCAATGAAAGCAATTATTTGTTGGTTTTACACACAAGAGACCCACATTCTGCTTTATTCATAATGAAGAAAATAAATGAAGTAATAAGCGCAGGGCTCGTAAAATCTAATATTCATTAAGAACACTTGGATTTTTTCAATTCTATTGAAATTGATTGCACATTTACATGCTTTGTAATTGGAACTCATTAGTTTAAAACATATTCAATGTCATTTATAGACGCCCAATCCATTTAAACTCTTATCGCCGTCAATGGCAACTAATTAGTTAGAAAATATCTTGAACTCTTTTACTGCAATTGTCGGCGACAGTCAAAATGTATGAAGGTATATATGAATAAACTGTCACCTCAGAAACTTTCACTGGGATTATTAAGGACTTTGTCAATAGTAAGCGTCCAATCTATCTGTACTGGGAGGATGGCAGTGAGTGAAGATTTGATCATTCAACCATTGTTTTTTTTAACTTTATAAAGGGTTAGAATAAAGAGAAATTAAAGTTTTTCCTGTTTTTGTTTTTAATTAAATCCCAAAATGTTTCCGTTTTTTTGTGTGTGTGTTTATTAAAAATTGTAAATAAATAAAAAATGACAAAAAAAAAATGAAATACACAAAATATTTGTTTTTTTTTTCTTTTTTAGTTAATATTTTAGAAATAAATTTGAAAAGTATACTTCGTTTCTCAATTTTTTTTCTTTTTTTTTTTTAAATAAAGAGAAATTATGTTTTCCTTTGTTTTTGTTTTTAATCAAATCCCAAAATGTTTCCGTTTTTTTGTGTGTTTATTAAAAATTGTAAATAAATAAAATATAACAATGACAAATAAATGAAATACACAAAATACAATTGTTATTTCTTTTTTAATTAATATCTTAAAAATTAATTTTAAAAGTGTACTTCGTTTCCCATTTTTTCTTTTTCTTTTCTTCTTTTTATTAAAAAGAAAAAGATTTAAAAAATATTATTAAGGAAATACATTTAAATTTTCAAAATAAAAAGAAATGAATTTTTCCTTTGTTTTTGCTTTTAATTAAATCCCAAAATGTTTGTTTTTGCTTTTAATTAAATCCCAAAATGTTTCCGTTTTTTTTTGTGTGTGTTTATTAAAATTTGTAAATAAAATATAACAATGACAAATAAATGAAATACACAAAACACAATGTTTTTTCTTTTTTAATTAACATCTTAAAAATAAATTTGAAAAGTATACTTCGTTTCCAATTTTTTCCTTTTTATTTTCTTTTTTATTAAAAAGAAAAAAGAGATTTAAAAAATATTAAGGAAATACATTTGAATTTTAAAAATAAAGAGAAATTAACTTTCCCTTTTTCCTCCGTTTTTGTTTTTAATTAAATCCCAAGATGTTTCCATTTTGTGTTTGTGTGTTCATTAAAAAATTGTAAATAAATATAGAAATGACAAATAAATGAAATACACAAAATACAATTTTTTCTTTTTTAGTTAATATTTTAAAGATACATTTGAAACATATACTTCATTTCCCATTTTTTTCTTTTTTCTTCTTTTTTGTAATTTTAAAAACAGATTTGAAATATGTATTGTCTCATTTTTATTAATTAATTAATATTAAATTAAATTTTAAAAAATGAAGAAAACTAATGCTTTCCGAATTTTTCGACGTTTTTGGTTGGATAAAAATTGTAAATTAACACATAAAAGTGACAAACAAATGGAATAAATACACAAAAAGAAAATATATATATATTTTTCCTTTTTTAATTAATAATTTAAAAATAAAATTGAAAGTATACTTCTTTTTTCCCACATCTTTTTAAAGAGGCATTTTAAAAAATTGTTATTAAGAGGTTTTTAAAAAATGAATTTGAACGATTTTGATTTTCCAAATGGTTTATTCATCAAAATAGCTGAAAATTCATTTGCTAGTCAACTCGTTAATTAATCGAACCAACCCTAGTTTACTTGCCCTTGACGAACGTTCCTTCATTCACCACTCCCAGTCGGAACAGATTGGAAATGTAGCGCCGTCAATGGCAGCCAAATGAGTTGAATATTAATTTTATTTAGGTATTTTGTAGTGCTGTCAAATTTATCGCGTTAAAGGGTGGTAATTAATTTTTTAAATTAATCACGTTAAAATATTTGACGCATTTAAAGGGGATGTAGCGGCAAAGGGGGTGTGAGACATCAATAGAACCGTTATGTGCCAAGATAACAAATATTGATAAAGTTAACAAAAAAAAAAAAACAATCACATTAATGAGCAATTATCGAAAATAGATCGAAAATGACGAACATTCCCGAAAGTGTTCCGGAAAGAGCCGAATGGGGCGGCGACGTCACGACAAGTGATTGACAGTCGAGGCGGAGCCAGGTGCCATTGTTTTTTAACGACGAGAGAGTAGCGTTGGGGTTTGTTTGACGAAAACATCTCAAAAATGGTTCAAAACTGCTGTGCTATGTGGTGTACAAATAGCTATTTATCGGAATATAGTATCCATGAGTTCCCGAACGCGACAAAAAAAGCTGGACTACGCAGACGATGGGTAAAGTTCGTCCGTGCAAAGAGGGCAAATTTTCTAGACACAGCCTCCGGCACGCTTTTCTGTGGTGCGGATTTTCCACCTGAAAGCTTCTCGAACTATGGACAAGTGAAATCGGATTTTGCTAAAAGATTGCTGCTCAAAGGAGATGCGGTGCCGACCATACACGCGCAGCGACCTAAATGTCCCGAGATATCAAGAAAGAGGATGATGACTAGCAAAGGAGGCTAAGGTTAAGCAAAGGAGGGGAGCAGCCAAGCTCGAAATGGCAAGAGTGAGTACTCTTTTATAATAAAAAAATGTCACGCATTGGATACAGGACTGGACACATGTATACATTATCGTTCGTAAAATATATAGAACAAATCCTCTGATCCCATTCATATTTGTGTCTGTTGGCAGAGCGAAAAGCTATGATAGCGCAATAAATGATAAGTATTCTATGCATTCCTTTCTTATGAAGTCACGGTGTATCAGCTTCACAAAAAGAAATGCAAAACAAATCATTGGTGTTTCCCACACAATCTGCTGCCGATGTTTCATCAGTGTCATTGCTCCCCTCAATGACCGTTTCATTACGCTGCATTGGCGTTCGTTTGGGCTCAAATTGCTAACCTAAAACACCGATTAAAGCTTCGTAACTCTCCTCGTCACCATTAGATGAACATTCGTTACGTCCTTCTACGTCGGATTCGTCGCTGAAACTAGAAACTGAATTGTCTGCCATCATCGCCGCCATTCAGTATTAAAGCACTGAGCCTTTTTCTTGTTGAAGAAACACCCCTCACTGTCAATTCTGAATTCTCTTTTATTGACAACGAGGGGTGTTTCTTCATGAGGGAACCTGGAATATGTGCAGGACGAACACAATGCATCAGCATAAACAGCTCAAAACACCTAATTCTCCCCTCACTAGAAGGAATTCTATTGATGCAGACAGGCGCTGCCCCCCTAGTGGCCGGTGGCACTCTCTTCACTTGTCGTGACGTCACGCACACAATCTGCCAGATCTCGGGCGCCGGTCGTTTTAGCTTGACAATCGAGCCAAATTTCTTTCATTTTCTTGTGTGTAATTACACGAAGTGGCATGATATGAATACAAAAGGCATGCGTTTATGGATAAATGATGGAATATTAAAATTTTCCCAGGGCACTACATACCCTTTAACTTGGCTTGATTTGTAAGTAATTTAAAACTTGCTATTGACACCTTGTGGTGTATTTCAATCACTACCTTATGTAGTTACACTGTGGAAGAACGGCAGGGATTTTTTGATTGAAAATTTTACCGAAACGAAAACATTAAGAGGGGTAAAGGGGAATGTCTGAATTAATGAATAACTTGTACTAACATTTATCTTTTAAGAACTACAAGTCTTTCTATCCATGGATCGCTTTAACAGAATGTTAATGTTAATGCCATCATGTTGATTTATTGTTATAATAAACAAATACAATACTTATGTACAGTATGTTGAATTTGTATATCCGTCTCGTGCCTTATCTTTCCATTCCAACAATAATTTACAGAAAAATATGGCATATTTTAGAGATGGTTTGAATTGCAATGCAATTCGATTAAAAAAATTGATCGTTTGAGAGCCCTAGTATTTTGGTGTTTTGGTCCTTTGGACAAACAGACTCTAAACACGCACGCACTCCTCCGCACTCATTTGCATAAAAGCAACCTCACAGCAGTATGAAAATTTTCACCTCAACAAGAAATCAAGTGAATGCATCTCCTACAGTCAAAAAAGATGTCCAAAGTACTTGAAAGCTTTTCATAAAAGCGCCTAAAGAGTAAATCCGCCTGAATTAAAAACAGCATGGCTTTTGATATTTCGGTTTCCACGGCGACAGAGCGTAACAGACGAGCGAGCGGGGACCAAATACGTAAAATAAAAAATATATCGATCAAGACAGATGGAACGTTTAATTAACGACATGAATTCATCAAAGTTTGCGGTAGAGCATCTGGACTCTCTATTGTCTGTGCGTGGCCTAAAGCAAAGTTTGTTGAATAGACGTTTAATTAACATTTTGATGAGTTTTTCAGGGGTTTTTTAGTCGCTAGGAGGTGAACTCACGCGGTAGCAATCGGAAAACTTTGGCGGATATAGTGTAAGAAAGCATCAAAGTGTATAAATACAATTACCGGGTTTAATTAGGATATTTAATCGCATGAGCAGTAGTGAGCGTCGACAGCTGCGGCATGCGTTTCGACTTTACTGCCACTGACTTATCGACTCATTGGACGTCAAAATTTTCATGGCGACAAAAGGATACCGAGCATATTTTATTTAATGAGGAACAATATGGATAAATACACCGGAGACAGTAAAGACACGCAATTGTTTAGTTAGCAACTACTTAGCTAGAGTTAAAAGCTAGCTAGCTAGCTAAGCTAGCTAGAGTTAAAGGTGCTATGAAATACAAAAGCAAGTAACTTTAAAATAACAGCAGAGCTGTCAAGAACGAGCAGATTTTTGCAGTCTGCCAACATGCTATCCAAACACTTTACAGTGCTGCCCATAACTATTAGCACCCCTGCAATTCTGTCAGATAATGTTCAATTTCTCCCAGAAAATGATTGCAATTATAAGTGCTTTGGTAGTAATATCTTAATTTATTTTGCTTGCAATGAAAAAACACATAAGAGAATGAAATAAAAATTAAATCATTATCATTTTACTAGGGCTGTCAAAATTATCGCGTTAACGGGCGGTAAATTTTTTTTTTAAAATTAATCACCTTAAAATATTTGACGCAATTAACGCACATGCCCCGCTCAAACAGATTAGAATGACAGCAGTGTAATGTCAGCTTGTTACTTGTTTTTTGGTGTTTGGCGCCCTCTGCTGGCGCTTGGGCCCAAATGATTTTATGGATTTCAGCACAATGAGTGAGCATGGTGTAATTATTGACATCAACAAAGGCGAGCTACTAGTTTATTTCTTAATTGAAAATTTTACAAATTTTAATTAAACGAAAACATTAAGAGGGGTTTTAATATAAAATTTATATAAAAATTATATAACTACTACTAAAATTTATATAACTACATTTATCTTTCAAGAACTACAAGTCTTTCTATCCATGGATCCCTTTAAGAGAATGTTAATAATATTAATGCCATCTTGTTGATTTATTGTTAAAATAAACAAATACAGCACTTATGTACCGTATGTTGAATGTATATATCCGTCTTGTGTCTTATCTTTCCATTCCAACAATAATTTACAGAAAAATTTGGCATATTTTATAGATGGTTTGAATTGCGATTAATCAATTTTTAAGCTGTAATTAACTTGATTAAAAATTTTAATCGTTTGGCAGCCCTACATTTTACACAAAACTCTGAAAATGGGCTGGACAAAAGTATTGGCACCCTTTGAAAAATCATGTGATACTTCTCTAATTTGTGTAATTAACAGCACCTGGTACTTAACTGTGGCACATAACAGGTGGTGGCAATAACTAAATCACACTCGCAGCCAGTTAAAATGGATTAAAGTTGACTCAACCTCTGTCCTGTGTCCTTGTGTGTACAACATTGAGCATGAAGAAAAGAAAGAAGACCAAAGAACTGTCTGAGGATTTGAGGAGCAAAATTGTGAGGAAGTATGGGCAATCTCAAGGCTACAAGTCCATCTCCAAAGACCTGAATGTTAATGCGTCTATGTGTCTACCGTGCGCAGTGTGATCAATAATAATAATAATAATCATCATATTTTACACAAAACTCCAAAAATGGGCCGGAAAAAAATATTGGCACCCTAAGCCTAATAATTGGTAGCACAACCTTTAGACAAAATAAGTGCGAACAACCTCATCCGGTATCCATCAATGAGTTTCTTACAATGCTCTGCTGGAATTTTAGACCATTCTTCTTTGGCCAACTGCTCCAGGGCTCTGAGATTTGAAGGGTGTCTTCTCCAAACTGCCATTTTCAGGTCTCTCCACAGGTCTTCTTTGGAATTCAGGTCTGGACTCATTGCTGGCCACTTTAGAAGTCTCCCGTGCTTCCTCTCAAACCATTTTCTAGTGCTTTTGAAGAGTGTTTTGGGTCATTGTCCTGCTGGAAGACCCATGACCTCTAAGGAAGACCTCTCACACTGGGTCCTACATTATGCTGCAAAATTTGTTGGCAGTCTTCAAACCTCATAATGCCATGCACACGGTCAAGCAGTCCAGTGCCAGAGGAAGCAAAGCAACCGCAAAACATCAGGGAACCTCCACCATGTTTGACTGTGGAGACTGTATTCTTTTCTTTGAAGCCCTCATTTTTTCCCCTGTAAACTATGTTGATCCTTTTCCCAAAAAGCTCTACTTTTGTCTCACCTGAGCAGAGAACATTCTTCCAAAACGTTTTTGGCTTTCTCAGGTAAGTTTTAGCAAACTCCAGCTTGGCTTTTTTATGTCTCTGGGTCAGAAGAGGGCTCTTCCTGGGTATCCTACCATAGAGTCTAGAGATGTCCCGATCGATAGGCATCCCGATCGATCGGGTCCGATCACGTCATTTTCAAAGTATCGGAATCGGCAAAAAAATATCGAACATGCCTTTTATAAATATATATATATATATATATATTTTTTTTAAATTAAATCGTTTTCTAATTGTTTAACGTTACAGACAAAATGTCTTACAGTCATCCAGAGTCTTTACTAGTTTTGGCTTAAAGTAGGGCTATCAAATTTATCGCGTTAACGGCGGTAATTTTTTTTTTTTTTAATTAATCACGTTCAAATAATTACGCAATTAACGCATGCACTGCATGACTCACTCACGCATTGTCGCGTTCAATCTATATTACCTATATATAGAGCTAAAAGGCAACGTAATATGAGTAGAATGAATTTTGGCAATCTTTGGAGCCTTTTTTTTTAAATGGCTAAAGCCTTACAATCCCTCTCTCAACAATTAGAAATATCGTGGGAGGCAATGAGGGGAAGAAAGGTAATAGTTGATTTTTTTTTTTTTAACACCCTATGTTATTTCCCAACGCAGAGAAGATATATCAATTGGTACCACTACGCACAGTCATGGTTGCACTTCCCATCATGCATTTGGGCAGAACAGTTAAATGGCTACAGTATCATTTACTGAAAGCTCAACAAATACACTAGATGGCAATATTTAGTCACAATATACAAGGTCACATTTATCCTTTAAGAATTACAAGTCTTTCTATCCGTGGATCCTTCTCACAGAAAGAATGTTAATAATGTAAATGCCATCTTGAGGATTTATCGTCATAATAAACAAATACAGTACTTATGTATTGTATGTTGAATGTATATATTCGTCCGAGTTTTATTCATTTTTTTCTTAATGCATTGCCAAAATGTATATGATCGGGAAAAATTATCGGGTATGATTGGAATTGAATCGGGAGCAAAAAAAAAAAAGCAATCGGATCGGGAAATATCGGGATTGGCAGATACTCAAACTAAAACGATCGGGATCTGATCGGGAGCAAAAAAACATGATTGGACCAACCCTAATAGAGTCCCTTTACATTAAGACGCCAACGGCTAGTACAGGATGACACTGTTGTACCCTCGGACTGCAGGACAGCTTGAACTAGTTCGGATGTTAGTCGAGGTTCTTTATCCACCATCCTCACAATCTTTCGTTGAAATCTCTCGTCAGTTTTTCTTTTCCATCCACATCTAGAGAAGTTAGCCACAGTGCTATGTACTTTAAACTTATTGATGACACTGCGCACGGTAGACACAGGAACATTCACGTCTTTGGAGATGGACTTGTAGCCTTGAGATTGCCCATGTTTCCTCACAATTTAGCTTCTCAAGTCCTCAGACAGTTCTTTGGTCTTCTTTCTTTTCTCCTTGCTCAATGTGGTAAACACAAGGACACAGGACAGAGTCATCTTTAATCCATTTTAACTGCCTGCAAGTGTGATTTAGTTATTGCCACCACCTGTTATGTGCCATAGGTAAGTAACAGGTTAATTACACAAATTAGAGAAGCATCACATGATTTTTCAAAGGGTGCCAATACTTTTGTCCAGTCCATTTTTGGAGTTCAAAATGATCATGATTTAATTTTTATTCCCATTCTCTTTTGTGTTTTTCATTGCAAGCAAAACAAATGAAGATATTACTACCAAAGCATTTGTAATTGCAATCATTTTCCGGGAGAAATTGAGTATTACCTGACAGAATTGCAGGGGTGCTAATAGTTTTGGCCAGCACTGTATATTCACTTCTTGCCATCTGACCAGTGTTGCCAACTCCCCGGTAAGGAAACTAGTTATTGGCTGTCTTAAAAGTTGCTAGTTGCTAAACACCTAAATATGTTTATTCGGGGTTTATTTAGGTACTTTTGTTTCTGGATACAGGTTTGTATAATATGGTCCACTTTCATGAACAACCGCGGTATTGCGTTTTGCAGAAGATATTAGTCAAACTTTCCCTAAAATGAAGTATAGGTAGTCCCCGCATTATGAACGAGTTCCGTTCCTACGCTGGCAAGATAACCCGAATTCCCACGTAAGGCTGAATTAACCATTTAAATCTCAACATTACTATCCAAAAAGTCCAAAAGTATTGTATTTTGTTTAATGATGGAGGACACACTGCCCTCTGGTGGATGCATTCGGTCTGGCTTGACTGACAGAGGAGCTTACACACTCGTCTGACATGGATAAAGGACAGCTGCGCTCTTGTTTGGCCTGCATAAAGCTGTAAGTACTTTTAGCTAATATAGGTTTGTATGCATTTGTAACTAGGTTTAGAGCTACAGTTTGTGAAGTGTGAGCGATTTGCTATGAGAATACGTTAGCATAGGGTGACCATATTTTGATGTCTAAAAAAGAGGACACTCGGCCCAGACTTGAGATAGTTGAATTTTACTCAAATTTCAATCAAAGATGCCATATATCACTTTTTTTTTTTTAAACGCCCTCCTGTTCAAAAATTTTCTTCTCCCACAATATATGCAAAAAGGACAAATTTGAAAGGTCTCAGAGCTTCAAGTCACCTGAGTGTTTTCCCGCCATATACAGGTATATTGCCACATTATATACTATATGGAAATAATTTTTACTTAACAGGTTGCAGGTTACTCAACAGGTTTTTTTCTTACTAAAAAAAAAAAAAAAAAATCAAACGATAAAAACAAACAAAAAAATTAAATAATGACAAAAATAATAATATAATGCAGACCCATGGAAATGTAGTCCAGTCAATACATACACACACAGTAGGCTCTGTGCCAACTAACCATTTTAATAAATTAAAACAGCATAAACGAGGGCTTCTCTTCAAACTGCTCCCGTGAAAAATCATGAAAACCGGACATTTTCATTAATTTATAAAACCCGGCCGGACGCTACGGAGAGGACGTGAAAAGAGGACTTGTCCAGGCAAAAGAGGATGTTTGGTCACCTTACGTTAGCATTCGTAGCATTTAGCTCGCGGATTTTTGCTAGGCAAATTTAATCTAATAAATTTACATTTTGATCAGACAAGATGGATGTTTGAACACCAATTGTTTTGTGTCAAATTTTATTATTAAAATCTGTGTCGTTTTGAAAATAAGTGTACATATACAGTGGGGAGAACAAGTATTTGATACACTGCCAATGGGTTTTCCAGTTGGCAGTGTATCAAATACTTGTTCTCCCCACTGTATGAGTTACAGCTCTGCAAATTGTCAAAAGGGGCAAAAATTAAAGCTGATCAACTTCACGTTTAGTGAGGACAGAACAGGTCATACGGTATTAATAAAGTAAAGTAAAAAAAAAGTAAGATCCAGTGAGGTACAATTAAAAAAAAAAAAAAATGACTGGAGACAAAATGGTGGACGAGACTCTGGTGTCGTAAAGTCAAAATTGCGTAAGTCGGGTATGTCATGGCCCCGGGACTACTTGTAAGTACTTCAATTTTGACGCTTTGAAGCTTCTCTCTCAACGTCTTCAGACCTTAAAGTGTTTCTATATTGGAGGTCTGGCCGGTTATATTCCTTCTGCATTGCCTGTCGTTACCTTAATTTGTGATTTCTAGCCACCCAACCAACTGCACATGTGCCCAAAATATGTCAACGCATCCTCCTATCGGAAGATTTTGATTATTACTGTCTCGATCGCTGCTTTTTTTTTTTTTACATTGTTGTTTGCAAGGGAGAAAACTGACAAACCCAGGATATTCACACCAAAAAACCTACAAAAACCTGGTATTTCTGATTTATTATATGTTACAAATGTAAAACTGAAAACACACACACAAACAGCGCTTATAGTTTAGCGTGTGGATTGCTCCCCCACGCCTACGGCAATCAAGCGCTAATGCGTGCTAGCGGGCCATTTCGTAAATGCAGTAAATGGCGGCGCACGGCCACGTTTGGCTAATTTGCGTGGAAGTTCCGCCGCCCTCCTTTCGATTAAAGGCCAGTTTGCCCGCCGGCAAAAACAAACTCACAAAAAGGAGCATGGAACACGCACAAGGTTAGCGTTTGCACTTTTTGAACTCGAATAATGCAACGTGATGTTGAGACAAACGTGTGACGCGAAGAGACCTCTACAGGTGGTTATGTGAAAGTGCATGTTGGAGTTGACAGAACATACTGAACCCATTATGAAATGTTGCAAGGGAATTATGATTTGACGCAAAGTCGCGTCGTGGAAAGTGAGTGCTTAAGAGGCGGGCGGCGTATGTTCATTTGAAATGTCAGCTTTCGAAAGGCGTCACTTAAAGGCTTTTAAATCTGGCCGTCTATTTTCTATAGTGCTTTTCCTTATTATGGTAGGGGGTGAGGTGAGGACCATGCCTGCTGACTTTAGAACAGGGGTATCCAACTCCGGTCCTCAAGAGCCCCCATCCAGCTTGTTTTCCATGTCTCTCTCCTCAGATCCTGATTATTTGAGTCAGGTGTGTTTTTCCATGTCTCTCTCCTCAGATCCTGATTATTTGAGTCAGGTGTGTTGAAGGAGGAAGATATGGGGGGAAAAAAAGCTAGATAGGGGCTCTTGAGGACCGGGGTTGGATACCCATTCTTTAGAAAAACAAACTTAGTCGCACTTTTGTTGGCTGCAGCATTGCAGGCAGATGAATAAGAGCAACAATAATTGGCTGCTGGAATAAAATCCATCCATATTCTCCCGCCAATCTGAGGTCGGTCAGGTTCCCTCTTCCCAGCCACTTGTTTTATCATTTAACATATCGGAGAAAATGCGACAGTAACAAAAAAACAAACAAAAAAACAAAAAAAATACAATTAAGTGATAGTCATAAGGTCCATGACTTTTTTAGAGACACCATTTTTTTAATTGTGACATAGTTTGTTTAAAAGTTTAAAATATGTGAGTGAATAATTTTTTAAAGGTTTTTTTTTTTTTTTTTTAAACTAAATATTAGACTTTGATTAATGATTCTAAGCTTAAAATGACAGACATTTTGAATAATAATTATAATCAATTACCTTCTTTTTATGGCTGGGTTGAAACATAAGTGGTTGCACGACGTTTGTAAACAGGGGTTTCCAGGGTAAAACGGACAAATTAAAAATAGTTCGGGGGCTAAGCGTTTTACCATTTGCAGATTCAGTCTTCCCAGCCTTGTGCAGGTCTACAATTTTGTCTCTGGTGTCCTTCGACAGCTCTTTGGTCTTGGCCATAGTGGAGTTTAGAGTGTGACTGAATGAGGTTGTGGACAGGTGTCTTTTATATCGATAATGACTTAAAACAGGTGCCATTAATCCAGGTAACGAGTGGAGCCTCGTTAGACCTCGTTAGAAGAAGTTAGACCTCTTTGACAGCCAGAAATCTTTCTTGTTTGTAGGTGACCAAATACTTATTTTCCACTCTAATTTGGAAATGAATTCTTTAAAAATCAAACAATGCCATTTTCTGTTTTTTTTTTTTTTTTTTTTTACACATTCTGTCTCTCATGGTTGAGGTTTACCCATGTTGAGAATTACAGGCCTCTCTAATCTTTTCAAGTAGGAGAACTTGCACAATTGGTGGTTGACTAAATAATTATTTGCCCCACTGTATGTATGTACTCCTCCAATGCTTACTTATGTTACCTCTTCGGCTGCCATTGACAGCGCTGCACGTCAACTCCATTTGAAGCGGGAGGGATGGCAGTGAATTGCCAGACACATTGTCCGTCTATCGCCGTCCATGGCAGCCAATGAGTTTAGTGTCTCGTGTTACCATTGCGTGTGGAGCGCAACTCCACAAGACGAGTGCAGCTAAACAAGCATACAAGTGTGATGAACAATTATCAGGCTTGTTCTCCATCATTATTCATAATCATCATCATCAGGATTTGATCATTAAGGCCGTGCTCAGTGCGTGTGTTTAATCAAATGCAGGTTCAGTCTATCAGCCCTTTTTCTGCTTTATTGGGTGACCAACCTGCCGGGGTCGCTATGGAAACATGCAAGAGCTCAGAGTCAAAACAGAAGGATTTCTCTATCAATTGATATATTCTCTTTAGGGCTTATGTTTACTAAAATAATGAGGGAAATTGAGAGTCTTCAATAAGATGTCATGCTTTTCTTTTGGAATGTCGACGTCATGGAGCCCAAATTTGACCACCAAAATTAATGACTGTCATTTCTGGTCTTGAATAGACTGATTGTTAAATGTATTATTATTGCAATCTTTATTGTTTAGGGGGGACACTTTACATTGGCAACTTTAAGAAAGAAAAGTTACTTGCAGGAGGTTACAAGTTACAAACTTGTGTTATGGCGGTATCTGCTGGTCAGAAGTAGCACTGCGACTTCTGACTCGTAAGAGTGTGTGTGGCGTTTGCATTGGCTGCCATTGACGTGACCGACGTCCTATTAATTTGAAATGGGAGGGCTTGTTGCGTTCAATTAATGGCGTAGCTTTGGTCAAAGCTTTGGACAATATAACAGCATAACCTGCATGTACACTTTTTGCTGGGGTAGGGATATTTATAAGACCAAACAGACTGGGTGAACGAGCTTGAGGCTGCATTTCTCGACATTATGAACCTAATAAATTGATAGGCTAAATGATCAATGCAAAATAAATCTGTATTGATCTATACTAAATTTCACGTGTATTGGTTCAGGTGATACACCGTTCGATTCAAACCTTTGTTTTCAAAAACTACTAAAGAAACATTTTGAAACCTTCCAGAAAAGATGCCTGGATTTTAATTAGAAAATTTAAATTGCAAAATTTGAACACAAATTAGTAGGGCTGTCAAACGATTAAAAATTTTAATCGAGTTAATCACGGCTTAAAAATTAATTATTCGTAATTAATCGCAATTCAAACCATCTATAAAATATGCCATATTTTTCTGTAAATTATCGTTGGAATGGAAAGATAACCCACAAGACGGATATATACTTTCAATATACTGTACATAAGTCCTTTATTTGTTTATTATGACAATAAATCAACAAGATGGCATTAACATTATTAACATTCTGTTAAAGCGATCCATGGATAGAAAGACTTGTAGTTCTTAAAAGATAAATGTTAGTACAAGTTATAGAAATTTTATATTAAAACCCCTCTTAATGTTTTCATTTTTATAAAGTTTTAAAAAAAAATTTCAATCAAAAAATAAACTAGTAGCTCGCCATTGTTGATGTCAATCATTATACAATGTTCATGGGTGCTGAAACGCATAAAATCAGTCGCACCCAAGCACCAGGAGAGGGCGACAAAACACCAAAAAACACAAGTAACAAGTGGAAATCACACTGTGCTTTAATTTTAATCTGTTTGAGCGGGGCATGTGCGTTAAATGCGTCAAATATTTTAATGTGATTAATTTGAAAAATTAATTACCGCCCGTTATCGCGATAATGTTGACAGCCCATTCATCAATTAACTACTTATAAGGCGGTAATCCTTAGTTCGCTACATTTCTTAGTTTAGTTAACGTTAACAGTAAAAAACATACAGGAGGATATTTCTCTCAATGCAGCTTCCTCCTGGAGTTCGAGAAATTCACATAGATTAATGTTATGCTAACTCTAATGCAGGGCGGACTTTCAGTAGCAAATTTTGTGGTGTGTTCCCCATCTCCACAACATTGATGTCTTTTTACATTGCTTTCAGTGGCTGCTGTTGGGAGAAAAAAAACTTCTAATACCCCTTGTCTTCAAAGGGGCAGAGGAGGTTGTAATTCTGTCGGGCTGTGAATGCGTCTGTGTTTGTGTGAGGGGGGAAGGGGGTTAAGGGATCAGCCAATCAAACATGCGTTTAATGGAAAAATGGATTGGCACATGCAGCAAGTGAAAAGGGGGCAATGTAAGTCTGAACATAATGAAAGTACTGTAATTAACTTAATAATGGTTGGGTCAATTCTATCCTTACAACGTATGGGAAGACAATCTAAATTAACTATATTACTGAAGTCATTATATAATGCAGATAAGGTTGCTTAAAGGTTGGTGGGGACAATTTGTGCATCCTGAAAAGTTGGTAGTGTTATGTCCCGACCGTTCTTATGCAAACCTACGCCATTGCGTTCAATTGTTTGTATTTATTTACTTGCATACAAGTATTTATTAGATTCAGATTATACTAATCACTCTATAAATTTACTTTGTCCTTTTATTTTATTTTATTTATTTTTTTGGGGTTTAACTAATATATAGTTTTTGATTATTATTATTTTTTAGTTAATATTTCAAATCAAACATCTTTAAGCACAATTCATGATTTTTTAAAATTAACTTATTTATATTTGAATGAATTTTAAAACCATTTCAAACAGCTCATCTTATCTTAATAATTAATAAATATCAAAAAGTTAAATTAATCATTTAAAATGAATTTTTATTAATTTACTTTGTTTTACCTTTTTTCTAGAATCAATAGTCTACCTGTATGCAGTATTATAAAGTTCACCTTTAACTTTCAACAATTGTCGTTCAACTCAATGCCACTAGAGGGCAGGCGAGCACACGGGGAAAACTCGGCAAGCCATCAATAAAAGTGTCTAACAAGCGCGTCACTGCAGCCAACACTGAACATAAAAGAATTAAACATCCATCTTTTTAAGTAGCTTTTCACACACCTCGTGTGTTGATGAGGCAGTGGAGAAGCTCCACGGGGTAATAAACTATTCATTACCCAGCATGCATCATTCCACAGACACTCACACTGTGTGTGCGCGCGTGTATAATCACACAACACTCACTTTTACTTAGCAAGTCAGCCGTGAAGGCACATGATGTGTTGCGACGCGTCCGAAGAGGATGCGGATGTCGGGCGGTCGTCACGGCAACCGGCTGAGGTTTGACAGCTTGACGTTAAAGACTCATCATCTGTTATTTGAGGGTGCTTGTCCTGTTGCAAAACTCGAGTTTCAGCTGAAAAACTGAAAAATGAAGAGCAGAATTAATTGTAGTCCAAATCCTGAAGTGACAAAGCAGCCACAGATATAGACGCTACCAAAACCAGTCTCTTTATTACTGGATTGTTGAGTCATGAAAGTGACTTTAACGTGAGCAAGAGTTATGTCGTTGTTGAGCTCTGCCCGTTTTTGTAGGCTGGTCATTCCTGGAAATGTTTTTAAACTAAGAAGATGGGCTGTGAATGCTCATGTTTCATTGCCATCGACAGCGTTGGACGTCCAATTGGAAAACAAGCGCCGTCAATGCTACCCAGTGAATTCAATGAGTGCTCTATGAACGGGAAATAGATAAATTCATCTTTTAAATTATAGTATTTTATGTTAACATGGGTTATTTTCAACTGTTTTTTTGTTGTTTTTTTTTCATTTGTTAAAAGATCTTAAATGAAATGAAATGACATGAAATCATTTATAAACTGATTTTATGTTGACTTGGGTTTTCATCATTTAATATTAACTGTACATTTTTTTGTGGATCTTCAATGACTACATGTTTAATTTAGCATTTAGTTATAGTAGAAAACACATTAAATACAATGAAATGAATATGAAATAATATGAAAATATACACTACCGTTTTTGTCTTGCTGAAAGACCCAGTGACGACCCATCTTCAGCTTTCGGGCAGAGGGCAACATATTTTGATTTAAAATGTCCTTGTATTTCAAAGCATTCATGATGCCATGCACCCTTACAAGGTTCCCAGGGCCTTTGGAAGCGAAACAGCCCCACAGCATCACTGACCCACCCCCATACTTCACAGTGGGTATGAGGTGCTTTTCAGCATGCGCATCTTTCGTGGCACACCAGACCCATTTAGAGTGTTTGTTGCCAAAAAGCTTAATCTTGGTCTCATCTGACCAAAGCACTCGGTCCCAGGCTTCAACTGGGACCGTGTGCAGGGCCTTTCGCTTCCAAAGGCCCTAGGAACTTTGTTAGGGTGCATGGCATCATGAATGCTTTGAAATACAAGGACATTTTAAATCAAAATCTGTTGCCCTCTGCCCGAAAGCTGAAGATGGGTTGTCACTGGGTCTTTCAGCAAGACAATGACCCTAAACATATGGCCAAATCTACACAGAAATGGTTCACCAGACACAAAATCAAGCTCCTCCCATGGCCATCTCAGTCCCCAGACCTTGTTTTGTTGACAAAAGGGGGTTGTACAAAGTATTAACACCAAGGGTGCTAATAATTGTGACACACATTATTTGATGTCAAATAATTATTTCTTTATGTGGGATTTTTTCCCCCACTGAATAAATGCACGTGTATTGAAGGTTGGATTTTTCTCTTTATTTTCCATAAGGTCCCATATTATTTGAATAAAAAAAATATTAGAAGCTAAAAAACACATCTTAACCAGGGGTGCCAACAATTATGGAGTGCACTGTATATATATGCATACTTGTTTCACGATCTGCTATTGAAGTATAACTATAAATTAGAGATGTCCAGATCCGATATTTGGAACAGATCGGACGCCGATATGGGCAAAAATTGCGCATCGGTATCAGATCGGAACACGGAAAAATTCCGATCCAGACTTCCCATCCATTTTTTTTTTCTTTCCCCCAAGTCCGGTCCACGTTTTCCAGCGCACCGATTTACATAATCCATTCCAGTATTTGCTTCGGTTTCCCTAAAATCCGGTCCGCATTTTACGGCACACCTTCAACACACTACATTTACATTACCGTCTCCCAATTTACCGAGAGACTTTATCGGTAAAAATGTCAGCTGTGTGGGATCATTTCACCTTAAAAGACGACAAAGACGAAGAGGCAGAGTGCAACATATGCCACAATAAAGTCAAGCATAGTGGTAAAGATGTAAGAAGTTTTAATACAACCAACCTAATCAAGCATTTAGCGAAATACCACCACAAACAATATGAGGAGTATGTTAAGAAAACCGAAGACAACTAGAAAGGTCCTACGCAACTAACACTGGCAGAAACTTTTCCTATGCGTGACAAACTGGCACTCGACAGTCCCAAAGCCCAGGAAATAACAAGAGTCATTGCCGAAGAATTCATTCTGGATGACGAGCCATTATCTCACGTGAGTAAAGACGCACTAACCAACACTTAGAACCACGGTACAACATGCCCAGCCGTCATTACATCCTTGAGCGATTCGGCCGTGGAAGATTCGAGAACGATTCACAAACATCCAAAGTCCGATTATTGAAATATGTCAAGTAAAGCGGAACTAATACACAGCGCGGTCTTCGGGACGCAATGAGAAACTGACCGCATTGCGTCCCGAAAGTAAACATAATGCTTGTTTAGACCCGGGTAATGCCAATGCTCAACTCACGGCTTTAGCTCAACTCATGCCGCTGGATAAAAAACACAAGATTACCTGACTGCTGCTGACAGCCGGTACAAACTACGTCAACGTCGTTTTACTGGAGATAATAGAGATCATATGTATATAGAACTAGATGCTCCGTGACAGACTCGACTGCGTTACCAACATTGAAGTATTGAAAACCAGATGCGTTAGTAAACAGCCGCCATCTTAAAGCAGAAGACTTCCCTAGTAGGCTGTTGTGAACCTTCCAAGCGAACCTAATTACCTTTTTATCTAAAATACTCCTAAATCGGCAAAATCTTGATTTGAATCTATCTTCAAAACAGTTTTAAAACTTTCACATGTCGAAAGCAGGCAGAAGGGAAATTATGGAATAACTGGAGCAATTTTAACAACTTTAACAGTTGATTCGCAAAATTAAATAAATTGAATGTAGTTTAAAGCTGCTGATACAGAATGGGGACTTGAGTATTTTATGTACTGTTTTAAAATGTTCACTTGATACTGAAATAGTCGTTTATTTAAACCTGAGAGGCTTTTTATACAATTTTTGTAACTAATGCACGAAACATTAAAAGCATCTAATAGCTAGGGGGATTTGTGGGATTTTCCAATGAGGTTGTTGGTGTGTTTTGCATTTTTAAGACAGTTTACAATATTATTTGCACATTTTACAGACTGACTATGCCATTTCTGTTTGTTATTTATAATGTTTTGTGTTTGTCACTGAATAAACAGGTCAGTTTCTTGTTACCAAACGTTGTGTGTTATTCAAACTCACCTAATTCAGCTGGCTAGTTGTTATCAAGGGTACTAAAACATTTTTCAACATGAGTCTGACAACTAAGTAAGGAGGCTAAATAACTTTAAACTTTAACACATGCTCAGATAGGTATCGGTATCGGCCAGTATCGGTATCGGATCGGAAGTGCAAAACAATATCGGTATCGGATCGGAAGTGCAAAAACCTGGATCGGGATATGCCTACTATAAATAGCTATAATTAAAAAATTAGTAAATATATAAAAAAAAAATAATTCAAAATGCAATATACAGTAAATCTATCAATATTTATCTGTACAGTATCTGAATATACTGCAAAGAGAGAAAGTGAACAAGAGAGACATAAATATACTATATAAAAACGTCCTTATAGCTCGTATACCATTGCATAAAGTATGAAAAAAAATTTTTTTTGAAGATGAGAACACATTTTCACAGTATTGTATGTCAAGAATCATGAGATTATCAAGTAAGGACAAGATGGAGGGGTGTTCAGGGTTGAAGGCGTGTAATGGGGGGTGTTGCACAGAAGGAGGCTGATGTTTGCTTCTGACGCCTTGTGAAGGTGACTCGGGATTATTCATACTTCCCATTCCGCCATCTCCTATGAAGACGTATCGCCGAATGAGCTCTCTGTATGTGATATGATTCCTAAATACAAAAAAATAAACTTCTCAGCTACTTTCCCCAACTTTGTGTTGTTTTTCCTCACTTTCCCTAAGCAAAGTTCCCCAAAACAAAATGCTGTGAAATGTCGCGAGGTCAGAGACTCAACCTTTTGACATTTCGCAAGGGTAATCAATCAGCTCGACAGCCGTTCAGCCTTATGGGTAGTGGCCGCGCGTTTCCGCGACGGCTGAATCATTAATTTGCGATCATAGCAAAAAGAGCAATTAGGAAGACAGCACGCACAATGAGGTCCACGCTTGGCCTCGCCGCTTGCTCGAAACAACGAGCGGGCCACATAATAATAATAATAATGTCTTTGCAACATAATCGTGTCTTTTAGTGCACTGGGGGATGCTAATGTGCTAACACGCGGCGGTGGTGTTTCATTTTCACTTTCAAGCAGTGAAAATGCTATCATTGATCAGATCATTACACGTTTGTTGCGTGACGATCACACATTATCCATCGGATATATACATTTCGCATAAAGATAACTCAAGTAAACATAAAATGGATTTATATGAGTAAAGTGAGTCAGTAAAGTGAGGTATTGTTGATGGTATTTCAAGATAAAACAATTAGCATTTTAGCTCAATTGTGTTTCCCAGAGATAGTGAGGAGGTTTTACGGTATTACAATCTAACACAATTAGCATTTTAGCTCAATTATGTTTTCCCGGCAATAGTGAAACGGTGTTGACAGTACTTTAAACTAACACAATTAGCAGTTTACCTCAAATATCGAATGCGGGCTAACCCCTACCAGTCAAAATGAATTGGACATCTATCCCCGTCAATGGCAACCAATGAGTTAAGAAGGAAGTGACCCGAAAATGCTATAAAATAAATAGGAAATCTGCAGGAAGTGACTTTTTAAAAACCAGATTACTGATAATGGGAAGATGTTGAGGGCATTTCACGCTAACACAAGTACAATTTTAGCTCAATTATGTTTTCTCGGCAATAGTAATGAGATGTTGACGGTGTATAAAGCTAACATATTTAGCATTTTTAGCTCAATTATGTTTTCCCAGCAATAGTGAGGTGTTTCAAATTAACACAATCAGCTTAAACGACCGTTCATTCGCCCCACCAAGCCAAAATAAATTGGACGTCTATCCCTGTCAATGGCAGCCAATGAGTTAACGAGGAAATGACCCGAAAATTCTGTAAAATAACTAGAAAATGAATGAAAATCTACAGGAAGTCACTTTTTAAAAACCAGATTACTGATAATGGGGTGTTGAGGGCATTTCAAGCAAACACAATTAGCATTTTTAGCTTCAATTATGTTTTCCCAGCAATAGTGATGAGATGTTGACAGTGTTTCAAGCTAAGACATTTAGCATTTTTAGCTCAATAATGTTTTCCCAGCTATAGTGAGATGTTGACTGGATTCAAGCTAACACAATTAGCTTAAACGACCGTTCATTCTCCTCACCAAGTCAAAAGGAATTGGACATCTATCCCCGTCAATGGCAGCCAATGAGTTAACAAGGAAATGACCCGAAAAGTCTCTAAAATAACTAGGAAATGAATGAAAATCTACAGGAAGTAACTTTTAAAAATCAGATTACTGATAATGGGAAGATGTTGAGGACATTTCAAGCTAACAAAATTAGCATTTTTAGCTCAATTATGTTTTCCCGGCAATACTGATTAGATGTTGACGGTGTATCAAGCTAACACATTTAGCATTTTTAGCTAAATTATGTTTTCCCAGCTATAGTGAGGTGTTGACTGTATTTTAAGCTAACACAATTAGTTTAAACCGCCGTTCATTCGCCACACCAAGTCAAAATAAATTGGACGTCTATCCCCGTCAATGGCAACCAATGAGATAACAAGGAAATGACCCAGAAATGGAAATCTAAAGAAAGTGACTAAAAAAAAAACAAAACATTACTGACAATGGGGGAATGCTGACGGCATTTCAAGCTAACATAATTAGCATTTTTTGCTCAATTATATTATCCCAGCAATAGTGTGAAGGTGTGGACTGTATTTCAAACTAACACAATTAGCTTGAAGGAGTTTATTCGCCCTCACATTCCAAATGAATTGGACGTCTATATCCGTCAATGGCAGCCGGTGAGTTGAGAAGGAAGTGATCCATAAATGCCCTAAAATAAAAGGAAATGAATGAAAATCTACGTTAAGTGACCTTTTTAAAACCAGATAACTGATCATGGGGAGATATTGATGGCATTTTAAGCTAACACAACTAGCATTTTTCGCTCGATTATGTTTTTCCAGCAATAGTTAGGTCTTAACGGTATTCCAAGCGAACACAATTAGCATTTTTAGCTCAATTATGTTTTCCCGGTAATAGTGATGAGATGTTGACAGTGTTTCAAGGTACCACATTTAGCTAACACAATTAGTTCAAACGACCGTTCATTCGCCACACCAAGTCAAAATAAATTGGACGTCAATCCCCGTCAATGGCAGCCAATGAGAAACACAAGGAAAAAATGACCCAGAAATGCCCTAAAAATAATAGTAAATGGAAATCTACAGAAAGTGACAAAAAAAACAAAAAAAAAACATTACTGACAATGGGGGAATGCGCACTGCATTTCAAGCTAACATAATTTGCATTTTTTTGCCCAATTATATTATCCCAGCAATAGTGTGAAGGTGTGGACTGTACTTCAAACTAACACAATTAGCTTGAACGATTTTATTCGCCCTCACAGTCCAAATGAATTGGACGTCTATATCCGTCAATGGCAGCCGGTGAGTTGACAAGGAAGTGATCCATAAATGCCCTAAAATAAATAGGAAATGAATGAAAATCTACGTTACGTGACCTTTGTAAAACGAGATAACTGATAATGGGGAGATATTGATGGCATTTTAAGCTAACACAACTAGCATTTTTCGCTCGATTATGTTTTTCCAGCAATAGTTAGGTCTTAACGGTATTCCAAGCTAACACAATTAGCATTTTTAGCTCAATTATGTTTTCCCAGTAATAGTGAGGAGATGTTGACAGTGTTTCAAGGTACCACATTTAGCTAACACAATTAGTTCAAACGACCGTTCATTCGCCAAACCAAGTCAAAATGAATTGGACGTCTATCCCCGTCAATGGCAGCCAATGAGTTAACAAGGAAATGACCCGAAATTTCTCTAAAATAAATGGGAAATGAATGAAAATCTACAGGAAGTGACCTGGAAAGGCTATAAAAATATTAATAAATGAATGGAAATCTACAGTGAAGTGACTTAAAAAAAAACATTACTGACAATGGGGGAATGCTGAGGACATTTTAAGCTAACGCGATTAGCACTTTTTGTTCAATTATTAATTCATCAATTAATTAATTATCAATTGATCATTAAGTGACCTTTTTAAAACCAGATAACTGATAATGGGGAGATATTGATGGCATTTTAAGCTAACACAATTAGCATTTTTTTGCTCGATTATGTTTTTCCGGCAATAGTTAGGTGTTAACAGTATTTCAAGCTAACACAATTAGCATTTTTAGCTCAATTATGTTTTCCCGGCAATAGTGAGAAGGTGTTGACTGTATTTCAAATGAAAACAATTAGCATTTTAGCTCAGTTATGTTTTCCCGGTGATAGTGAGGAAGTGTTGACTGTATTTCAAGCTAACAGAATTTGCATTTTAGCTCTTTAAGTTCTCCCGGCAATAGTGAGGATGAGTTGATGGCATTTCAAGCTAACATCATTAGCATTTTTAGCTCAATCGTGTTTTCCTGGCAACAGTGTTGACGGTATTTCAAGATAACACAATTAGCATTTTACCACAATTAACGAACGCGGGTTCGCCCCTCCCGGGCGAAATTAACTGAAAATCTATCCCAATCAATGACATCCTTTTTAAAGACAGCTAATGACTTCCTAACACTTTTTTTTTTTTGTGCATATTTCACCTGTCAAAATATGCGTCAATCAACTTCTTTTATTAGCCTTCATGCCGGAAGGAAGAGGTGTGACATGCTTTTCATCGTGTAGCAGCAAAAGAAGAGACTTTTGCCAAAGCAGTAGTCATAATAATAACAAAAAAATAATAATAAAGACGTCTTGGAAGAGAGAGCACCACCCCGGGAGGATAAATTAATCGGTTTATTTTGGGCGCTCGCCGCTTAGCGCTCTCGCCCTCGGAACATGTTGAAAATATCTTTTTTAAATGTGTTTTTTGTTGTGTTACAAGGAGCCTGCAAGGGAAACACACTGGAAAATAATCCTCAAATGGAGCGTCAAAATACAGGAAAGCCAACTTTTGGCCTGGAGTGTTAGCAAAGTTAGCAAGTTAGCAAAGCGCATTGCTAACACGTCAGTATAAAAATATCACATCCTGACGTGATACATGTCACAGAAATAAATAAAAAATGTTAGATTTGATTGAATAATGCAATTTTATATGAATATTTTCTAGATATTTATGCAGAATTATACATTTTATCCCTCATTTATTTATTTATATTAGAGTTATTACTCTTTTGCTGTTATTTATGGTATTAATTTTAGGTAATAATGTCATTTTTACAAGCATATTGACTATTTTAAAACAATTTTTAAAGTTTATTTTGTATGTAGTTTTTCACTACTCCTTGTAATTTGTGATTTTATAGTTCATTATTTCCCTTTTACTGTCACCTAATATAAACAATAATGTCAATCACTACACTAGAACAATGGTTACCACCATCACCACCAGTCAATTTGTTGTTATAAATACTTTTGACTCTCGAATGTACGATCAACATTTGGGGACGATTTTGATGATGACGGTGGTAGTGATGATGGTGATGATGAAGATGATATTGAGAAGTGACTGTGCTACCACGAAAACCTTAAGGACTAATTAGGGAGTGGAACCCAAGAAAGTTCGGCTTCTTCACACCGCTTTTCAGGCTAAATATGTATGTATATGGTGGAAAAAACAGTGGAGACTGAAAAAGCAGTTTCTGCTCTTGCACCCCTCTTAAAAATAAACTGCTTTATTTTAAGCCAAAAGAACTGTTCCGTATGATAGAACAATATGTCTATATGCTGCCATAGCAGATTCTTGGCGCATTAAGCCCCCGACCTATTTTTAATTTTTCCGTTTTACCCTGGAAACCCCCGTTTAAAGACGTCGCGCAACCGCTTTTGTTTCAACCCAGCCATAAAAAGAAGGTAATTATATTTATTATTCAAAATGTCTGTCATTTTCAGCTTAGAATCATTATCGTTATCTAATATTTTGTTTAGAAAAAAATCACTCGAAAATTATTCACCCGCATATTTTAAACTTTTAAACAAATTACGTCACAATGAAAAAAAAATGGTGTCTGTAAATAAGTCACGGATATCTACCTCATAACTATCGCTTAACTGTATTTTTTTTTGTGACTGTCGCATTTTCCCCGATATGTTAGATGATAAATAATCGATCCAAACAAAGAAAAATTGGGGAAAAAAAACATTTAAAAGGGTAAATGTAGTGCTGCAATGATTAATCGATTAACTCGAGTATTCGATTAGAAAAAATTATTCGGATTAAATTTTGTTGCTTCGAGTATTGGTTTAATTAAAGTAGCGTTGTAATGGGTTTTTTGAAAGTGTTTGCATTTAGTTTTATTGATTAGGGTGGATACACTGCCGTCTGGTCTGCCTCTTTTCACATGGCTGAATCCAACTGCTCCCTGTAAAGCCCAACGTAAGCTAAGTTTTTTTTTTTGAGCTAATGTTTTTGATGCATTCATAATTTACTTTATAGGTATATTTAGCCGTTTTTTTTGTGGGACTGTGTCTGAACCATTTGTTAAGAGCATTGTAAAAAAAAAAACTTTAGCATTTAAGCTAGTGGACTTTTTCTATGTAAGTTAGCCAATTGTTCTTTTGTTGTACATAGATCCCCAGTTTGAGGCTAAGCTCAGGTATTTTAATTTTTCATGTTCCTTATCTGATTACTCTATTATTCGAACTAACTAGTCCATCGATTTATCGACTACTAAAATATTCGATAGCTGCAGCCCTAGGTAAATGTTTGAAAAAGAAAATCTCGACCACTCCTTCATGTCTGCGATTTCTGCATCGCAACCCTTGTTATATTACCATTAGGGCTGTCATTAGGGTAATTGATTTTTTTAATTAATCACGTTAAAATATTTAACACATTTAACGTATGCGCTAGCCGACCCACTCACGCATTGCCACAAACAGACTACGATGGCGCCGTATTAAGTACATTGAGAGCTAAAAGGCAGAGGTAAGCGAGTGGAGTGAACACAGGCATTCATTGGGGCTGCGCTATATATTGGCAAAAGCTTTGGCATCTCTTTCACAACAATTATATTTATTGTGGCGAGCGACGTGGGGAAGAATTACAGGAGATGATCTTTTTCTTAACACCCTGCATTGAACACAACGCAGAGAAGATATACCATTTGCAGCAACCACTGACAGTCATGGTTGCCCAACTTCCCATCATACATTTGGGCGAATCAGTTAAGTCGCTACAGTATCATTTACTGAAAGCACAACAAAAATAATGTTTCTATCTCTCAAAAAAAAAAATAATGTTCACAAAAAGAAAAGCGCTCAATGCAAAGAGAACTGGCATTCCCAATCAAAATAGCTATGCAATATAATACTCAGACTTTGGTCAAACTCCATTTAAATATTTCGTTTAGCTCAACAAATACACTAGATGGCAATATTTAATCACAATATACAAACTCACGTTTATCTTTTATGAATTACAAGTCTTTCAATGCGTGGATCCCTTTCACAGAAAGAATGTTAATAATGTTAATGCCATCTTGTGGATTTATTGTTATAATAAACAAATACAGTACTTATGTACAGTATGTTAAATGTATACATCTGCCTTGTCTTATCTTTCCATTACAATAATAATTTACAGAAAAAATGGTATATTTTAGAGATGGTTTGAATTGCATTTAATTACGATTAATTAATTTTTAAGCTTAGATTAACTAGATTAAAATTTTTAATCATTTGACAGCCCTCATTACCATGTTTCACTAATGAGGTCCACAAAAAATCCGGCTGTGGCCATTCACAGCTGTGTCTTGACACTCGATGATACATGCTACATGGAGTTTTTGGAATGAAACAAGGTAAGTACGCGATAATATCTCATTAAAATCATGGCGTATTTAATTATGCTCTCTCGTGCTCTCACCTCCAGTTAAGGTTTCTCTGTTTAAATTTTTTTTTTTTTAAATGCCCTCCTGTTCAAAAATTATCTAATCCCCAGAAAATTGAGATTTTAAGCTTTCCAGTGATGTATCACGTGCATATCGGACAATTTTGAAATTCAGCCAAATTGGGGGTCTCATAGCGGAACTTCATGTCACCTGAGTGTTTTCCGCCATATATATTTTGTTATTATTATTAATGATATTTCTCTTCTCTTGTTGTATTTCTTTTATAAGTGCTAAAATAATTAAAATCTGTGGGGGAAAAAAAAAAACTTAACGCAACACTTAGTAAATTTTCTCTTTTGGTAGATTTTAGCGACACTCGTGGACAAAAGCGGTAGTATTTGCCTAAAGATAGACTGTTTCCCATGAGGACCAGCGCACACCCGCACAGTGTCGTTAAATCATCAATCAATCAAAAGTCCATCTCACGGTCGCCTGCAGATATATTAAACAACATTTATGTTTCCAGCGGCTTTGTGAAGGATGAATAGTAATAAGGTAATGAATCCAGGTTAGAAACCATGGGGGTAGACCCTTCAAGATATAAAAGAAGTGTCATTCAACTAGTTGTCAGTCAACATGTTATCACAAATGTTCTGAAAATATTTTCTAAAGGTTGAAAAGTTACCCTAGTGTTGCTTTCATTGTACGTACATGACAATTTCAAAAACATATTTTCTTCTTAAATTTTATGTATAGTTATATTTTTACGACTCAGTTATTTTATGATTCTATTAATTTTTATAAATATTATTCTTTTACTGTTATTACTTTACATGAACTATGAAGAATGTATATTTTTACATGTTTTATATTTATTTATACATAGATATGACTTTTTTTTAACCTTTTTATTCTTAAAAATGTATGTTCAATTATGTTTTCACTACTCCTTTATTTTATAACTATTTTATTTTATATTTTGATAGTTATTACTCTATTTTACAGTAATAAATTTTATAATTTATAATACATATATATAATTTTATAATTTATAAATAAATATATTTGTACATTTTTAAAATGTTATCATACATACAGATATGACATTTTTAAAACCCTTTTTATTCTTAAAATGTATGTATAGTTAAATTTGCACTACTCATTTATTTTGGGATTTTATAATCGTTTATTACTCTTTTACTGTTATTTATTACTTTTCACGTAACATATTTTTTTTACATGTTTTATCTGTAATTATACACATAAACAACAATTTTAAAACAATCTATTCTTAAAATGTATCTATATATTTTTCACTACTCAATTTGTGATTTTATTATCATAACTACCTTTTACTGTTACCTAATATAAGAAAGTCATTTTTCTTTTCATTTTTTCATACTTAATTGTACGTGGTTGACAATTTCTAAAAAAATATCTTAAATTTCATACATATATTTTTTACTACTTTATAATTTTATTTTATTTTTTTTTATCATTATTACTCTTTGACTTATTACTTTTCACGTAAAGTTTTTTTAACATGTTTAATATTTAATTATGCATACAAACATGACCATTTTAGAACCATTGTTATTGTTTATAATTATGCATATTTATATTTTAAACTAATTTATTCCTGAGTTTAAAATGATTTTGAATCAGAATAAGAAGTCATATTTTTATCATTTATCATTTCTCTTTTCTTTTATTTTTATTTTTTTTAATATCTATTCATTAAATACAATGTTATGAATTAATCTGCTATGTATTAATATTTTAATGTTATTTGCATGTTTGTATCTGAATAGCAAGTCAATTTTTAAAAATATTTATATTATTTTTATATTTATGTTGTTTATATAAAATTCTTTTTTGGTATTTCAATGATAAATGCACGTTTGTGAAGCATTTTGGACTTTTTTTTTTTTTTTTTATCAAACAACTTGACTAATGGCAGTACCCTCTGTATTTAAAAACATCTCTAAAACCGTGATTTGACGACTTTACCTCATCTTTTTGCTTTTTTGCATCAAATTTCAAGAAGTGAATTTCTACTCCGGGTGGCAAACGACCTCACATGAGGCGGGAGGACACGTTTTGATGATGAAACCACAAAGAAAAGTTCTTTCTTTGTGCCGCCACACACAAAAAAAGCAAAGAATGCTGGGAACATTTGTCAAAAAAAAAAAAAAAAAAAAGACTCCGACTGTCAAAACCTTCACAAGAACCCTCAGTTTTTGGAATGTCACTTTTCAGTCAGTTTAATGTCGCGCTTGTAAGAGGACTGGCCTGTTTTCAAAATGTTTTCGGCCTTGAAACTTCGGGCTTTTTCTGATTTAGTGCGGCTCGTAGGAAACATTAATCAAGTTTAGATGACAAGCGTTAGAAAGAAATACATCACAAGTGCTTAAACTCGACTTCTACAGGTTTTTGTAAAAAAATTCTTTAAATGCCATTGACGGCGGTGGACTTCCGATCCATTTCAACTGGTAGGAGGCGAATTAATGTCCGACCTGAATTATTTTGAAGCCACGCGGATTAAAATAAAATGGCGTAATTTCCGGACTATAAGGCTCACCTGACTGTAAGCCGCACCGCCCAAATTTCACAAACTTTATGAAAAAAAATCCATATACATGCCACATTTGATGGGATGATGGCTAAAAGTACATTTTTTTTCAAAAAGTTACACAAGTAAATGTGATGTGATGGAGTAAATGTAACGCATTACTACCTACCACTGATGAATTTATTTTATATACGGGGGGCAAATAAGTATTTAGTCAACCACTAATTGTGCAAGTTCTCCTACTTGAAAATATTACAGAGGCCTGTAATTGTCAACATGGTTAAACCTCAACCATGAGAGACAGAATGTGGGGGAAAAAAACCCAGAAAATCACAGTTTGATTTTTAAATAATTTATTTGCAAATCATGGTGGAAAATAAGTATTTGGTCAATACCAAAAGTTCATCTCAATACTTTGTTATGTACGGTTTGTTGGCAATAACGAAGGCCAAACATTTTCTGTAACTCTTCACAAGCTTTTCACACACTGTTGCTGGTATTTTGGCCCATTCCTCCATGAAGATCTCCTCAAGAGCAGTGATGTTTTGGGGCTGTCGTTGGACAACGCTGACTTTCAACTCCCTCCACAGATTTTCTATGGGGTTGAGATCTGGAGACTGGCTAGGCCACCCCAGGACCTTGAAATGCTTCTTACGAAGCCACTCCTTTGTTGCCCTGGCTGTGTGTTTGGAATCATTGTCATGCTGAAAGACCCAGCCACGTCTCATCTTCAATGCCCTTGCTGATGGAAGGAGATTTTCACTCAAAATCTCTCAATACATGGCTCCATTCATTCTTTCCTTTATACAGATTAGTTGTCCTGGTCCCCTTGCAGAAAAACAGCCCCAAAGCGAGATTCCCCCCCCCCCATGCTTCCCAGTAGGTATGGTGCAATTCAGTATTATTTTTCCTCCAAACAAGAGAACCTGTGTTTCTACCAGAAAGTTCTATTTTGGTTTCATCTGACCATAACATATTCTGCCAGTCCTCTTCTGGATCATCCAAATGCTCTCCAGCGAACCGCAGACGGGCCTGGACGTGTACTTTCTTCAGCAGGGGGACACGTCTGGCAGTGCAGGATTTGAGTCCCTGGCGGCGCATTGTGTTACTGATAGTAGCCTTTGTTACTGTGGTTCCAGCTCTCTGTAGGTCATTCACTAGATCCCTAGTGTGGTTCTTGGATTTTTGCTCCCCCTTTTTGTTATCATTTTGAAGGCACGGGGTGAGGAGGGAGTTGAAAGTCCGTGTTGCCCAACGACAGCCCCAAAACATCACTGCTGTAGAGGAGAACTGCATGGATGAATGGGCCAAAATACCAGCAACGGTGTGTGAAAAGCTTGTGAAGAGTTACAGAAAACGTTTGGCCTCCGTTATTGCCAACAAAGGGTACATAACAAAGTATTGAGATGAACTTTTGGTATAGACCAGTACTTCTCAAATAGTGGGGCGCACCCCCCCTGGGGGGGCGCAGAGCAATGCCGGGGGGGCACATGTGACCTCGGGGAACATGCTGTTTTTTTTTTTTTGCCGTACTGGAATAAAGTGTACTTGCACATCCACTCAGTGGGTGGCAGTGGCGCTCTCATTTTCAGAGTGCGCGCAGTATTTTTGAAGTAAGCAAGAGCACTCAGCACACACAGAAAACAGATATGAAGAGCAGTGTGCCGCCGCCGTTTTCGAAAGCCGTTTTCCGACCAGACTCACTCACGCAGCGACCCACTGTCTTGTCCGGTTCGCACGTCGCCGCCCGAGAAGTGCCATTTTCGGCTTGGGATCGTCACGACGACCGCCCTCACCTACGGTTCTACCTCGGCCACCGAGAACGCGCTTTCGAGCCGTTTGCCTTTTAGCTTTGACTTTTAATACAGTGGGTGATGAGGAAAGACCACTGTTTACTGTGTTTAAAAATGATAATAGCGGACAGCTAGAAGCCAAATCAATTAAGACGCCACTTAAAGACATTAGACCCCAATCTCATTGATAAGCCGCTTGATTGTTTTTCAGCGAAAACGTGCCGAATATTGCCAACAATCGTCCCGCTTTGTCAGTGTTATATCAGTAAACCAGTGAGCATTGTTAGCATGCTCATTGCAAAATAACTCCACACCATTGCAAAGTTGGTAATACTGTGAGCAAAAATAAAAACTGTCCTTCTGTCCAAGGACACTCTTTTTCTTTTATTCAGTTTTCCTTTTTCTGTCAAATTTTTTGGCATATTTTCCTCATGAGTGAATGTTTCTAATCAATTTTAATTTGTTATTATTTACTGATTTTATTACATTTTATTTTTCTGTATCAAATGGTCAAAAATGTGCCTAAAGTGTATTTCTTACAGTTTGGATGTGACTTTTGAAATTCAGGCAAATTGATGCGCGTCAAGTCTTTTCTGTTACAAACAAAACAATGTTAATAAAGTTATACTTTATTATAAGTTGATCTATGTTACTTTTTTTCTTTATTAGAAAAAAAGGACACTATGTTAGGCAGATGCGTATTTATAATAGTAATTTTATAGACAAATCATACTATTTACAGTGGCGGCAGAGAGTTTGGGGGGGCGCGAAACATTTACGTCTTCCTTGGGGGGGGGGGGCGTAACAGAAAATATTTGAGAAGCACTGGTATAGACCAAATACTTATTTTCTACCATGATTTGCAAATAAATTCTTTAAAAATCAAACAATGTGATTTTCTGTTTTTTTCCCCACATTCTGCCTCTCATGGTTGAGGTTTACCCATGTTGACAATTACAGGCCTCTCTAATATTTTCAAGTGGGAGAACTTGCACAATTAGTGGTTGACTAAATACTTATTTGCCCCACTGTGTATATATATGTATATATTATATATGTATTATATATAGTATATATAATATCATTTGTGAAAAAAAAAAATAAATACTGTAAATAAAAGACCATAATCATTTATCAAAGCTGCAGGATACATATGGAGAGAAAAAGTCACGGCTTATAGTCTGTTTTTTTTTTTTTTAAAGTAGGTCTGTCATGATAATAACAATTATATATATATATATATATATATATATATAATTTATTTTTGTAATCGATTAATCGTTTAAAGACATTGCTTACACATATTTCTCTTCTTTAAACACACCTTTAGCGTTGTCATTGGCGTTGAACGTCCAATTAGTTTCGACTGAATGGAAAAAGTGGAAATGGATTGGACGTCCATCGCCGTCAATGGCTGCCGGTGGGGCGAAGTATAAAGAATGTGCTGAACATGCACCTTTGACTGGAATATATCCGCCTAGAGCTGTGTTAAAATATGCACAACGCTGCTGTGCTTTTTCTTCATTTGAATGTGAGAAGAAGAAGAATATGTGCAGTGTATTTTTAATGTTTGCTTTTAGGAGTCGCCTGCACTCAAGCCTGCCTTCCTTCCTCTCCAAAAAAAATCGACTACAGGCACGCTAAAGCCAAACAGTGAGCAGAACATTTTGGGAGAAACTTTTCAAAATCTATGTTACTATTTTTCAGGAAATGTAATTGATCATTCCAGGCGAATGCTATGTTATAGAATAGAATAGAATAGAATAGAATAGAATAGAATAGAATAGAATAGAATAGAATAGAATAGAATAGAATAGACATTGCCATAACATGCACCACATAGAACAAAAAACAATAAGGTTAATATAAAGTGAATAAGTGACTAGCAGCAAGTGACGATGTAGTGGCATAGACGTCATTACCTATTGACGTGACACAGGAAACGGGACTGATTCATAGAGGGCCTATTTTCAAAAATTACAAAACCAAAGCTGCTACCAACCTAAAACCAAAACCGGCACCTACAGTGTATCACAAAAATGAGTACACCCCTCGCATTTCTGCAGATATTTACTGTGGGGCAAATAAGTATTTAGTCAATGGCCTCATTCATTCTTTCCTTTACACAGATCAGTCATCGTGGTCCCTTCGCAAAAAAACACCCTCAAAGCATGATGTTTCCACCCCCATGCTTCACAGTGGGTATGGTGTTCTTCGGATGCAATGAAGTATTCTTTCTCCTCCAAACACGAGAACCTGTGTTTCTACCAAAAAGTTCTATTTTGGTTCCATCTAACCATAACACATTCTCCCAGTCCTCTTCTGGATCATCCAAATGCTCTCTAGCGAACCGCAGACGGGCCTGGACGTGTACTTTCTTCAGCAGGGGGACACGTCTGGCAGTGCAGGATTTGAGTCCCTGCCGGCGCATTGTGTTACTGATAGTAGCCTTTGTTACTGTGGTCCCAGCTCTCTGTAGGTCAATCACTAGGTCCCCCCCATGTGGTTCTGGGGTTTTCGCTCACCGTTCTTGTTATCATTTTGACGCCACGGGGTGAGATCTTGAATGGAGCCCCAGATTGAGGGAGATTATCAGTGGTCTTATATGTCTTCCATTTTCTAATAATTGCTCCCACAGTTGATTTCTTTACACCAAGCGTTTTACCTATCGCAGATTGAGTCTTCCCAGCCTGGTGCAGGGCTACAATTTTGTCTCTGGTGTCCTTCGACAGCTCTTTGGTCTTGGCCATAGTGAAGTTTGGAGTGTGACTGACTAAGATTTTGGACAGGTGTCTTTTATCCCGATAATGAGTTAAAACAGGTGCCATTAATACAGGTAACGAGTAGAGCCTCGTTTGAGCTCGTTAGAAGAAGTTAGACCTCTTTGACAGCCAGAAATCTTGCTTGTTTGTTGGTGACCAAATACCACCAAAGGGTACATAACAAAGTATTGGGATGAACTTTTGATATTGACCAAATACCTATTTTCCACCGTGATTTGCAATAAATTATTTAAAAATCAAACAATGAGATTTTCTGTTTTTTTTTTCCACATTCTGTCTCTCATGGTTGAGGTTTACCCATGTTGACAATTAAAGGCCTCTCCAATCTTTTCAAGTAGGAAAACTTGCCCAATTGGTGGTTGACTAAATACTTATTTGCCCCACTGTAAGTATTTCTTCTCATGGGACAACACTGGCAAAATGACACTTTGACACAATGAAAATATGACATGTTTACGTACAGTCCTTGACAAAAGTCTTGTCGCTTATACATTTTGTAGAAACAATTGCTAATAACCTGACTTTTAATTATTCAATTGGTTTCAGAAATGGCTCATATGAAAGCTAATACCATTTATCTCTCAGGGTGCAGACAATTAAAAAACCGTGTGGCATTTGCCAAGGTCCACAGCCTGTCAAAAGGATGGACGCTGGAAAAGTGGCAAAAGGTGGATTTTTCAGATGAATCTTCCATTGAATTACACCACAGTTGCCACAAATATTGCAGGAGACCTTCTGGAGCCCGCATGGATCCGAGATTCACTCAGTAAACAGCGAAGTTTGGTGGTTACATCATTACCAAAATCATTGCCTGGGGTCACATCCAGTATGGAGGTGTGCGAGAGATCTGCAGGGTGGAAGGCAACATAAATAGTCTGAAATATCAACAAATCTTAGCTGCCTCTTACATTTCTAACCATAAAAAAGGGCAAATTCTGCAGTAGGATGGTGCTCCATCGCATACTTTAATCTCTACCTCAAAGTTCCTCAAGGCAAAGAAGATCAAGATCCTCCAGGACTGGCCAGCCCAGTCACCAGACATGAACATCATTGAGCATGTCTGGGGTAGGATGAAAGAGGAAGCATGGAAGACGAAAGAAATTTTTGTTGGAAATCCTACGTCAGTGTTATGATTTTTTTTTTTTCCCCCCCGGATAATTTGTTCTTTTACTGAACAGGATAACTTCTTTTCTCGTAATATTACGATTTTTGTTTTTTGGAAATATTGACTATAAAAAAAATCCACATCATTTATAATAAAAAAATATGTAGTACTTTGTGTTTTTTGTCCAAAAGAAAAGGAACGCTTTTTTTACGATGAAGGTTACGATTTTTGTTTGTCTGAAATGGCGACTTGTACAAAGATTCAACAGGATTTATAATTCCATTTCTGCTGACAAAAAAAGTTCCGTAACATCACTTTTCGTAACATTATGATATCTAAGAAATTTTGGGGAATATTTCTGGTGATATGCCATTGACAGTGACAGATGTCGAATTGGGGTAATTACCGTATTTTCTGACTATAAAACGCAGTTTTTTTTTTTCATAGTTTGGCTGTGGGTGCGACTTATACTCAGAAGCGACTTATGTGTGAAATTATTAACACATTATGATATCATTTCACATGTTATTTTGGTGTTTTGGAGTGACACTGATGGTTTGGTGAATTTGTTAGCATGTTCTTTACGCTATAGTTATCTGAATAACTTAATAGCTATGGCCACGTTCGCTTTCTGCCTTTGGCAATGTGTGTTCTTTGGCAATGTGTGTTCAATTGTATTACTGACTTTTTTATATTGAAATGCATGCTTTTAGTTTGTGGCGCTTTCACTCCCACGTGAGGGCGCGCTCGCACTTGTTTACGTGAAGAAGACCGCTCACACGCCAGAAGAAGACTGACAGCTACGCAGCTTGAGTGAGTGGGCGAGTTAGCGAGAGAGAAACACGGCTGCGAACCTACGTTCATTGTTTATGCTTGTAAAATATCTTTACAGAGGCAAAGCCTGTGTGCATTATCTTTTCTGTTGTTGTTGTGTGTTTTCCACCTGCGATCAGACACTTAAAGCCAGTTGTGTGGTTGTTTGAACGATGTGCTAATGCAAGTGAACGCATGCTAACCGTTGATGTCATTGCTGTAACAGCAATAATTATCATTTATTTACGTTGATGCGAACCTGTTTGGTATCGAGGACGAAATTGATTCCGCAAATTATACGGACGTCAAGCATTGTCATTTGGGAGTTTAGCTCGCTGTATCGCCAGGACCGAGCCTTAGCGTCCTGGTGAGGACAGTACATTTGCATTTCGTTGTTAATGCACTGTACACTTATTCAGCTTTTTTTTTCCTATTGTATTTTTATGTTAAATTGCCATTCAAGATGACAGATATTTTCTATGTGTTGGATTTTATCAAGTAAATGTCCCCCAAAATACGACTTATACTCCTGTGTGACTTATATATGTTTTTTTTGTCTTCGTCGGGCACTTTATTGGTTGATGCAACTTATACTCAGGTGCGACTTGTAGTCCGAAAAATACGGTACTTTTTTATCCTGCTGTGAACTGAAAGCTCATCACACGGTTTATCACAACTAGACGTCCAATTCATTTGAAGTGGGAGGGATGACAACGACTACTGGTGTCAATTCATATTTGGACATTACTAATGTTCATTCACGTTTTATGGCACCAGCAGCCACTTTGTTATACAGCATTCCATCTTGGTATTTGCTCGAGTACTAATACCAGAATTGTGTTTGATGGCTGTAGTGTGTTGAATCACAGGCGTGGTTTGTTTACTATAAACAATTTAGGGAAGATTTGTGGCGTGAATGAAATATTGAAAGCCTTTTGGCAGGACGAGGGCCAGATTATGCACGAAAGGCGAGATTGCCTTCACGATGGTGGGGTTTTCTCGCTTGGCTTCTCCTTCCTCCGGCCTGATAACTCCAGCGATAATTCACGGGGTAAACATCGGGCCCGACAGCCATTTCTGGAGCGTTTCATCCTCGCTCATCCCGACGCGGAGGGGGCGGAATACCCTTGCCGGCTCCGCGGCTTCCATTATCGCCGCTGAATGCGCCGTCTACCCCGTGAGCTGATCCGGCGCCGCCCCTGTCAAAAAAAATGGCGGCGGCGACACAAAGGTGTTGATCCCGCCGCTTTGTAGGGTTGGATTCACTCGAAGAAAGCACGAGCGTCTCTGGATGCTCGCCACGTAAAAGCCGATGCATCGGAGGAGGTTACGCCGATGGTTTTTGTCTGACATTCAAATATGATTGAAAGGAAAAGCGGCGCGTCGGAGGTGAGGTAGCTGGAAGCCGCCAAAGATTGGAAAGGGTCACGAAGGCTATCTAAGGAGTCTTCTTACTGCAATGTCACCGTAAATCTATATTCTGGATATTCTGCCTCTCAAAGTATATAAACAGACGTGCTCTTTTTCCATTTCAATTCATTAAAAAGCCAGGATTATTAAAAAGTGTCCAATCCGGCATATTCGTGAAAAAATAGCAGCTTGGCATGTTCATGAAAGCATTTTGATTCAATGACAAGCCTTGTCTGGTGTACAATTTGATGATTTTTATGAACAGGTTGGACTAGCAAAGAAAACAAATATATTCATGCTCGGTATGTTCAGGAAATCTGATGTTTGTACTACTTTGGGTTTAAAATAGATAAACTGCTTGGCATATTAATGAGAGAAAAGAAAGTGACTAAAAGGCCAAATTTTTTAGGAGGTGTACAATCAGACAAGGAGCTAAGCTTATCATGAAATTATATCTGCGTGGTATATTAATGAAAAATTTTAAATAGATTTCTAGGCCAGTCTTATTAGGTGCGCAATCAGATGAGAATTCAGGCTTATTAATGAAATTATATCTTCGTGGTATATTCATGAAAATTTTTTAATTGATTACTCGGCCAGTCTTATTAGGTGTGCAATCAGATCAAGAGCTAGGCTTATTAATTAAATTATTTCTGCCAGGTATATTAATGAAAATATTTAAATTGATTACTAGGCCAGTCTTATTAGGTGTACAATCAGATGAGGAGCTAGGCTTAATAATGAAAATATTTCTGCTTCGTATATTATTGAAAATATTCAAATTTATTACTAGGCTAGTCGTATGAGGTGTGCAATCAGATGACTAGCAAGGCTTATTAATTAAATTATTTTGCTTGGTATATTGATGAAAATTTTTGAATGAATTACTGGGCCAATCTTATTAGGTGTGCAATCAGATGATGAGTTAGGCTTATTAATATAATTATTTTTGCTTGGTATATTAATGAAAATGTTTAAATTGATTACTAAGCCAGTCTTTTTAGGTGTGCAATCGCATGACTAGCTAGGCTTACTAATGAAATTATTTTTGATAGGTATATTGATGAAAATTTTGAATGAATTACTGGGCCAATCTTATTAGGTGTGCCATCAGATGATGAGCTAGGCTTATTAATATAATTATTTTTGCTTGGTATATTAATGAAAATTTTTGAATTGATTATTAGGCCAGTCTTATTAGGTGTGCAATCGGACGACTAGCTAGGCTTATTAATGAAATTATTTCTGCTTCGTATATTTATGAAAATGTTTAAGTTGATTACTAGACCAGTCATATTAAGTGTACAATCAAATGAGGAGCTAGGCTAAGTAATGAACTTATTTTTACTTGGTATATTAATGAAAATTTTTGAATTGATTATTAGGCCAGTCTTATTAGGTGTGCAATCGGACGACTAGCTAGGCTTATTAATGAAATTATTTCTGCTTCGTATATTTATGAAAATGTTTAAGTTGATTACTAGACCAGTCATATTAAGTGTACAATCAAATGAGGAGCTAGGCTAAGTGATGAACTTATTTTTACTAGGTATATTAATGAAAATTTTTGAATTGATTACTAGGCCAGTCTTATGAGGTGTACAATCAGATGAGGAGCTAGGCTTATTAATGAAATATTTTTGCTTGGAATATTAATGAAAACTTTTAAATGGATTACTAGGCCAGTCTTATTAGGTGTACAATCAGATGGGGAGCTAGGCTTATTAGTGAAATTATTTTTGCTTGGTATATTAATAAAAATGTTTAAATTGAATATTAGGCCAGTCTTATTAGGTGTACAATCAAATGAGGAGCTAGGCTTATTAATGAAATTATTTTTGCTTGGTATATGAATGAAAAATCTTAATTGGATTACTAGGCCAGTCTTATCAGGTGTGCAATCAGATGAGCAGCTAGGCTTACTAATGAAATTATTTCTCCTCGTATACTAATGAAAATGTTTAAATTGATTATCAGGCCAGTTTTATTAGGTGTGCAGTCGGATGAGGAGATCGGCTTATTACTGACATTTTGCTACTTGGCATTTTTTTTAATCCATTTCTTACTAGGCCACTCTCATCTGTAAAATCTAAAGAGAAGCTTGGATTATTCATAAAATAAGTGCTGCTTGGCAAATTAATAAAAAATATTAAATTAATTAGTAGACAAGCCATCTGTTGTACACTCTCATGAGTAGCTAGGCCTAATAATGAAAATATTGCTGCTTGGAATATTAATGAAAGAATATAAATTCATTACTAGACCACTCCTATCAGATGCACAATCTAATAAGGAGTTTGAGTTCTTAATGGAAAAACATAAATTAACTGCTACTTGGCATATTAATGCAAGAATTTTCAATCATTAACGAGCCACGCTGCTCATCAGGTGTACAATCCGATGTCCTATCAATTCAACGGTGCATGAAAGTCAAGCAGGTGGAGCTCGACTAATGAATTCAGCGCTAAAGTCCCGCGAGGGACTTCAGCGCTAGCAAACAATCAAGCTAATAAAAGCTATCCTGCCCTTCTTCCTCCTGTCTTTAGCGGTGAATTTCTATTACCGTCAATAGTAGCAAACAGGCGAAAATATTCATAGACAGCTCAGTCGGTATCATATTTTTGACGAGAAGAAGTTTCGTCAGCAAAAGTTGAACTAAAGTTGACTCAAAGCTCAGCATCACCTGTGATTTTCTTCTGAACTTTCCTCACCGACACTTTTTTGATTTCATCTTTCCAGGTGCGAGATTTTGTCAGCGGGAGGTCGTCCAAAGGAATCGGCTTAGCTCCAGTCTGACGGACCGTTAATCTCGCAAGCCTTCATTATCGGCGATGCGAAATTAGCATTCCCGCTCCGAGTACGTATACGCGTCGCCATCAAAGCGTGGCCGCCGACGTTGCCGGCGCAGGTGGGAGCAATTAGGCCGGAATATGGAAAAGATGTCAGAGGTGATGAAAGTCCTCTGGCTCGACGGGATTTACCAGGTCAGGAGGGATGCGTTGATTCTAATGACATTTGACGGGAAAACCAAAAAAGCTAAAATAAATGGATTTCATGTCCTGGAGTCTCGCGGGGTAGGAGATGATTGACAGCTCGCGTAGGCTAAAGAACATTGATAGCCTATTTTTTAAATAGCTGTGGATCCTGAAACAGATTTGTGACTGCGGAGGCAGACACCCAACCGCCGCGACCTGCAATTAGTGCGTTGATGAGTAGGACTAATGAGCCGATGAGCGATGGCGTTCACGCGGCCGTGTTACCGCACTGCCGGATTGTCAGCGTGACGGCGGTCGCCCGCTCGTTAACCTAATTAAGAGCAGGTGAGCGGGCATGATGGAGAGGCCGTCGCGGTACGTTTCGGAGAATCCAGCTGGCTAGGTTTCCATTTATTTCTTCGTTTCGGATTTCGGAATTTGTTACAATAAACATGGGTGTTTGGGCTTTAACTCCTTGATGCTTGAATTTATATTTGATTTAATTTATATTCATGAGGCCACAGGTTTTAGACCCCTGATAATAATATTCAATATTCACTATAAATTGTGTGTTTGTGAAACCCTTTAACACTTGATTTAGTAAAATATATGCCTTAGCAATAATGAATACAGTTTGGAGTTCCACAGGGTTCAATTTTAGACCCATTGTTTTTCTTTTGTATTTATTCTCTCTTGCACAAAACATTGACTTTGTATGAAGACTCCTATGACCCACTTATTTATCATCGAAGTGACTTAACGATCATCAACATTTAGAGCGTCGCGGTACATTTCGTAGAATTCAGCTGACTAGGTTTCCATTTATTTCTAAGTTTCGGATTTCAGAATTTGTTACAATAAACATTGGGTGTTTGGACTAACTCCTTGATGTTAGAATTTATATTTAACAAATATACATCAAAACGCATTGCGGGAATGCATAAGTTCAGGAAAATAATAATAAATTGGTACCTCTGTATACGAAGTTAATCCATTCCAGGACCTTGTTTGTAAGTCGAAATGGTCGTACGTCGAGCAGGATTTTCCCCTAAGAATACATTATAATTCTATTAATTCGTTCCACAGCCCGAGAACCTACACTAAATCCTTAATAAATACTGCTGGTACTATTACAAATGGGAATTACACATAGCAAAACAAATACATTATAAATAAAAATCAAAGTATTAATATAAAACAGGTCCATAAAAGCAATCAACTTAAATATAAAGTACGGGGCCGTAAAATACTGTCCGTGGGCCACAATTGGCCCATGAGGCCACAGGTTTTAAACCCCTGACGATAATATTCAATATTTACAATAAATTGTGTGTTTGTGAAACCCTTTTACACTTGATTTAGTAAAATATATGCCTTAGGAATAATGAATACTGTTTGGAGTTCCACAGGGTTCAATTTTAGACCCATTGTTTTTCTTTTGTATTTATTGTCTCTTGCACAAAACATTGACTTTGTATGATGACCCCTATGACCCACTTATTTATCATCGAAGTGACTTAACGATCATCAACATATAGAGCGTCGCTGTACATTTCGTAGAATTCAGCTGGCTAGGTTTTCATTTATTTCTACGTTTCGGATTTCAGAATTTGTTACAATAAACATTGGGTGTTTGGACTAACTCCTTGATGCTAGAATTTACATTTAACAAATATAAATCAAAACGCATTGGGGGAATACATACAGTAAGTACATGAAAATAATAATACAGTGGTACCTATATATACAAAGTTAATCCATTCCAGGACCTAGTCTAAAAGGTCGTACGTCGAGCAGGATTTTAATTATAATTCTATAAATTCGTTCCACAGCCCGAAAACCTACACTAAATCCTTAATAAATACTGCTGGTACCATTACAAATGGCAATAACACATAGCAAAATAAATAAATTATAAATAAAAATCCAAATAATAATATAAAACAGGTCCATAAAAGCATTCAACTTAGATATAAAGTACGGGGCCGTAAAATACTGTCCGTGGGCCACAATTGGCCCATGAGGCCACAGATTTTAGACCCCTGATAATTATATTCAATATTCACTATAAATTGTGTGTTTGTGAAACCCTTTTACACTTGATTTAGTAAAATATATGCCTTAGCAATAATGAATCCTGTTTGGAGTTCCACAAGGTTCAATTTTAGACCCGCTGTTTTTCTTTTGCATTTACTGCCTCTTGCATTTATCATCACAAAACATTCCATTTGTATGATGACCCCTATGACCCACTTATTGATCATCTAAGTGACTGATCATCATCATCATCATCATATATATCATCATATAGAGCGTCACGGTACATTTGGGAGAATTCAGCTGGCTAGGCTTTCATTTATTTCTTCATTTCGGATTTCGGAATTTGTTACAATAAACATTGGGTGTTCGGGCTTTAACTCCTTGATGCTTGAATTTATATTTCACAAATATACATCAAAACGCATTAGGGGAATACATAAGTACATGAAAATAATAATACAGTGGTACCTCTATATATGAAGTTAATCCATTCCAGGACCTTGTTTGTAAGTCGAAATAGTCGTACAGCAAGCAGGATTTTCCCATAAGAATACATTATAATTCTATTAATTCGTTCTACAGCCCGAAAACATACACTAAATCCTTACTATATACTGCTGGTACTATTACAAATGGCAATTACACATAGGAAAACAAATAAATCATAAATACAAATACAAATAAAAATATAAAACAGGTCCATAAAAGCACTCAACTTAGATATAAAGTACGGGGCTGTAAAATACTGTCCGTGGGCCACAATTGGTCCATGAGGCCGGAGTTTTGAGAACCTTGTTAATAATATTCAATATTCACTATAAACTGTGTGTTTGTGAAACCCTTTTACCCTTGATTTAGTAAAATATGTGCCTTAGCAATAATAAATACTGTTTGGCGTTCCACAGGGTTCAATTTTAGACCCATTGTTTTTCTTTTTGTATTTACTGTCTCTTGCATTTATAATCACAAAACATTCCATTCGTTTCATGACAGTCAGGTGTATGACCCATTTATTTATCATCTAAGTGACTTAACATCATCAACATATAGAGTAGAATTTTTCTCTCGAAAACTCGCCTTTTTTTGACACTGTGGAATCTGTTTTTTTCAGCTCCGGCCTTCGAAGACCCGTCAGCGGGCGCTAATGGAAACCTCAGCGCGCGTCAGACAGCCAATAAGAGCGCTCATTATCCTCTCTCGCGCCTTGAAGTAACACATGAAAGCCAGGGTGTCACGTAATGGCGTACTTACGCCTGTCGAGGCGGACGACTTTCCAGCCTTATTTGCCTCTCTCGCCCATTTTCTACTTAAATACGCTTTTGTCTTATCGCCACAGGGCCTTTTTTTTTTTTTTTTTTTTTAGCTTCCCCGCCACGGTGATAATGGCCGACACACACACGAATAGCATGCGGGCGGCGCCGCTTTTAGCTGCCCGACGGCTAAATCCCGCAATCAAGAGTCATTTAAGATATGACACACGTGGCGGCTACAGAGGCGCCGGGCCACACGAGGATAATAAGGCCGTTATCTGCCGTCTCACATCACTAATGAGGTGAAGCAGCGCTCGCTAGCCGCACGAGAGTCTTGTTTTTCATCCAAATGATGAAAAAGATGGAGATGGATATGACCACCGTGAAAAATGCCACCTCAGATTTTACTTTCTAGCCACATGCTGGTGTTTGGTTGTGAAATTTTGATTGGATGGATTTTCGGCAGTTCCAGTGCTGACTAGAACCATTTGTTACCTGATTTTCGACAGCAGAATTCACCAGCGATAGATGTCTAATCTATTTTGAACGGGAGGGGAATTAATTACTGCGGTTGAATAACGGAAAATGTAATGTCCACGTTAGAGGTTGACCGATATGGGATTTTTAAATGCCGATTGCCAATATCCAAAGCAGATTGTGTAAGCCGATATTTGAGACCTGCGATTTAAAGGATTAATTCAGTCTAGTGCTAGCAAACCAACAAACGCAGAACTTTTTTTATGATTACACACGTATAGCAAGAACAGTTCATTATTTTCAAATAATTATACCCACCAGGACATCACAACGAGATGTACACAAGTGAGAGTTGAAGACAATGCCTGCCATGCTTAAGCTAATGCTAACCTGAATGCTAGGCTAATGCTACAAGTTACATTTAGAATGTAAGGATCACTCAGTAAACGCCTTAAAAGGTTAAAAATTTAAAAAAACATAAATTACATTTTTTCCAAAACAGGTAAGCCAGAAGCTTTCCCGTAGCAAGCTGCCTTTAAGTTTAAGTGATTTTTGTGCATCTAGCGTAAAATTTGAGAAATTTATAGCCATTTTAAGTTTTGTTATACTTGTATGAAAAAAAATCAGGATTTTATTGGGGAGCGACTTTGAATTTTTTGACGTCGCTGATCATTGAGACTCATATATGCCTAAGAGAGGTGCCTGTTTTGGTTGTAGGTCGCTAGCAGCTTTGGTTTTGAAAATATTTGAATTTTAAGTTTTTGAAAATAGGCCCCCTACGGATCGGGCCCGTGTCCCGTCAACTGATAGTGAAGTCTAAGTGTCAAACTCCCAAGAAATACATTACAACTGTTCAGGCTCTTTTATATTTACGATTTATTTATTTATTATTAGTATTATTGTTTCAAAATGTATTGGACATCTTTCACTGGCAATTGAACAGACTACCCTTCTTCAAATAAATTGGACGACTATATCCGTCAATAGCACTGAATAAGTTCAAGAACAAAACAACACCCCCCAAATTCTTTGTTATCTTAATGCGAACATACAGTCCCTGACATAAGTCTTGTCGCTTATCCATTTTGTAGAAACAATTGCTAATAACCTGGCTTTGAATTATTCAATTGGTTTCAGAAATGGCTCATGTGAAAGCTAAGACCCTCCCAAATGATGTTGAATGTACAAAAATATATTTGTTTCACTGAAAAAAAGATTTATCATTTAATGAAGACATAAAGGTCCAATTTTGGCAAGGCAAAAGTTTTGTCGCCTACAGAAAGTAGAGTAAAAATTGAACAAAAATGTACTTCAAATACAAAAATATGTTACATAGCATAAACGAATTAAGTAGTGGTGCTGTGGGATCCAAATTTAATATTTTGTATGACTTCCATGGGCTTCGGCAAGGATTCATACAATTTATTGATGAAGTCATCAGGAACGTCAAAGAAAGCAGGTTGCATGCCTCCCAGAATTCATCAACATTCATGGGTTTCGTCTTCCATGCTTCCTCTTCCATCCTGTTCATGTCTGGTGACTGGGCTGGCCAGTCCTGGAGGATCTTGATCTTCTTTGTCTTGAGGAACTTTAAGGTAGAGATTGAAGTATGCGATGGAGCACCATCCTGCTGCAGAATTTGTCCCTTTTTATGATTAGGAATGTAACAGGCAGCTAAGATTTGTTGATATTTCAGACTATTTATGTTGCCTTCCACCCTGCAGATCTCTCGCACACCCCCATACTGGATGTAACCCCAGCCCATGATTTTAGTAATGATGTAACCACCAAACGTCACTATTCTTGAGTGAATCCAATAGGTCTCCTGCAATATTTGCGGTGACTGTGGTGTAATTCAATGGAAGGTTCATCTGAAAAATCCACCTTTTGCCACTTTTCTAGCGTCCCTCATTTTGACAGGCTGTGGGCCTTGGTAAATGCAACACGTTTTTTTAATCGTCTGCACCCTGAGAGATAAATAGTCTGAAATATCAACAAATCTTAGCTGCCTCTTACATTCCTAACCATAAAAAGGGACAAATTCTGCAGCAGGATGGTGCTCTATTGCATACTTCAATCTCTACCTCAAAGTTCCTCAAGGCAAAGAAGATCATGATCCTCCAGGACTGGTCAGCCCAGTCACCAGACATGAACATCATTGAGCATGTCTGGGGTAGGATGAAAGAGGAAGCATGGAAGACGAAACCCAAGAATGTTGATGAACTCTGGGAGGCATGAAAGACTGCTTTCGATGATGTTCCTGATGAATTCATCAATAAATTGTATGAATCCTTGCCCGAAGGCCATGGAAGTCATACAAAATATTACATTTAGATCTCACAGCACCACTACTTAATTCGCTTATGTTATGTAACATATTTTTGTATTTGAAGTACATTTTTTTTTTTCAATTTCACACTACTTTCTGTAGGCGACAAAACTTTTGTTTTGCCAAAATTTGACCTTTATGTCTTCATTAAATGATAAATCTTTTTTCAGTGAAACAAATATATTTTTGTACATTCATCATCATTTGGGAGGGTCTTACCTTTCATATGAGCCATTTCTGAAACCAGTTGAATAATTTAAAGTCATTTTATTAGCAATTATTTCTACAAAATGGATAAGCGACAAGAGTTTTGTCAGGGACTGTATACTCTAACACAAAATTCAATTGGCAGGCTAATGTAATGCCACCCAAAATAATAGATGTATTTATGAAAGCATTACACGCAGCCATTTGCCTTCAAATCCGCATGCAAGTCTTTCAATAAAACACGAGCGGCATGACAAAATGACTTATTGGTGGGATTCTGGAGTCGCGGGAAATTGCTCTCACTTAGCAGAATGACTTTGTCACCCAATTTCATCCCACTGGAGCGGCGCCACGGAGCGGCCCCGTACTTTGGAACGAGCGACTCCCATTTGGACGTCGCTTCCTTATGCGGGAGACAAAGTGGGCCGTCAAAAAATGCGTCTCATTCTCGTTTGCGTGCTCATGGCGCCGTTTCATTATTGGCACTGATTTTCAGGTCCTGTGTGGATGATTGTGTGGTGTGCACGATATCACCTATTGGCAAAACTTGCCAAGTCATGTGTTTACAGCCTCTTCCTTTCAAAAGTTGGAGTCAGAAGTAAAAAGAAGTGTTGGTACCTGATAAATTCTTATGCTATATAGCGGATTTGCTAAAAAGCTAGCGGCAATGCAATAAACTCTCCCACTTTTTCCCCAAGTGTCCTTTAGACACAAAGTAAAGCGACCTCATCTTTCCAGACAAACACTTTGCAAAGACGCTAAGCGACGCTCTCGACAATTTCCCCTCGAAGGCGGCCGTGACCTGTCCTCGTCACGATAGCGCCTCCTTCACCGTCGCCCACCTGCGTCTTTTCAAGACGAGAGATACTTATGAGGTGAAACGAGGTCTCTCTCGAGATATTTCGCAAACTTTCAGGTGTTAATGGGAAAATATAATTGAGGTAAAATGCAAATTTTTTTGCTAGCTTGAAATATCGTCATACATCTCCCCACAATCGGCAATCTGGTATTAAAAAGTCACTGCTTGTAGATTTTCAGTTGTTTTCTATACATTTTGAGCATAGGCGGAGTTTGACTTTTGGGCCAGGGGGGGCACAACATGTTGATGACCCCAAAACGTAGTGTCAGCCATAAAATTACCTTACAAGAACATTTATAATAATAAGCTGAAAATGAGCGTTTTTGTTGTTGTTGTTGTTTTCCATCATTCTTGTGGGGGATTCTAAATCAGGCTGCTTAGGACAGCTATACTTTTTGCCAACATTGTCATCCATTGAATATGGTACACCCACCGGCGTTGTGCCAATGTAGTTACCCCAGTCAAAAAATGTATCCCCTAGGCGGAGCCATACGGAGGTAGATTTGTGTCTTCATTATTTGATTAAAAAAATGTGTTTGAATTAGGGCTGTCAAAATAATCACGTTAACGGGCGGTAATTTTTTTTGGGAATTAATCACGTTAAAATATTTGACGCAATTAACGCACATGCCCCGCTCAGACAAGATTTAAATGACAGTACAGAGAAATGCCCACATGTTAATTGTGTTTTGTGGAGTTTTGCCGCCCTCTGCTGGCGCTTGGGTGGACTGATTTTATAGGCCTCAGTACCCATGAGCATTGTGTAAGTAATTATTGACATCAACAATGGCGGGCTTCTAGTTTATTTTTTGATTGAAAGTTTTACAAATTTTATTAAAACGAAAACATTAACAGGGGCTTTAATATAAAATTTCTATAACTTGTACTAACATTTATCTTTTAAGAACTACAAGTCTTTCTATCCATGGATCGCTTTAACAGAATGTTAATAATGTTAATGCCATCTTGTTGATTTTTTGTTATAATAAACAAATACAGTCCTTATGTACCGTATGTTGAATGTATACAGTATATCCATCTTATGTCTTATCTTTCCATTTCAACAATGATTTACAGAAAAATATGGCATATTTTATAGATGGTTTGAATTGCGATTAATTGCGATTAATTACGATTAATTAATTTTTAAGCTGTAATTAACTCCATTAAAAATTTTAATCGTTTGACAGCCCTAGGTTGAATGCAAAACTAAAATTTGACACTCCAAAAAATGCATTTGAAAGCTATTTTTCTTTGATTTTTTTTTTTTTTTTTTTTTGTGGTGAAGCAACTTTTTTCATTGAAGTAATGTTGCTTTGCGTTTTGGCCACATTTTGGCTAGGACATTTGTGTCTTTATTATTCAATCAAAAAATAAGTTGCTTCAAACAAAAAATATATATTTTCAAACAAAAAAATCACCTCAATCAAAAAAAGAAAAAAATCAATCTTAGAAAAAAAGTTTTTGAATGCAAAAAAATGTTTACAACTCAAATATTTGCATTTGGACACTTAATTTTTAATTTGAAAAGTTTTCTTTGATTTTAGGAATCCTTTTTGTGTTTGGGCCATAATATGGGTAGAACATTTGTATCTAAATCATACAATCCCCCAAAATCATTTGAAAAATAAAATTGCCCTCCCCAAACTTTTTTTTTTTTTTTTTTTTTTTTTAAATAATATGCACAGCAAATGACCCTCTAAGGTGCTAGTCACATGATTTGTTCAAAAAACAATTTAGACCCATTATAAAAATATTTTTTTTGTTCATTTCATTCATTTTTGTTGTTTGCTTTTTGCTTTACAACTTACGTATATATACATAGATAGATAGATAGATAGATAGATAGATAGATAGATAGATAGATAGATAGATAGATAGATAGATAGATAGATAGATAGATAGATAGATAGATAGATAGATAGATAGATAGATAGATAGATAGATAGATAGATAGATAGATAGATAGATAGATAGATAGATAGATAGATAGATAGATAGATAGATATAGGGAAGTCAATTACATGCAATGACACTTTTCGGCCACCAGGAGGGGCCTGGCCCCCCCTTAAATTCGCTTATGATTTTGAGGCATTTTCGGGTCACTTTTTTAACTCTTTGGCATTAATTGACAACGTTAAACTTCCAGTTCAATGACACTAAAAGATGAGCACTGACAGCCAGTCCTCTTAATTTAAATGAACTGGATGTCTATTGTTGTGAGCTATTTTTGGGCCACTACCTGTTGATTTTGGGTCAGTTGTTCTCTATGTTTTGGGGCATTCAGGTAGGGTGACCAAAGGTCCTTTTGCCCGGACATGTCCACTTTTTACATCCTGTCCGGGGCGTCCAGCGGGGTTTAATAAATTCATGAAAATATCAGTTTGTCTGACCTGACGATTTGCACAGAATACTACGGTACTGTCGGACCTGTGACGTGTTCCCAAAGAACCTGCCCGGTTGTTAAGACTTGTATTCAATACGTATATAATCAAATGCTCATGTACTGTAATTTTTGCACCTGACTATTTAGCCTCTACCCACCAAATTTGGCACGAAAACAGCATTTGCTCATATATAAACCACGCTGAACTATAAGTCCAGCTGTCCTCACTGTATTATGGGATATTTACACCAAAATATATTAACCGGTAACACTTTATTTGACAGCGGCATCATACAACTGTCATAAGACCAAAGGAACCACCATGAAGCTTTGAACCAATTTGCTGCAATGCTTCATTGTTTCAAGAAGCGTCATTTGGCCATCACTGCTCCCTTGGGGGAGACAGTCAACCTCTGTTGCCCCCTGCTGTCAACACTGTTGTTGTCCAACATGCCTCCTAGCATGCATTGCAGCACTACAGATGTCAATAACAATCAAAATTCATGTTCTGTGCAAAATATTTCTTCAGTTACTGTTCCATTTGTTTCATTAATTGCTAGTTATGATATTTGGTAACACTTTATTTGACAGTAGGGCCATAAGACCGTCATCAGACAATCATAATTATGACAGAACACTGTCATGAGCATTAATGAAAGCTTACAACACGTCATTTCGTGTTATCTGGCAAATTATCACACTTTTGAATTGATCTAAAAGATCCAAGTTGGACATGAATGGAGTTAGTGACATAATTTGCCAGATGACACTTAATGACACCTGTCATAAGCATTGAGTCATGCCCATGATAGTGTCATGTCATAGTTATGACAGTCTTATGACGCCGCTGTCAAATGAAGTGTTACCTATTAACTAGGGTTGTTCCGATCATGTTTTTTTGCTCCCGATCCGATCCCGATCGTTTTAGTTTGAGTATTTGCCGATCCCGATATTTCCCAATCCAATTGCTTTTTATTTTTCCCGATTCAATTCCAATCATTCCCGATAATTTTTCCCGATCATATACATTTTGGCAATGCATTAAGAAAAAAATTAATAAAACTTGGACGAATATATACATTCAACATACAGTACATAAGTACTTTATTTGTTTATTATGACAATAAATCCTCAAGATGGCATTTACATTATTAACATTCTTTCTGTGAGAGGGATCCACGGATAGAAAGACTTGTAATTCTTAAAAGATAAATGTAACTTTGTATATTGTGACTAAATATTGGCATCTAGTGTATTTGTTGAGCTTTCAGTAAATGATACTGTAGCCATGCCCAAATGCATGATGGGAAGTGCAACCATGACTGTGCGTAGTGCTACCAATTCATATATCTTCTCTGCGTTGGGAAATAACATAGGGTTTTAAGAAAAAGATCAATTACTACCTTGCTTCCCCACATTGCTTCCCACGGTATTTAGGGGAGAGGGATTGTAAGGCTTTAGCCAATTATAAAAAGGCTCTAAAGGCTGCCAAAATTCACTCTACTCAGTTTACGCTGCCTTTTAGCTCTCTATATAGGTAAAACGGCGCCATTACAGACTGAGCGTGACAATGCGTGAGTGGATCGTGCAGCGTATGCATTAATTGAGTTAAATATTTTAACGTGATACAATTTTTTAAAAATATACCGTAATTACCGCCGTTATCGGGATAAATTTGACAACCCTACCTTAAGCCTAAACTAAAGACTCTGGAAGAGTGAAACATATTATGTCTGTAACGTTAATACAATTAGAAAACGATTTAATTAAAAATATATATGTATTAAAAAATGGCATGTCCGATATTTTTTTGACGATTCCGATACTTTGAAAATGACGTGATCGGACCCGATCGATCGGGATGCCAATCGATCGGGACATCTCGACTATTAATCCCAATAAATCAACAAATAAGCCGCACTGGACTATAAGGATTTAAAATGAAGGAAAAAAGTTGCGGTTTATAGTCGGAAAAGTACAGTACTTAAAGGTGTAATTACCATATTGGCCCGAATATAAGACGGTCCTGATTATAAGACGACCTCCTCTTTTTCAAGACTCAAGTTTGAAAATGTAAGACAAGTAGCATTTTAAAATGTAAATTTAAAATGTTTTTGCCATTGGAAATGGAGATTTTTGGGGTTTTTTTGTGTGTGTGTGTGGTGGGGGGGCGGTCTGCACAAAATTGTTTTTGATGCAATTTTTGGAACATTTTGAAAGTGTGAAACAGAAAAATTTCCAAATTGTATATCTGGGCAAAGAATCCCCGCAAAAAAAAAAAAAAAAAGAGCTTCGGCGTGATGGAAAGCGGCGGCGAGTGCATTTGCGAGGCTAATAAATTGTGGAGTGCGAGGTGACGGCTGGCTGTATTTACTCTGCAGTCCTCTTGACAGCGCGGTGAATGTGCTCTTTTCCTGCACGGGGACAATTAAAGAAGGTTCCATAGAGAGACTTTCACCGCGCTATTGATTTCATCCTTTTGACCGCACAGAGAGTGGGGGAAAAAAACTTGCATAAAAAATGCACTATGAAGAAGCGCAGGTGCAAAATATGAACTCAGGAGAACTCTAAGTCCTCACGTAAATGTTACTGGTGTTATAAACTAAAGAATGAACTCGCTAGCTGCCATTGACGGTGATAGACGTCCAATCCATTTGGACTGGGAGGGCTACCAGCAATTATTTGTACTTGCACATTAATCAACCAAGCAATACACTAACAAATTTTGATATCAATCATTACCCTCAATGTACAGTAGTGCAAATAAGTATTTAGTCAACCACTAATTGTGCAAGTTCTCCCACTTGAAAATATTAGAGAGGCCTGTAATTGTCAACATGGGTAAACCTCAAATATGAGAGACAATGTGGAAAAAAAAAGAAAACCACATTGTTTGATTTTTAAAGAATTTATTTCCAAATTAAAGTGGAAAATAAGTATTTGGTCACCTACAAACAAGCAAGATTTCTAGCTGTCAAAGACGTCTAAATTCTTCTAACGAGGTCTAACGAGGCTCCACTCCTTACCTGTATTAATGGCACCTGTTTTAATTCATCGGTATAAAAGACACCTGTCCACAAACTCAGTCAGTCACACTCCAAACTCCACTATGGCCAAGACCGAAGAGCTGTCGAAGGACACTAGAGACAAAATTGTAGACCTGCACCAGGCTGGGAAGACTTAATCTGCAATAGATAAAACGCTTGGTGTAAAGAAATCAACTGTGGGAGCAATTATTAGAAAATGGAAGACATACAAGACCACTGATAATCTCCCTTGATCTGGGGCTCCATGCAAGATCTCACCCCGTGGCGTCAAATTGATAACAAGAACGGTGAGCAAAAACCCCAGAACCACACGGGGGACCTAGTGAATGACCTACAGAGAGCTGGGACCACAGTAACAAAGGATTCTATCAGGAACACAATGCACCGCCAGGGACTCAAATCCTGCACTGCCAGACGTGTCCTCCTGCTGAAGAAAGTACACGTCCAGGCCCGTCTGCGGTTCACTAGAGGGCATTTGGATGATCCAGAAGAGGACTGGGAGAATGTGTTATGCTCAGATGAAACCAAAATAGAACTTTTTGGTAAAACACAGGTTCTCATGTTCGCAGGAGAAAGGATACTGAATTGCATCCGAAGAACACCATACCCACTGTGAAGCATGGGGGTGGAAACATCATGCTTTGGGGCTGTTTTTCTGCAAAGGGACCAGGACGAATGATCTGTGTAAAGGAAAGAAGGAATGGGGCCATGTATCGAGATTTTGAGTGAAAATCTCCTTCCATCAGCAAGGGCATTGAAGATGAGACATGGTTGGGTCTTCCAGCATGACAATGTTCCCAAACACACAGCCAGGGCAACAAAGGAGTGGCTTCGTAAGATGCATTTCAAGTTCCTGGAGTGGCCTAGCCAGTCTCCAGATCTCAACCCCATAGAAAATCTGTGGAGGGAGTTGAAAGTCCGTGTTGCCCAACGACAGCCCAAAAACATCACTGCTCTAGAGGAGATCTGCATGGAGGAATGGGTCAAAATAGCAGCAACAGTGAGTGAAAAGCTTGTGAAGAGTTACAGAAAACGTTTGGCCTCCGTTGATGAACTTTTGGTATTGAGCAAATACTTATTTTCCACCATGATTTGCAAATAAAGTCTTTAAAAATCAAACAATGTGATTTTCTGGGTTTTTTCCACATTCTGTCTCTCATGGTTGAGGTTTACCCATGTTGAAAATTACAGGCATCTCTAATATTTTCAAGTGGGAGATCTTGCACAATTAGTAGTTGACTAAATACTTATTTACCCCACTGTACCTACATAAATATCCAAGTAATAACCAACATAGAAAAAAAATTACTTACAAAACAAGCTACCAACATTAATTTCACCTGTAATTTGTATTTGTCGTTGTTTTTTGACATGTTTTTTTTTTGTTATGTGATTTTCCGTTGTGTTTTTTAATTTGTCATTGTTTTCTTTTTTTTTTTTCCTTTTTTTTTTTTTTTTTGTTATGTGATTTGGCGTTTTGTTTTTTAATTTGATTCTTGGTTATGTTATTTTCCATTGTGTTTTTTGATTTGCCGTTGTGTTTTGCACTTCAGGGCCACCGTAGGTTCTGAGTATAAATAAAAAAAAAGCATTTCTCCGTACACAAATCAGACAAAAGTCCTGTTCGTTTAAATAAAAAAAGTGCTATTGATTGACTTTTTTTTTCTTGTGGGCAAAGTGCTGATATAAACCGTGTCAATGGCTCATTTATTTTCTTTAAACAAACTAAACAACAAAATCGAATGAGAAGAAGGCAGACTGTAATGAATCAGTTGTCTTTATCAAACAGTTGTTCATAAATACAATCCAAATCCAATTTCAAAGCACACTCTCTTGTATGACAATTTACAGTTTGAATGGGAGTTTGTGTTGAGACTAAGCTTATATGAATGTGTTTATGTGTGTGGTTTCTTTATAAAAGGAAACAAGACAACTTTACAATCTAACAATAACTCAAGTGCTACTATGCTTCTTCAAAACAATACAAACGGACATTTAAGACACTGATTAGCATAATCGCTAACTAGCTTAGCGCTCAAAGTAGTAACGTATAATCAACAAAGAATACAAACAATACAATTGGCGTCTTTTACTCACCTCTGACGGAGGCACACTGGATTTAACACAAAAGACAATCTAACTCTCGAGACTTTGGAATACAGTATTATTGATTCAGCAACCCAACCTGAGTGTATCAGTGAGCACGCTCTTGCTCTAATCACTAGCGCACACGTAGCCTCACATTACACGCAAACAAGGACCCAAACGGGAGTGCTCATAGCGGCCGGCAAAAATCGATTATCAAATTAGCTGGCAACTAATTAAAAGGCTGCAACAACTAAACAAATAAAAGAGCAACAAAATAACTATTTGAATTTACTCTTCCTACCTCCCTCGTTCCCAACCTGCCAAACAACAAAGTAACCGTCCAACCCAAACAATCCCCTCAGCTGCCCCACTGTTTGTTCTGAGTAACAAGTATCGTAATCACCGTCTCGCGTTGAGCGCCTTTGGAATAGATAAACCCCAATCCCGTCTCCAGCCAGTCGTGGGGAATTGAAAGCGCTCAACTCTATTTACCATCTTTGCCACCAGCTCACGTTTCAACCCCGCGCACGGAAAGCCTCCCTCAAGTGTTCGGTGAACAAGCCAAATAATTGTCTGTGTTCGTTTGAGCCGCTCCCTCCGAGGTGCCGACTCGCTGTCAAGTCGGCTTGATAGCGACGTTCGTTGTTGTCACTGGCCTGGGTCGGTGTGTTTGTTTGGCCTCACCGGCTCAAAACACGGGATTAATTCTTTGGGCCTTCGGTGACTTTTAGGCAAGAGGGTAATCAGCTCTGTGTTCACTGAGGGGATAAGAGCAGTACACTTACCGTACTTGCCCAAACTCACAAGAGGTAAGACACCCTCTCAACTCTGCAGTATTTCAAACAAATGAGTTAATTACATTCCAATAGTGCACATTTTGCACAGCGGTGAAGGCGCACAACACCCACCAGTCTGAAAGGATCGGACGTCCATCGGTGTCAATGGAAGCCAATGCAACAAAGTATTTTCTATTTTAATCTTATTTGTTCCAATATTATTGCATTAATATGATAGCACATTTAAAAGTGTGCTAACGACTACTTTTGAATTCATTAGTATACAGAATGTGAGTAATCAAAATTACAAGTAGTCCCCAAGTTACGACGTACTCGATTTACGTAATTTCAACTTTACGACGCCGGAGTCTCGTCTGCCATTTTGTCTCCAGCTTTTTTTTTTTTTTTTTTTTTTTTTAAAGGGATCCATGGATAGAAAGACTTGTAGTTCTTAAAAAAATGAGTTACAATAATTTGATATTAAAATCCCTCTAACCTGTAGGTCACCATTGTTGATGACGTCGCAGGAAAAAGTGACGTCACTGAGTCTTCCAGAGTATGACTCTAGCGACATAAACATGTCATCTGTTCAACCCTTTCAAATTGAACGCTAGAGGAACATTAATGAGCATGACAGCACTGTTGATATTTCACAAAACGAGCAGCAAAAGCAAAATGAACAGGAAAGACAGGATGAGACGAGAGTATGACAAAACTGGTGTTCAGCCAAAATGTGCTACACTGGCGAAACGTCCTACAAGACGCGAATTTGACACCCAAATTAATACCATGCGCGTTTAGCTTGTTTTGTTTAAATGCATACAGACAGAACATACTAACGGTACATTAAGAACGTACTTAAACGGAGTAATATCAAATAAAGGTGGCTAAAATAAGCTGATGTGACTAATGTGGTCAACAGATCAACAATCTGCTTTGAAGGTACCACAAGAAAACAAAAGTATTAGAGGGAAACACATGCAGAAAGTAATTTTTGAGGCAATGGAAAGGTAATAAAACACTTGATAAAAACACAAATAGTAAGTACTCGCCGCTTTTAACCGATGTGCGCATGTGTTGGACGTCTTGCCGCGGAGAAGGAATTGCAGAACACCGGTAGTGTTCGTCTGGTGACAGTGACAAACTACCTCATCACCCCAAGTGTCCATTGCGCGCATAAAACATGGCGCCCTCCATTGGTCAAAACATGTACTAAATATTATAGATTTTTAAATCAATGGCAATAGTTTATGGGTTTCTAATAACATTTTTGTAAAATAGAACAATTGTGGCTTATTAGAGCCTAAAAGTCTTTAATACCCCTTTCTCACTGGCCAAAAAACCCGTGTCAACCCGCTAACAATCGGCTTTTGGTGGCAGTGGGAAAGGTGCAGCGACCCGCCTCGACCCGTGTCAATCAACCCGCCAAGCGACCCGCGTTAAAATCACCTCGGCTCTGATCGCCATGCAGTGTGAAAGCAAAACCCCGGGTCAACAGTCAACACCCTAATCTATGTGTTGACGTAGGCTAGTACGTGATGCGTCATAACAAAAAACAAAAAACATGTGCTCTAGCCCGGATCCACATACGGCGAACAGTCGGTGTAGCAGCGTTAGCAATAGCCATAAGAGACGAAACAAAGGCTCTTCTCCTCCTCCTGTGACGTACACGACTCCTTTCAATTTCAAACCAAAATTTACGTCGCCTACGTTGCCTCAGCACAAGCACAGTGTTGATCCTTTGCTGCATTTCGACCATTTTGCGGGCAGTAAAACGCATGAAAACAGAGAACACAAACGGAAAGGAGGCTTCCATGTTGCTTTGCATTGTTAACTTCCTTGAACTGAATGAATTCGGTCGCACTTGTCGAAGCGCATCTTAGCGTGGTGACGTCACGCACCTTAAGCACGGCTGAGGAGGGGTGGGGGTTAGACTGGTGGGAAAAAAAAAAAAAAAGACAGCTTTTTTCATCAATGGGAAAGGTGCCAAATGCCAATTGCTAGTGGGATGCATCGGCTTGGAAAAACGCACGTTGACCCACTAGTTTCAGTGGGAAAGGGGTACAAGTCTGAGGTTCCCTTTAAGTCGCGTTAACCAGCGGTCTCCAACCCAGTCCTCAAAGGCCCGCTGAGGGTTATGGTTTTTGTTCCTGCCGATCCAGCACAGATAGTTGAACCAATGAGGTTTCTGCCAAAACAAGCAGCTTGTAAAACACCAGTGTTGTCATTTGTCTGGTTGGAATGAAATCCTGCACCCACAGCGGGCCTTTGAGGACCGGGTTGGAGACCACTGGCGTAGACAGTACATTATTGTACCTCACAGTATCTTATTTTTTACTTTGCTTCATTAATATGACGTGTTCTGTCCTCACTAAATGTGAAGTTGTTCAGCTTGACGGACAGCAAACAAGGCAACTGTGGTTTTTGACGCTTTTGACGTACTTCACTTTTGAAAATTTTCAAAGCTGTACCACACATATGTGCTCTGAAGTTCATAACGACACACATTTTAACAAAAGACTTGACACAGAACAATAGGTGTTCAAACGTCCATCTAGTCTGATCAACATGTAAATTTAGTAAATTTAGCCTAACAAAAGTCAGCTAGCTTAAATGCTATGAATGCTAATGTTTTTACAATTCTCATGGCAAATCATTTACGCATAACTCCACAAACTGTGGCTCTAAACTTATCTACAGTGTATCACAAAAGTGAGTACACCCCTTGCATTTCTGCAGATATTTAAGTATATCTTTTCATGGGACAATACTGACAAAATGACACTTTGACACAATGAAAAGTAGTCTGTGTGCAGCTTATATAATAGAGTTAATTAATTTTCTCCTCAAAATAACTCAAAATATAGCCATTAATATCCAAACCCCTGGCAACAAAATTGAGTACACCCCATAGAAACTACGTACATCCCTAAATGTCCAAATTGAGTACTGCTTGTCATTTTCCCTCCAAAATGTCATGTGACTCGTTACAGGAGTGCTGTCAGCATTGCTGCAGAAATTGAAGAGGTGCGGGGTCGGCCTGTTGGTGCTCAAACCACATGCCGCACTCCACATCAAATTGGTGTGCATGGCAGTCACCCCAGGAGGAAGCCTTTTCTGAAGACGGTACACAAGAAAGCCCGCAAACAGTTTGCTTAAAACATGTCACCAAAGCACATGGATTACTGGAACCAGACGGGCGGGCTTTTTTTGTGTACCGTCTCTAAGTTTCTAAGGGGTGTACTCACTTTTGTTGCAAGGGGTTTGGATATTAATGGCTATATGTTGAGTAGTGTTGTATCGGTCGCGAACGATTCGTTCTTTTTGAACGAATTGTTTTGGTGAACGAGACCGAACTAATCATCATCTGCACTGATTCGTTCTATGAAGGTGGTGCTTGTTCGCTGCGTGGGAGGGCGTTGAGCAAGCGGTAGCGTCTTCTGACATCGCACACGACCAATCAGACGCCAGCCTCATCGCGGGCAGGGGAGGGAGCGGAAACAGAATCAGGGCGTTTGTCACTCACGTCCACGTGTGGCCAATAAGCAGCCAGCGTGCAGGCAGGGGGGCAAGACTGAGTTTTGTCACTTCCCGTTCGGTGACTCGGTCCTCCGGTTCCTGACCTAGCTTGCTGCTAACTTGATTTTCCAGTAATGACTATGCGGTGAACGAATCAGAAAATGAAAGGAAATGACTTTGTCACATATTTGTTAACGTGGAGCCTATCAAATGCTGCTCAAACAGACAAAAACACCACACAAATCTAGCGAGCATTGTTTAGAGTAGTACTTTTCTCAACAAACTCGTGACTGCCTATGACGACATACTATCAATTTACAGTAATTTAAAACACGGGTAGCTACGAGGCAAGCAAAAGCTGAGCTGCGGTCGCGTGACGGCAGTGAAGCGGGCAGAGAACTGTCACTATATGGAGGCTTCATGGCAGCGATATTTACCTCATATGTGCACAGAAAAAAATATTTAGTATGATCACCATGATACTGATTTGCAATGAAACTGTATATACATGTCAAATTTTTTTTTCGTGTCAGCGTGTCGGGTGTTGGTTGGTTTGACAAATTATGTCAATCCGTCCATCATGTGCTACTCAAGCGCCCAAAACAACGCACGCAGACACGGGAGATGTCGCAATATGTCTACATTTTTCTTAACAGACTAATGAGAGTAGAAAGGCGACATCGTAAAGAGCTAACAATTATTTCTCGTCAGCATTTGACGATCTGAGATGCGGGGACGGCAGGGGAGCTGACCGGATTATTTTATTTATTAATACCAGTGCAAAAAAACAATATGATCACCATAATACTGATTTGCAATGAAACTATATATACATGTAATTTTTTTCCGAGTGTTTTTTTTTTTTTTTTTCGTGTCAGGTGTTGGTTGGTTTGACAAATTATGTCAATCCGTCCATCATGTGCTACTCAAGCGCCCAAAAACAAAGCACGCGGACACGGGAGATGTCGCAATATGTCTACATTTTTCTTAACAGACTAATGAGAGTAGAAAGGCGACATCGTAAAGAGCTAACAATTATTTCTCGTCAGCATTTGACGATCTGAGATGCGGGGACGACAGGGGAGCTGACCGGATTATTTTATTTATTAATACCAGTGCAAAAATTCAACACGATCATCTTAATACTAAAAAACAAAAATACAACAGAGCGAGATGTAAATATGATGTGTTGGTCGTTCCATATTCAGAAATTAAACTTTCGATGTATTTTTATTTTCGTGACAGCAAACATGCTGTATATGTGATTGTATGTGTGATCAAGAACCTGCTAAAGAAAGTCCGTGCGCCCCCGCCCCCTACTCCCCTCACAAAAGGAAAATGTTTAACCGTGTCCTAAATCGAAATGCAAGCACGAGCCATGACTTTGAGCCCATAGAACTAGGACAGACGACGCGGAAGTTCTCCCTCGCTTTTGCAGCAGCAGGAGGGAGACGAGGCTGTCTGTGAAAGCAGAATGATACCGCCTGTCACTCATTTCTGAAACTACGACGAGTGGTGCCTGTGTGCAAGAGAGGGAGGGACCAAGCAATGTCACTTCCCGTTCAGTTATACTGCGAAGCGGTCTTTGGTGATTCGTTCGGCAACGTCACTTCCCGTTCAGTAACCGAACGATTCGTTTGGGCGGGGAGGGAGATGAGGGGGGCGAACGATTCGTTGAACGATTGGTTTGAACGAATCTTTTTACTGAACGAACCGGAATGGATTCGTTTACTCAAGTGAACGACAAATCTCGTCACTAATGTTGAGTTATTTTGAGGGGAAAATAAATTAACTATTATATAAGCTGCACACAGACTACTTTTCATTGTGTCAAAGTGTCATTTTGTCAGTGTTGTCCCATGAAAAGATATATTTAAATATCTGCAGAAATGCCAGTGGGTTTTCCCATTGGCAGTGTATCAAATACTTGTTCTCCCCACTGTATGTTTGTTGTGAAGGAGTTGCCAATAAACGGCGCGGTCCAAAGAATGCCTGTGTCCACTCGCCTCTACTGTATAACATATATTTGTACTTATCTTACCCAAAATACAACAAGAGACACATAATTGCCACTAAAAGAAAGAAAACTTACCGAAATATGTGTGGAGTACAAATAGCAATTTACATTGCATTGTGAATACAGCATAAACGTCTCACAACTACTAATTCTCCCACGTTTAGAAGAAATAACATGAGTATGGAACGGCGCTGCCCCCAAGCGGCCGGTGGCCTTCTCTTCACTCTTAATGTCCACAAACGGCCTCATATGATGTAATCTGTTTGGTCATTCACCCAAGCGCCAGCAGAGGGCGGCAAAACTCCATAACAACAAGTGAGCGTTTCAGTGTTCTGTCATTTAAATCTGTCTGAGCGGGACATCTGCGTTAATTGCGTCAAATATTTTAACGTGATTAATTTAAATAATCAATTAACGCCTGTTAACGCGATAATTTTGACAGCCCTAAAATGTATATTTCATTAACATGACAGTACATTTAAATTATTGGCTTGCATTGACAGCGATAGACGTCCAATCCATTTGAAGTTGGCTCGTTCATTCACTGCCAACCCTCCCACTTCAAATGGGTTTTACATCTAGTAGTGATAAACTCATTCAAAGAGTTTGATTTTTTAAGAGCCTCATGACTGGATGCCTATCAACGTCAATGGCAGCCGACGAGCCATTTGGCCTGGTGTTAGGATTATAAAAGAGATTCTGATGCAAAAATTTTGAGGAGCCCTATACGGATGTACTTTTTTGTGCCGGAGTCTACAGCGTGCTTTTATCCTGGTCTTACATTGGGGGCTCAGTGTTTTTGGCAGCCGGACATTGTCAGAGTGGACTTTGCTGACTCGCTCAGGAGCTTGGCAGGCACGGCCGAGACTCGGAGGTCTGCGCCCGAGATAATCCCGCTCCAAATGTCTCCCTTTTGTGTCAACAAATCCCAGCAGGGAGAGGAGAAGGCCGCGTTTGTACCGCGAAAGCCTTTCGTCGCCTTTCACGCCTCTGGAAGAACATGAAAGCCCCGCTTGGCATTCTCAATCTCCTCCTTCTTGTTTTCTTCCACGCTTTCGCCCAATCCGGTGCCCGAGGAGTTGCTTTAGTCCCGCCCCGAAATATGTGACGGCTTGAAGGCTTTCTTGCCTTCCAAAGAGATGTTGGATCACGTTCAATGTCATCCTCAAGAGTGGAGTCTGTCGTTCAGCTGCTCCTTTTTTGAAAGTTGCTTGGTTGTGACATTCACTTCCATTGACAGCGATTGACGTCCAATCTGTTCTTAGTGTGAGGGGTTCGATCACCCTCAATGGCAGGCAATGAGTTAAGATTATCAAACAAATGTAAATATTAAGGCCAGACAAGTTAACTCAGAGTTAACTTAAAGAGCATACAACAGGAGAAAAAAAAGTCTTAAATGGCATTATTATGTGAATTAGAATCATATTTTGCGACGATTCAACTATATACAACAATTTAGCAAAGCGCAGATGACGAGAAATTAGTCTTTTAATCTGCCGGTTAGCCACGCGTACCATTATAGGGCTTTAGCGTCCCCAACAGGTGGATAACGTCAGCGGGAGACTGGGCTCATCGGTTTTACTATTCAGCCTATTGAGGGGGAATTATTCAGAACGAGGAAAACGCGACGATGACAGCCGCAAAATGTCATTGATTCAGTCTGTCTACTTCAATATTTTTACAGGATATTCTTTTTATCCAAGTATTTTCCCCAATTGCTAAATAAATGGCATGGTCATGACAAATAACAGTCTTGTGCTAAATGGAATATGAAATAATAAAAATGCATTTATTCAGGACAACATGGCAAAATTACTCCATAATGGTCAAAATTGTCGACTTTACCTTACTGTCGTACCTCTCGAACAATATTTTATGACACCTAAATCGGACATATGTCATTTCCCTTCTCCGGCTTCGGAGAATGTAAACAAACCAAGAGGCGTGACAGCTAGCCGACATGCTAACCCGAACCGAGTGATGTTTCAAAGTTTTCGAAGCGGAAAATCACACATAACTAGCCTGGATTATTTGACATGACGACTGGGTTGTCGATTGTCTTCGCGGATCGTCAAACCGCCCAGAGGAGGGTGGCTGCAGTTGTTGTGCAACTAACGTGCTGCTAATGTGTATGAGGAGAGCGTAAGTAGTCCTTTATTTAAAGAAAGTTTGTAGTGTTTACTTTGTAATAGCTGTATTAATATTTGACATAATACTAAACAAGTTTACTCACTTCCTCGTAAGTCCAACGGTCCCACAGTAGTCGGGCTTGTTTTGGCCATTATCCACCGGTGAATGGGAACCTTTTGAAACTCCAAAAAGGCGCATACGCCTCTCCCTCATACAGAATGATTTTTCTGCAGCCGTTTGGCTGGCGTGATGTGAAAAATAAACGTATTAATCCGCAAAATCAGCTAAATCCTTCGTCCTCATACACAACAGTACGCTGTATAGTGAAGAGGACGCCTTCTCCCGTACATGTCACAGCACCCTCCTCCTCAATGCAAGACCGAAGCCGGAAGTCACTGATTTTCATGGCGCGGGATTAAAAAAAACTAAATAAATATAGCGATCGCTTCCACACACATCCAAGCGGTCCATATCATTCAGGAGCATAAAATACAGCGTGTATTATGAAATAAACATGCTTTTTCGTTTCCAATGCACTTTAATGATAATTGCACTCCTTGTGAGACGGTAAACATGAAAGCCCGCAAACCGTTTGCTGAAGACATGTCAACAAAGCACATGGATTACTGGAAACGTGTCCTATATGGTTTGATGAGACGAAGATTAACTCATTTGCTCCCAAAAACGTATAAATGCGTCATATTTTTAATTGCTTCCATGTCCCAAAAACGTATTTATACATCTTTTGTATTTTTTTTTTTTTTTTTACGAGAGGCATCTATAGGTTCCGATCTATCTAAAATATAATGCACAAAGCTCAAAACCCATTTTTAAGCAATAGAACTGGCCACTGGAGGTCAGTAGCGCATTTGGTAAGAACTCATCTCGGGCCAAGAAAGGAAGTGAACATAAATAGTCAGGAAACGGAAGTTGGAGGGATCTTGTGAAGAGTGAGAATTTGAGAAAAATGTGGGGAACGATCGGGAAAAAAAGGTAAACGACACTGGAGGAGTGTTTTGAAAAGGAAAAAAAAACATCGTCAAAGAAGGATTTTTTAAAAATCTACCTTGATGAGACAGACGGTGACATCCACAGCAGCGTTAGGTTCCACACGCGTTCTGCGGAGCTCACGTTGCGTTACTCCTTAGCCCGAGGTTGAAACCAACGATGAAGATAATGAAAAAAGTGAGACCGATCTTGATAATCAGATTAGTAACGGGAGCAGCTGAGAGGCTTCCCCATTGTTATGTGCGCAAATAGTTCAACAGTTCAATAGTTTAGTGATGTGTAAATAAATTGTTACTTGTATTAGTCCTATAGTTTATCTTATTTTGTAAAAGGAAAATATTATTCAGATGTTTGGGATGTACCTAAAGCAAAAAATAGTTGTGTATAATCTCAAAGTTATGTTTGAAATGTATGCTTTCACAAAAAGCTCAATTTTTTTTTTTTCATCAGAAATTGGAAAATTGCTCAAACTAAGCGATTTTCAAATGCTGATTTCTAATGAATGGAAAAAGATTAGGGCTGTCAAATTTATCCCATTAACGGGCGGTAATTAATTTTTTAAATTAATCACGTTAAAATATTTAACGCAGTTAACGCATGCGCGGAACGACCCACTCACGCATTGTCGTAAACAGACTACAATCGCGCTATTTCACGTATATAAAGAGCTAAGAGGCAGCGTCAGTTGAATGGAGTAGATACAAGCATTCATTGGGACCGTGTTTATAACTGATAAAAGCTTTGACATCTCTTCCACCCTAATTATATCTATTGTGGGAAGCGACGTGGGTAAGAATGACAAGAGTTGATTTTTTACTTAACACCCTATACTGTGCCCAACGCAGAGAAGATATACAATTTGCAGCCACCACACACAGTCATGGTTGGCCCACTTCCCATCATGCATTTGGGCAGAACAGTTAAGTCGCGACAGTATCATTAACTGAAAGCTCAACAAATACACTAGATGGCAGTATTTAGTCACAATATACAAAGTCACATTTATCCTTTAAGAATTACAAGTCTTTCTATCCATGGATCCCTTTCACAGAAAGAATGTTAATAATGTTAATGCCATCTTCTGGATTTATTGTTATAATAAACAAATACAGTACTTATGTACATGTGCATGTACAATGTACAGTGGGGAGAACAAGTATTTGATACACTGCCAATGGGAAAACCCATTGGCAGTGTTTCAAATACCCACTGTATATATCCGTCTTGTCTGATCTTTCCATTCCAACAATAATTTACAGAAAAATATGGCATATTTTAGAGATGGTTTGAATTGCGATTAATTACGATTAATTAATTTTTAAGCTGTGATAAACTTGATTAAAAATTTCACTCGTTTGACAGCCCTAAAAAAGATATGAACTAACTTTTTTCTCTGCTGGAAGAAGAGAGTCGCATCTTTCTTTTGGTGGGTTCCATGTTTATATAGCAATAAAACAGAATTTTCTGTGGGCCTTGCAAAATCAGTAAAAATCCAGTAAAACGGCCGGGAGCGAAGGGGCCTTGATGGACAGGCCAAGCATGTCTCCAGGCTTGAACCCAATAGAAGTTCTTTTGGGGGATCCTCAAGCAGATGGTGGAGGTGGGCAAAGTCTCAAATATCCAGCAGCTCCACAACGTCGTCATGGAGTATTGGAAGAGCATTCCAGTGGCAACCTGTGAAGCCCTGGTCAACTCCATGCCCAGGAGAGTCAAGGCAGTTCTGGATAATAGTGGTGGCCACACAAAATATTGACAGTTGACATGTTGTATGTTAATAGTGACAACATTCACTAAGGGGTGTACTCACTTTTGTTGCCAGGGGTTTAGATATTAATGCTGAGCAAAAATCCCAGAACCACACGGGGGGACCTAGTGAATGACCTACAGAGAGCTGGGATCACAGTAACAAAGGCTACTATCAGTAACACAATACGCCGCCAGGGACTCAAATCCTGCACTGCCAGACGTGTCCCCCTGCTGAAGCCAGTACACGTCCAGGCCTGGCTGCGTTTCGCGAGAGAGCATTTGGATGATCCAGATGAGGACTGGGAGAATGTGTTATGGTCAGATGAAACCAAAATAGAACTTTTTGGTAGAAACAGGTTCTCGTGTTTGGAGGAGAAAGAATACTGAATTGCATCCGAAGAACACCATACCCACTGTGAAGCATGGGGGTGGAAACATCATGCTTTGGGGCTGTTTTTCTGCAAAGGGACCAGGACAACTGATCCGTGTAAAGCAGGGGTGTCCAAACTTTTTGCGAAGGGGGCCAGATTTGGTGTGGTAAAAATGTGGGGGGCCGAACTTGGCTGATGTCCTTTACGTAGAACAGGGGTAGCCAACGTCGGTCCTTGAGGGCCCCTATCCAGCTTGTTGTTGTGAGGAGCAGCATTTAGTGTGTAAGCTACTTCATATGCTGGTAGCAGGTACTGCTGACCAATTTATTAAGTCTGTGTGCGGGCCAGACGTTATTTATTTTATGACAGACGCTGGGGGCTGGATGAAATTGGAGCACGGGCCGCATTTCGCCCCCAGGCCGGACTTTGGACATGTCTGGTGTAAAGGAAAGAATGACTGGGGCCATGTATCGAGAGATTTTGGGTGAAAATCTCCTTCCATCAGTAAGGGCATTGAAGGTGAGACGTGGCTGGGTCTTTCAGCGTGACAATGATCCCAAACACACAGCCAGGGCAACAAAGGAGTGGCTTCGTAAGAAGTATTTCAAGGTCCTGAAGTGGCCTTGCCAGTCTCCAGATCTCAACCCCTTAGAAAATCTGTGGAGGGAGTTGAAAGTCCATGTTGCTCAACAACAGCCCCAAAACATCATTGCTCTAGAGGAGATCTGCATGGAGGAATTGGCCAAAATACCAGCAAAAATGTGTGAAAAGCTTGTGAAGAGTTACAAAAAATGTTTGGCCTCCGTTACTGCCAACAAAGGGTACATAACAAAGTATTGAGATGAACTTTTGGTATTGACCGAATACTTATTTTCCGCCATGATTGGCAAATAAATTCTTTAAAAAACAAACAATGTGATTTTCTGGGTTTTTTTTTCCACATTCTGTCTCTCATTGTTGAGGCTTACCTATGTTGACAATAGTAGTCTCTCTAATATTTTCAAGAGGGAGAACTTGCACAATTAGTGGTTGACTAAATACTTATTTGCCCCACTGTAAGCTGCACACAGACTACTTTTCACTGTGTCAAAGTGTCATTTTGTCAGTGTTGTTCCATGAAAAGGTATACTTAAATATCTGCAGAAATGCAAGGGGTGTACTCACTTTTGTGATACACTGTACTTATTTTCAAGACAGCATCTAAAAGTGTTTAAACAGAGCGTCCATTTCCTCCTTAGTTGTCTTCAACACCATCAGATAAGCATTTTCCTCCCCGAGGCACTTTAGGTTGGGAACGGATGCGTGACATCCCGTCAAGGGCGAACGGCCACTGCCATTTAAGAGATTTTGTCACGTCGTAAACAGATTGCGCCGACGTTCTTCCGTCAGCTTGACGTTTGGCAGGCGGGTGGCAGTGACAAGCAGCCGCAACAAATGTGTCCTCTCAGTTGTCTTAATGGGACAAGTGTCACAATTATTATAAGACTAACAAAATCTTGTGTGCTATCACCGTTCATTCATCCGCTCCTCCCAGCCCAGATTTATTTAACGTCATTCGCTGTCATTGAATGGGTTAATGGGAGTACATGCACCGAAGTCTCATTTCTCGTCATTTACATGTGAACAAAACGCTAACCGGCTGATTGGACGAAATGTCAGAGCGGGAAAAAAAAATGTGATTATACCCGCCAGGAAAAGGTCACCTGCAAATGTAGCGCGGCTATAACAGAACATCCGCGCCGAGAATAAAGAGGAACAATCGACTTCCGATACGCTCAACTAAAGCCGGCGTTTATCATTTGTTTAGGAAAATGCGCTTTTTCTGGTGAGCTGAGCACGGTTTCCGCGGAGAATCAAACGTGTCAGGGAATCGTGCGACGGCGACATTTGTCATTTTGTTTTCTTGCACAGGTGAGCGACTCGCCGCTTCGGGGAAGGCGGATGAAGATTCGTTTTTCCTTGACAATGTCGACCGGTAAATCCGGTGATGATACTCTGACGGCCATGCGATTTTGCATGAAATAATCAGGAATAAATGCTAGTGCGTCGAGGTTGTTTGTGCAAGTGTGAAGTTGAAGTTTAATGTCATACCATAGACTTCACTATCAGCTGACGGGAAACGAGGCGCGGGGCCGCTCTGTAGGGGGCCTATTTTCAGAAACTTAAAATTCAAATATTTTCAAAACCAAAGCCACTAGCGACCTAAAATCAACTTAATTCTTTTGCTCCAAAAAACGTATAAATACGTTCTATTTTTAATTGTTTCAGTGTCCCAAAGACGTATTTACAGTGTTGCCAGTGACTAAGTAACGCGTTACTGTAATCTGATTACTTTCTTTCAGTAAAGAGCAATCTAACGCGCTCATTTTTCCAAGCCAATAATCTGATTAAAGTTAGTTTCCTCAGTGCCTGTGTATTACTATTTTGTTGTTGCCTCATACTGTATGTAGAATTAAGAATATTGTAGTCATGTACGAAGAGCATTTGAATAGAAAATACTGCTCTTGAGTTTGGGAGTGACATCACATCTCACGTTTTCTCATCGAAAAAAAAAAACAGGTCACGTGTATTACCATGCTGTGTGCGCGCCGTCTGCCACGGCGGTCAACAACATAGCCTGATGCTAACAGTAAAATGGCTAACAAACGCTCACTGGAGATACAGCCATTACTTCACATTTCCGTCCAGTAAAGATGACAAAAATATCTCTATGCGTTGCAAACTCTGCGCTGGCTCAGAAAGACTGCTGACCGCTAAAAACTCGACATCCAATTCAACAAGGAAGCACTTGGAATTACAGCACAACGCGAAAAAACTCCAAACAAAGCCGACAGGTAACGAGACAGCCAGCACTTCTACAGTTTGTAACCAGCCTTTATAATATGTGAAATTATGTACATTTTATACTTGGAGTTTGTAATCATAGGCAGAGTTTTACATTTGTGGGACTGGGGGAAAAGCATGTTGAAGACTCTGAAACAAAAGTCAAAAGTTTGGACACACTTCTTCATTTTTGCGTTTTATATATTTTCACTACTATTGTAAATTCTCACTGAAGACATCAAAACTATGAACGAACATGTGGAATGGCAAAAAAAAAAAAGTGAAATAACTGAAAACAGGTTTTGTATTCTACATTCTTCAAAATATCCACCTTTGAGGTGTCTCCAAACTTTTGGCCAGTAGTGTAAATATATACACATCTTGACACTGTTCGAGTTCAATCAACTGTTCAAGTTGTTGTTGGTCGCGTTTGAAAGCTTAGGTTTAAAGAAATTCTAAATATCCATCTTGCCTCCTCTGGTATAGTTATGGCTAAGCAAAGGATAGCCTCCAAGGTGCTAGTCACATGATCTGTTCGAAAAATGATTTTGACCCATTATGAAAACTTTCATTAATTTTTGTTGTTGTTTTTTTTTTATTGCTTTACAACTTTTATAGACAACATTTTAACGGCTAGGTCGTTATTGCAAAGGGGAATTTCAGAATTTTTTCCATTAGGCTTAATTTTGGAGTTAGCGGGGGTTTAATTAGTCGTTGGAGTTGATTTAAACAAATTTCATGCAGTTTGTCAGTTATTTGTTAGTTTTAGGGCTCCGGAATGGCTAAGCTAGGGCGAGTCAATGGTGGTTGAAATCAACTCCATAGACTAATTAAACCCCCGCTAACTCAAAGATTATGTGAAAAACTCAATTACATGTTATGACATTTTTTTGTTATTTTTATGTTGAGGCAGCAAAAGGAGAAAAATTGGTAAAAAGTAACTGATAAGTTACTTTTAAAGTAACTTAGTTACTTTGATAATAAAGTAATCAGTAAAGTAACAAGATTACTTTTTTGAGGTGCAATCAGTAATCAGTAATTAAATTACTTTTTTATGTAATCCGTGACAACACTGCGTATTTATACATCATTTATACAAGAGACATCTCTGGGTTCTGATTCAACTTAGCTCCAAAGCACAAAGCTGAAAATCCATTTAAAAGCAATAAAACTGGCCACTGGAGGGCAGTAGCACATTTGGTAAGACCCGCAACCCCATTCGACGGCAACGTACGGCCGGGACGCATGGCCGGCGCGCCTGTGGAAGACGACCGAATGGAGAACAACCTAGAGGATGCCCGGGATGCCAGGCGCTGGACGACCGAGCAGAACGACCAGGACCACCAGTGCAGCAGACGATGCCGTTGAGTCCGTGCTGCTCGCCGAGCAGACCCCGCAGAGACTCAAAAAAATCCATCTTTATGAGACAGGCAGCGATGAGGGAAAAGTTTACTCGGCTGTCACGGCCACAACAGCGTCATCTCTCAGTTAGGTATGTGTAAATAAATTATTACTTTGCAATCAAAAGCTAAATTTGTCTTGTGGTTTATTTTGTAAAAGGAAAACATTACTCAGATGTTTGGGATGTAACTAAAGCAAAAAATAGCTGTGTTAAAGTTATGTTTGAAATGTATGCTTTCACAAAAAGCTCAATTTGTTTTTTTTTTTCATTAGAAATTGGAAAATTGCTCAAACTAAGCTATTTTCTAATGCTGATTTCTAAAGAATGGAAAAAGAACTTACTTTTTTTTCCTGCTGAAAGAAGAGTCTAATCTTTCTTTTGCTGAGTTCCATGTTTATATAGCAATAGAACAGAATTTTCATATGAGAAAGCAACCTATCAGTTCTCCCTGCCCTGTTCTCCATTGCACAGTGGGGCAAATAAGTATTTAGTCAACCACCAATTGTGCAAGTTCTCCTACTTGAAAAGATTAGAGAGGCCTGTAATTGTAAACATGGGTAAACCTCAACCATGAGAGAGAGAATATGGAGAAAAAAAAAAACAGAAAATCCCATTGTTTGATTTTTAAAGACTTTATTTCTAAATTGGAGTGGAAAACAAGTATATGCTCACCTACAAACAAGCAAGATTTCTGACTGTCAAAAAGGTCTAACTTCTTCTAACGAGGTCTATCGAGGCTCCACTCGTTACCTGGATTAATGGCACCTGTTTTAACTCATTATCGGTATAAAAGACACCTGTCCACAATCTCAGTCAGTAACACTCCAAACTCCACTATGGCCAAGACCAAAGAGCTGTCGAAGGACACCAGAGAATAAATTGTAGACCTGCACCAGGCTGGGAAGACTGAATCTGCAATAGGTAAAACACTTGGTGTAAAGAAATCAACTGTAGGAGCAATTATTAGAAAATAGAAAACATATAAGACCAATGACGATCTCCCTCGATCTGGGGCTCCATGCAAGATCTCACCCCGTGGCGTCAAAATGATAAGAACGGTGAGCAAAAATCAAAGAACCACACGGAGGGACCTAGTGAATGACCTACAGAGAGCTGGGACCACAGTAACAAAGGCTACTATCAGTAACACAATGCGCCGCCAGGGACTCAAATCCTGCACTGCCGGACGTGTCCCCCTGCTAAAGCCAGTACACGTCCAGGCCCGTCTGCGGTTCGCTAGAGAGCATTTGGATGATCCAGAAGAGGACTGGGAGAATGTGTTATGCTCAGATGAAACCAAAATAGAACTTTTTGGTAGAAACACAGGTTCTCGTGTTTGGAGGAGAAAGAATACTGAATTGCATCCGAAGAACACCATACCCACTGTGAAGGGGTGGGGTGGAAACATCATGCTTTGGGGCTGTTTTTCTGCAAAGGGACCAGGACGACTGATCTGTGTAAAGGAAAGAATGAATGGGGCCATGTATCGAGAGATTTTGAGTGAAAATGTCCTTCCATCAGCAAGGACATTGAAGATGAGACGTGGCTGGGTCTTTCAGCATGACAATGATCCCAAACACACAGCCAGGGCAACAAATGAGTGGCTTCGTAAGAAGTATTTCAAGGTCCTGGAGTGGCCCAGCCAGTCTCCAGATCTCAACCCCATAGAAAATCTGTGGAGGGAGTTGAAAATCCGTGTTACCCAACGACAGCCCCAAAACATCACTGCTCTAGAGGAGATCTGCATGGAGGAATGAGCCAAAATACCAGCAACAGTGTGTAAAAAGCTTTTTGGCCTCCGTTATTGCCAACAAAGGGTACATAACAAAGTATTGAGATGAACTTTTGGTATTGACCAAATACTTATTTTCCACCATGATTTGCAAATAAATTCTTTAAAAATCAAACAATGTGATATTCTAGTTTTTTTTTTCACATTCTGTCTCTCATGGTTGAGGTTTAACCATGGTGACAATTACAGGCCTCTCTAATATTTTCAAGTGGGTGAATTTGCACAATTAGTGGTTGACTAAATACTTATTTGCCCCACTGTACATCTCATTTGCCAGGCGTGGTGGCTTTTATTTTGGTGTGGCGGTGCGCCACAATCTTTTGATTGTAGGGGAATCCCTGAACCTCCATTGTATCATTACTGATGCAATCAAATCTTAGGAAATGCAAAACCACTTCTTCATTTTTTTAGATAATTCATTTTTTGTTAAAAAATATCAGAATTGCTTTGTATTCTTTTTTTCTTTCTTTTTCTTTAAAATTCATCATGTTAAATGTGTACATAATTCTAATGGCATTTACTTTGTTTAATGCCATTGCATGTTTGTCCATTCTGTTGATAGCCCTGGACGGGGCTAAGATCTTTAGCTCCACACAGCAAAGACCCAGAGTAATTTCTCCAGAAATTGCAGTTTCTAGTATCAAATTAAATTGCCTCGACCAGTTCTAAACTATTCACAAGTCAGGCTGTGGTACTTTGGAAGACAAATTTGGCCTAATTTTACTCCCACAAAGTGCTGAAGATGTCTAAATTTTCATTTTGTGTCTCACCGAAGCCTTCCTCATCACCGGTCATCACGTTATATTCTCATCAGGTGGTCTGCACGCCATCGATTCCTCCCGGAAAGTCATAAGTTGAGCGCTGGCGAGCAAAGTCACGCTCAGCGTCGGGCTTTGATTTGAAGTTAACGCATAGTTAACGAAGGCGCGCTCTAACGAGGCGGAATAAGAGCGGCCTACGACGGCGTCGATATTTCACGTAATGATATCCTGAGAGAAATCCGTGTGTTTTTTTCCAGGACGGGAAGACCAGAGAAATGTTTTTATTCCTCTCCATTCGCACTAGTAATTATTCGTAAACTCCTTCTCACGCCTCCGGGAGATTGACGGGAAAATAAAGGTTGTTGTTGTGATGCCGGCGCGCTTCTTGTGCAATTAGAACAAATGTCAGACGTGTAAGAAGAAGAAAAAGGAGGCGCTAATTGAAAACATAAAAAGATCCCTCAATTAACTCTGGAGGCGAGCGCGCGGAGGCGAATTATTCGCATTGTTAGGCGGCGGGAAGAACGCCGAACGTGCCGGAAGCCGGGCGAAGCGTCCTCGGCGGGGAGTCGCGCCCAACAACATCAAAAGCCGCAAACACAGATAGCGTTCCGCCATCAATAGACGCTAAATCACCCAAAGCTGCGCCTGTGAAGGAGATTAATTTTTTTTTTCACCGTTCGGAATAGTCCACAGGGGTCTTAATAAGGTGTGCTGTGCTTTCACAAGAGATTTGAAAACGACACGTTTTTTTTAGTGCTGGGCAATAATGAAAAAAAATTTTTGCAAAGAAAAAAAAAAGATTTTTGCAATTAACTGCGATTAATCGTATAGACGTACACAAAAATGAGATGATCACTGAAGTCATAATGCTCTTGTAATGCTACTTATAGCTAGGTAGCATATATTATATTATACTGTGGTATGAAATGGTATCTCAGCCTTTTGGAATTTCTCACATTTCTTCATAAAATTACCATCAAATGTGATCTGATCTTTGTCAAAATCACACAGATGTAAAAACAGTGTCCGCTTTAACTAAAACCACCCAAAAATTAATAGGTTTTCATATTTTAATGAGGATAGCATGAAAACAATGACATAAGGGGGAAAATAACTAAGGTTTAGAGATGTGGGTCCGATCACGTCATTTTCAAAGTATCGGAATCGGCAAAAAAATATCGGCCATGCCTTTTTAAAAAAATAAACATATATATATATATATATATATATATATATATTTTTTTTTTTTTTAATTATTAAATCATTTTCTAACTGTATTTAACATTACAGACATAATATGTCACACTCATCCAGAGTCTTTAGTTTAGGCTTAAGGTAGAGCTATCAACTTTATCCCAACAACGGCGGTAATAAGTTTATTTAAATGTATCACGTTAAAAAAATGTAACGCAATTCATGCACGACCCACTCACGCATTATCGCCCTCAATCTGTAATGGTGCCATTTTACCTATATAGAGAGATAAAAGGCAGCATTAAATAAGTAGAGTGAATTTTGGCAGCCTTTGGAGGCTTATTTTAATTGGTTAAAGCCTTACAATCCCTCTCCCTACGATTAGAAATATCATGGGAAGCAATGTGGGGAAGCAAGGTCGCATTTGATCTTTTTCTTTACACCTTATATTTTATTTCCCAACGCAGAGAAGATATATGACTTGCTAGCACTACGCACAGTCATGGTTCCACTTCCCATCATACATTGTGGCAAGGCTGCAGTATCATTTCCTGAAAGCTCAACAAATACACTAGATGGCAGTATTTAGTCACAATATACAAAGTAACAAGTCTTTCTATCTGTGGATCCCTCTCACAGAAAGAATGTTAATAATGTAAATGCCATCTTGAGGATTTATTGTCATAATAAACAAATACAGTACTTATGTACTGTATGTTGAATGTATATATTCGTCCGAGTTTTATTCATTTTTTTCTTAATGTATTGCCAAAATGTATATGATCGGGAAAAATTATCGGGAATGATTGGAATTGAATCGGGAGCAAAAAAAAGCAATCGGACCGGGAAATATCGGGATCAGCAGATACTCAAACTAAAACGATCAGATCGGGAGCAAAAAAAAACATGATCGTAACATCCCTAGTTAGGTTCATACTACAGGTCTTAATGCACAAATCCGATTTTTTCGTGTTTTTCCGACTTGAGTCAGGCATTAACTTGACGGTCTGAACGGGACAAGTCGCATAGAAGTGGACCATTTCAAATCCGGTCTGAGTCACTTTCATATGTGGTTCAGAGTCCGATCTGGGCCACATTTTTTCAGAAGGTGACTGGCGGTCTGAACTGTCAAGAGTCCCAAATCGGGATTTATGCAGCAATTATGTCAGCAGAGAGTAAGAGGCATGGAGGACGGCAGCCATGTAGGCATTAGTGCCTAGCTTGAACTCTGCTTTTAAGCACGAAGCGCGCTTGACCACACAGTCATAAAAAAAATAACATGAAGAAAAGAATAAGCCTTACAATTTTCGATTTTCATTCTGTGCGCCGAATGAGCAATATTTCATTACAGCACACATGGCCGAATAAGGGCAAACTGATGAACCCACGTTATTTCACGCACACACGTCAAGGCTCATGTGTGTGCGTGTATGCGTTCTATCAGTCCGTATAAACTTTGAATATAAGACTAAACGAGGATTATTAATGTCTGTTATTTGTGTCCTCTTTTTGGAAATCAAAATATGATCACTCTGGAATGACATACAGCTAGCATGTGTAATTTGTTTTGATGCCTCTGCGCATGCGGTTTTTGCTGAGCGCATCTCGGAATGCGAATTAGTGCGCATGCGTGATACTTGAACGGTCTCAATGGACAAAGGCAGTCTGAACGGGCACGCCAAAAAAACAGATATGACAAAAAAATCGGATTTGTGAATTCGGACCTGTAGTATGAACCTAGCCTAAGTGAACCCTCTGCCTAAGGAGACTTGAAGAGCAATTGAAACCAATTTTTTACCAAACAATTTTAGTCAGGTGTGTGCCCAATCACTGATGGGTGGTTTAAAGCTGCCCTGCCCACTATAAAACACACACCTGGTAAGAGGTCTTGATGAGCAGCACTGCCTGATGTGCATCACGGTTCAGTCAAAGGAGCTGTCTGAAGACCTGCAATCAAGGATTGTTGATTTCTATAAATCTGGGATAGTATACAAAACCATCTCTTAAAGTCTGAATATTCATTAATCGACAGTCAGAGAAGTTGTCTATAAATGGAGAGAGTTCAGCACCGTTTCTTGTCTCCCAAGGAGTGGCCGTCCACCAAAGATGACTCCAAGAGTTCAGCGCAGAATACTCAGAGATGTAAAAAAAGAACCCTAGAGTGTCTGCTTAAGACTTACAGAAATCACTGGCACAGTTCAATATCTATGTGCACACATCAACTATATATAAAACTATGGCAAAGAATGGTGTTCATGGGAGGATTCCACGGAGGAAGCCACTGCTGTCTTTATTAAAAAATAATAATAATAAATAAATAAATAAAACACATTGTTGCTCGTTTAATGTTCGTAAAAAGGTACTTGGACACTCCACAGACGTTTTGCAAGATATTTTGTGGACTGATGAAACCAAAGTTGAATTGTTTGGGAATAACACACAACGTCATATTTGGAGGAAAAATGGAACAGCTCACTAACATCAACACCTAATCCCTACCATGAAGCATGGTGGAGGGAGCATCATGATTTGGGGCTGTTTTTCTATCTCGGGGCCTGGACATCTTGTAATCATTAATGGAATGAATTCAAAAGTTTATCAGGATGTTTTGCAGGAAAACCTGAGGCCGTCTGTCAGACAGTTGAAGCTAAAAAGAGGATGAATGCTGCAACAAGACAATGATCTAAAACAAAGAAGTAAATCAACTTCAGAATGGTTTCAGAAGAACAAAATAGTAGCCAAGTCAAAGTCCAGACTTGAACACCATCGAGATGCTGTGGTATGACCTAAAGACAGCGATTCATGCCAGACATCCCAGGAATCTGACTGAACTACAGCAGTTTTGTAGAGAACAATGGGCCAGGATTAGTCCTGATCGAGGTGCCAGACTGATCTGCAGCTACAGGAAGCGTCCGGTTGAAGACATTGCTGCCAAAGGGGGCCACAAAATATTAAATGTGATTGATCACATTGTTTGGATACTATCCTCATTAAAACATGAAAACCAATAAATGTTTGGATGGTTTTAGTTAAAGCAGACACTGTTTTTTCATCAGTGTGATTTTGTACAGTGACGAGTTAGGCTGGGGGGGGGGGGGGGGGTGCAGCATGTCACATCACACACAACCAAACATTGCTACGATGCAGGCTAACTAAAAACTACACGTTAAATGTCACACATTGTGAACATGCGATGGAAACTAATGCTCATTTTCGCCTGGTCAGGTGAAAACTGGCATTCGTCTCGTTATGTTTTAGTGTCCCAAAACACGTTTTTAGCCCGTTATCGTCATGAAAAAAATTGTTTGTTAACGAAATATTTTCGTTATAGTCATCGTTGACAAATACAACAGTGTTACCCAGCCTAGGTTTTTGTGCTTCAGTACCAGTGACGACAATAAACGTTCAATCCATTTGAACTACTTTAAAGCATCTCACACTATAAAAATAAATAAACAAATAAACGGAAAAATGGTTCCATGTGAACAAATTGGCCCTGTTGGCTCTTGAAATACGGTTATGGCGCTGGAAAGTGGCCTGTGTGCTCTGCATCCCCTGGGAGGAAGTGGCAGATGTACGTGCACACCCACTCGCCCAGTAAAAGCCAGAAGCTCTCCAGAGTCGCGTCTCAAGTCGAGCCAGAGAGCCAAGCTGGGTAATCCCAGGAGGAGCTCAACACAACCGCCGACTCGCCCCCAAATCCTGTTGGATCTTTACAACTGGAGGGAAACAGCAGGACCGAGGTAGGGGGGGGAGCATGGAGAGGTGCAGGGTTACAGCTTTGTGTCCCCAAGGGGAAAACTAGGAGAGACATGGAAGTTCACGCGACAGCCTATGATTTACAGTCCCACCATAACACACATTTTTTTAACCCCCCTCCCAAAAACACCAAAATATTCATGGTCACTGATTAACACCCACAAAAAAATTCTTCATTCACGTCGACTAACCCACAAAAAATCACTATCGGAGGTTTCCCACCCAAAAAAATCACCAGCAAGGAACACATAATTGCCCATAAATCAACAGGAAGTGACCAGGAATTCCCCTAAAATAACTAGGAAGTAACCCAAAATCCAGAGGAGTTTATCAACTGCAATGAAAATTGGTGCGTCAATGATTAATCGATCAACTCGAGTAATTCGATCAGAAAAAAAGCTGCGAATCAAATTCTGCTGCTTCGAGTATTCTTTTAATTAGAGTGGAGTTGTAATGGTTTGTTTTGAAAGTGTTTGCATTTAGTTTCCCGTATTGGCCCGAATATAAGACGGCCCTGATTATAGGACGACCCCCTCTTTTTCAAGACTCAAGTTTGAAAAAAAGACTTTTTGAACACCAAATTAATTTTTAGACAGAAAATAATTACAGTACAGCCGAAACAAATGATTACAACTATATTTGAGAGAAAAAGCATGTTATTTTGCCTCATTCAAATCTTAATATCTGAACATTTAAATATGTAAACTAAAGTGCAATCACATTTGTAAATGAATGGCTTCCGGTTTTTGAAATGTAAATAAACCAATCTATTGTGATAAAACAACAAAATTGCAATAACTGCATTAACCATCAAAGTGAAGTCGAAATGTAACTGTAGTCTTGAAACAAATCTGAATAAGGAAAACATTGCAGTAAATAAAATAAGGCAAAATGGTTAAGCTTGAGAGTAGCTGAAATCTGTCATGACTCATGACAGAACATCGCTTCAATGATATCTGGCGCCATCTAGCATCGTGAATGGGTATAATGTCTAGACCGCGAATATAAGACGACCCCTTCTTTTTCAGTCTTATTTAAATGCAAAAAACACCGTCTTATATTCGGGCCAGTACGGTAATTGGTTTGGGTGAATACATTTGCCTTCTGGTACCAACAGTGAATATGATATAACTCATTAAACATGGCTGAATTCAGCTGCTCCCTGTCAAGACCAACAAAAAGTAAGTTTTTTGATGTATTCGTAATTTAGTTTATCAGTGTATTTAGCCGTTTTTGTGGGAATATGTGTCTGAATGTTTGTTAAGAGCATTGTGAAAAAAAAAGTTTGCATTTTATAGCATTTAAGCTAGCGGACTTTTGCTATGCAAGTTGGCCGATTGCTCTTTTGTTGTACTTAGATCCTCTTTTATTCATTTTGTTCATACCGTTTGAAGCGAACCTCAGGTATTTTAATGTATTCTTAAATGAAAGTGCAATCCTGCATAGTTTGAAGAAACACTCGAGAATTTTATTTTGTATTCACATTTAATGTTCTTTTGAAGGTGCAATCTTCGCAATCCTTTGTTTTACATCTCCTAAAATGTATTCTGCAACGCATTAAATGTTCCTAATCCGATTACACGATTATTCAAACTAACTAGGCCATTGACGAGGATAGGGCCTAAGTTTGGTCTCAACATTGGTAGGGACGATATAATAGCATAACCTGCACGTAAACTTTTTGCTCGGGATGGGATATTAATAAGACCAAACCGACTGGATGAACGGGGGTCAGCGCTACATTTCTCATGAATACGAACCTCATTATTTGATATGCGAAATCAGGGGTGCTCTTTATGTCGATCACAATCGACCAGTCGATCCCAATGATAACGTGGGTAGCTCGCAGCATCCCCCCAAAATTTGTCTAATTTTTTATGTCCATATCTAATTATGATTATTATGTTATGTGTATGCTGTGTTGTGTGAGCAACATATAAGGTTATGCAGCACCCGTCTCTCTCTAAGCAGCTTCTTGCTCACGTTTTTCTGGGTCTATAGTTTTCCAGCAAAGTTTAATTAACGTTAACAGTAGAAAACACAAACAGAAGGACACTATTCTCTAAGCAGCTTCCACCACAAGTTTTGCAGGTTAGCAAGTTCACACAGTTTAATGTTATGCAAACTGATGCAGGTCCGAATTTCAGTAGCAAAATTAGTTGGTGTGGCGTCTTTTTCAATTACTTACAGTAGCTGCTGCTGGCCCAAAAAACTTCTAATATACTTCCTTTTCGAAGGGGGTGGAGTAGGCGGCATGTTGTCTACATGTATTTCTGTCGGGGCTGTGTGAGCGTGCGTGTGTGTGTGTCGGGGGGGGGGGGGGGGGGGGTCATCAGCCAATCAAACGTGCGTTTGAGGATGGAAAAAAATGGACCGGCGCATTCAGCAAGTGAAAAGTGGATAGCTCCCCGTTTTTTCAAATAAAGGGGCTTACACTCTGAAGTCACCGTGTCTCATTATCGTAATGCACATATGCAAACAATGATCCAAATGAGGGACGGCTAGCATGACTTATTTGTTTCTTATGGAGGCTGGCCTGACCGCAGTAGTATTCCAGGTTAGCAAGTTCACACAGTTTAATGTTATGCTTACTCTTGATGCAGGTTGGACTTTCAGTAGCAAAATTTGTGGTGTTTCCCCTACCTTCACAGCATTGACATGTTTTTAAATTAGTTACTTACTCCTGCTGGCCGAAAAAAAACTTCTAATATCGCTCCTATTCGAAGAGGACGGCGGCGGCGGCATGTTGTCAACATGTGTTTCTGTCGGGGTTGTGTGAGTATGAGTGTGCGTGTGTTGGGGCGGGTCAAGTCATCAGCCAATCAAACGTGTGTTTGAGGATGGAAACAATGGACCGGCGCATTAGGCAAGTTAAAAGTGGATAGCTCCCCGTTTTTTCAAATAAAGGGGCTTACACTCTGAAGTCACTGTGTCACATTATCGTAATGCACATATGCAAACAATGATCCAAATGAGGGACGGCTAGCATGACTTATTTGTTTCTTATAGAGGCTGGCCGGACCGCAGTAGTATTCCAGGTTAGCAAGTTCACACAGTTTAATGTTATGCTAACTCTGGATGCAGGTTGGACTTTCAGTAGCAAAATTAGTGGCGTTTCCCCCCACCTCCAAAACATTAACATGTTTTTAAATTAGTTACTTACTCCTGCTGGCCGAAAAAAACTTCTAATATCGCTCCTCTTCGAAGGGGGCGGAGGCGGCGGCATGTTGTCATCATGTGTTGCTGTCGAGGCTGTGTGAGTGTGAGCATGCGTGTGTGTGTCGGGGGCGGGTCAAGTCATCAGCCAATCAAGCGTGCATTTGAGGAGGGAAAAAAATGGACCGGTGTTCGGTCATTCCTTACTACGCGGCGAAACGTCCTACATACACAATGCTCAGCGCGCTTGCGCATGCAACCACACGCATGCGCACATGGGTTAGAAGCGGCGAGTACTCACGATTTTTGTTTTTATTCAGTTATTTAGAACCTTTTCACTGCCTCAAAGATATTTTTTGCATGTATTACCCTCTCATACTTTTAACCATTGTGTTTTTCGTGTTAGTTTTGAAGCAGCTGACCACATTAGTCACGTAGCGTATTCAAACAGTCCTTATTTGATATAACTACATTTAAGTGTTTTCTGCAGGCATTTTTTTTAGTAACTTATTCCTGTATGCGTCTAAACAAAACAAGTTTAGAGCGCACAGTAGTACTTTGGGTGTCAAATTCGACTAATGTAGCACGTTTCGCCGATGAAGCAGATTTTAGCAGAACACCGGTGCATTCAGCAAGTGAAAAATGGATAGCTCCCTGAGTTTTTAAATAAAGGGACTTGCACTCTGAAGTCACCGTGTTGCATTATCGTAATTCACATAATGCAAACAATGATCCAAATGAGGGATGGCTAGCTTGACTTTGTTGCTCCTTATGGAGGCTGACCTGACCGCAGTAATTTTCCAGGTTAGCAAGCTCACACAGTTTAATGTTATGCTAACTCTTGATGCATGTTGGACTTTCAGTAGCAAAATTAGTGGTGTTTCTCCCACCTCCACAACATTGACGTCTTTTTACATGACTTACTTACTCCTGCTGGCCGACAAAAAACTTCTAATATCCCTCCTCTTCGAAGGGGGCAGAGGAGGCAGCATCTTGTCGACATGAATCTGTCGGGGCTGTGTGAGTGTGTGTGTGTGTCTGTGTGGTGGGGTGGGTTAAATCATCAGCCAATCAAACGTGCGTTTGAGAGGGAAAAAATGGCACGGATAAATGTAAGTCTGAACATAATGAAAATAATTCACTAATAATGATAGGGTCAATTCTATCCTTACAACATATGGGAAAACAATATACAGTATATTACCTATACAGCTGAACTCATTATATAATGCATATAAGGCTGCTTAAAGTTTGGTGGAGACAATTTGAGCACCCCGAAATGTTGGTAGTGTTATGTCCCTACCGTCCCTATGCAAACCTACGCCCTTGGTCCAATATGCTGCCAGGCCTCCCAGTCAAAAGTGTTCATCAGTTTCACTGAAACATGACACGGTTGACACACCCTCTTGAAATAAATCCACACACAGCAGTTTCCCTGCTGTGAGACATGACGTTAAAATGTTGCCTATCGATCTGGCGCTCTTTTAATCGCCTGCCTGGCAGCCAGCGAGCGTCGGGAATGAAAAGGAATTAAAGAAGAATCCAATGCGCTGTTTAAGAAGGCTTCCATTGTACCCGACGCGGTTGGCAATCAGCTCGAGGCACCGCCGCGATCGATATACGCAAAACCAGACCTCCAACGAAAACACCTGGAGGGCGTGTTTTTTTTTTCTTTTTTCCCTGACTGACAAAAATATAACAAGTGTGAAATATCAGCGGGAATAAACAACACAGCTGTAGGACATTGCTGGGATTATGTTAACAAGGCCGCCATCTGCATGCTGGCAAACCTTCATTCTCCATGAAAGCAATCCAAGTAGATCACCAGTCTCGACTTCCTTCCCATGATGCTTTGTGGCTAGACTACCTTTCATGTTAGCCATTGATTTCTGGGCTTTAAACCTCAGGAGATTAGAGGGTTTGCATGTTTGTCCTCCTCAAGTAATATATCCATGAAAACAATTAGAAGATGTTGCAAGCTGGACAAAGTTTGTTATCAAAATTCCATCAAAGTTGTCAATCCCAGATGCAAGATTAATGCGTTTCGACCATCTTCTAGACAGAGTCGCATCTATTTTTAACAATTAGTAAATATTCTGTATGTTCCTCTTGTCCTGCAGGTTGTCGATGAATAATTTGAGCTCGAGAAAACTTCACTGCCGGGCTGCGCCGTCTCAGCGGAGGAACGGTTTGATCCTGACTGGCTTCTACAGCTAATCTATCTCCAAAGCCTGACGCGCAATTGCGTGTCAGTCAGCGGGTCGGTGGAGTGGATTGTCTTTTAGTTGCTCGGTAAAAGACGCGGGAGTGCGTCTCAGGTGGGCTTCGTGCGGGATGATGCACAACAAAACCCACGCGGGAAAAAAATCCAATCTAAAGCTGTAAATCTTGCGTCAGTCAAGAGAGGAAGATTACAAAGATTCGCAAAGTTCTTGTTTTGTTTGTCAAAGCTAGCTTGCGGTTAATAAACGACATCAATCACAAAATGAAGCGACGGAGAGACGATAGATAAGGGGAGGGTTCATAACTCGTCGGCTGCCATCGATGGCGGTAGATGTCTAATCTATTTTAACGGTCATATAGCATATATATTCAGTTATGATTCTGTTGTATTTCTGTATCAATGTAACATTAACTCAGTGGTGGCCATTGACTAAAATAGATATTCAATACATTTAGCAAGTATAACTCATTTGTGACAGTGTTACTAGTCATGTAGCATGTATAATCAGTTATGATTCTGATGTATTTTGTATCCTTAATTTCCATTTATTTTAGTACTGCTGTACTTTCAAACTGAACTTTAACCCAATGGCAGCTATTGATGGCAATAGATTTGAACTAGCTTGATTTCATTGCTCTATTTCTAGGTAGTTTTGTAACATGAAAGCGAGAAAGTTCACTTTGAAAGTAAAGTAGGACTAAAGAAAATACATGGGATTAAGGATACAAAATACAACAGAAGCATAATTGACTAGACATGCTACAAAAGTACGTAGAAGTAGCGCTACAAAATGAAGCTAGTTCAAATCTATTGCCATCAATGGCCGCCAGTGAGTTAAAGTTTAGTTTGAAACTAAAGTAGTATTAAAGGAAATACATGGGAATTATGGATACAAAATACCACAGAAGTACAGTTGGATATACACGCTACACAACTATAAGTTGAGCTACAATAACAGTAAAGTAACAGTGTCTGAAAGTAGCCCTGACCCAGCCAACCCCCTCCTCAGCTAATGGCTGAATTTGCAAGTCAGGCCTTCCTGAGTCAGGCTACTTTCTCTTTACTTGCAAAGGTTTCGCCCAATCCCCTCCTCAGGGGATTGGGTGAAACCTTCCTGAGTCAGGCTACTTTCAGACACTGTTACTTCTTACTTGACACTAAACTGCTAAACTTACGAGGATATTTTAATAATAGTATTTTAATATTTCTAATTTATTCGGATGTATTTGTTTGAATAACCTCTATATCAGGGGTCCCCAAACTACGGCCCGCGGGCCGGATACGGCCCATGCCCACATTTTGTCCGGCCCCCTGAACAATTTTTTTTTTTTTTTTAAATAGTGTTATTTATTTCCTGGCTTTTTTTCTGTGAAGAACCCAGAGAGGGTTATTTGGTTTTTATCTATTTAGTTAATAGTGTTATTATTATTTATTATTATGTTATATTATATTATATTTATTATGTTTTTATTTTTTTATTTACTTTTGTTCCTTGAAGAATCCAGAAAGGGTTATTTGATTGTGGCTTTCTGAAAAACAACACATTTTTACATTTAGGCACTCATGCAATCGTCACACCTTTTCTGTTACAAACTGACGCCAGCCCCTCATCAGAGAAGGGGAAAATGATGTAGCCCTCACAGGAAAAAGTTTGGGAACCCCTGCTCTACATGTTAAAAAACATTTTTGAAAGATCGATTAACAATTTGCTGTGGATATACATTGATATGCATAGATATTTAGAAATACTACAACTAAGCACACCAAGCAACAGTAGTAAAAAGAAAAGCACCTCACATGAAATTGCTGGGGGAAAAATGTGCAAGATTAGTAAATACCACTCTTGGTTCAGAAACAAACTATCATTCAGGTTTCATACAATGGTGTAAATGTTACATTTAATTTGAAACCAAATTAAATACTAGGCCTGCAAGCAGGACTGAACGGGCCCTCGCAATCTAGCGCAACTCGGACGTCACGCAACTCGGACTGTGTGCAGGTCAGGGTGGTGGCAGATCCTCCTCTCTAATCATCTCATTAGAACCTAACATGCTCGAAAGTCGCCTATTTACATTCCCACACCCAAGAGATAAAAACCCCTATTGGAGAGAGTACTACAAAAAAGGAGCCACTACTGAGCTGTGCAGCCAAGCCCTTATTCAAAACCTAAATTAATCTTCTAACTGGGCCAATTCGACCAAGTGTGCCAACTATTGTGGCTCTATAAGCTCCCTGAGTCTCTGAAAAAAAATATTTCCTTTAAATGGCGAACAAAGGGTCGTCACGGCAACAGACAGAGACACGTGGACATGGGCCGTAAAAAAGTATTTTAATAGGTCTTGAAACTACAATGACCAACATGAAAAGAACTGGACATGTTTTGGAAAAACAAGTGACTTTATATCGCCACTAGTTGGCGCTGTAGGGTTGATGCAAATGACCCCTACAAGGCCCTTCAGGGTATGACTCTCAACAAGCACGGGAAGTTTGGCGCAGATATCTTGTATATCTGCCGAGTTATGACTGTTCAAAGTTTTTGGAGAGAAAAATTGTTGACAGTCATTTTCACTTTCCTGTTTGGACCCCTCCGCTTCAACGAAACTTCAATATTTTTCATCAGGCACCTGAAGACAGGTCTTAAGGTTTCCCTTATGCAGGTTTGAAGTAGATTGATTTTTTCCCTTTAGAGGAGGAGTGTGTCCCGTAAAAAAGGGCATTTCCTGTTCCCACTAGGAGGCGCCAGGCACAAATGGTAAATTTTCAATCCAGTCCTGCTCAGGCTGGTATACCTCACACACATGCCAGATTTAAAATAGATTGAACGTTGTATGAGGGAGTTATCAGTCATTTTCCGAATTCGGTGTTTTGGCGAAAAAATGGAAGAATTTGGCGCCCCGCCCAGGTCAGGCTCGTGAATGAAAACACACCATTTTTATAACTTAAGATTTCATATGCCTCATGAACAGTCTCACCAATTTTGAGAATGATCAAACTAATTCCCTAGGTGCCAAGGTGTAAAATGTGCACACTGTAAATCGATAAAAAGTTCACATTCAATCCAAAATACCCGATTTCCTGTAGGATTTGGAATGTGTGTGCAAGAGACTTTTTGGAGCAGTTTTGCACAAAGTTTTGACTCTCCAAATTTCATCACTCTATGTTAGAAAAACCTAAATGGAGAGGCCTTTTTGAAAATTTCAAGGGGGCGCCACTGAGCCATTTTGTTAAATTGTTTCGTAACGTTGCAAGATTATCGAACGTTATCCAAAGCCGCATGTATGTGCAAATTTTGGTGAGTTTTTATGCATATTCAAGCCTCCAAATGTAAACTCTTACTGTGAACCCATGAAAATTTCACATTCGACCCAAAATACCCGATTTCCTGTTGGATTTGGAATATGGGTGCAAGAGACTTTTTGGAGCAGTTTTGCATAAGGTATCTACTCCCCAAATTTCCTTGCTCTATGTTGAAAAAACCCAATAGGAAAGGCCTTTTTTAAAACTTCTTTCTGTCGCCACTAGTTGGCACTGTAGAGTTGATGCAAATGACCCCTACAAGAACCTTCAGGGTATGACTCTCAACAAACACGGAAAGTTTGGCGCAGATATGTTGCATATCTGCCGAGTTATGACTGTTCAAAATTTTTGGCGAGACAAATTGTTGACGGTCATTTTCACTTCCAGTTTGGACCTCTCCGCTTCAACGAAACCTCAATATTTTTCATCAGGGACCTGAACACATGTCTTGAGGCTCCCCTGAAACAGGTTTGAGGTCAATAGATTTTTTTCCCTTGGAGGAGGAGCCTGTCTCGTAAAGAAGGCCATTTCCTGTTCCCACTAGGGGGCGCCAGGCCTAATGGGTAATATTTCAATGCAGTCGTGTTCAGGCTGGGATATCTCATATACATGCTAGAAATGAAAAAGATTGAACGTTGTATCACGGAGTTTTTAATCATTTTCTGAATTTGGTATTTTGCCCAAAAATGGCCGACTTTGGGACCACGCCCAGGTCAGACCCTTGAGTGAAAACTCACCATTTTGAAAACTTAAGATCTCATATGTCTCCTGAATAGTCTGACCAATTTTGAAGACGATCCAACTATTTTCTTCAGCGACAAGGTCTCAAATGTAAATCGATAAAATTTCACATTTGATCCAAAATTTCTGGCTTCCAGTTGGGTTTGGAATATGGGTGCAAGAGACTTTTTGGAGCAGTTTTGCACAATGTATCGACTCGCCAAATTTCATCGTTCTACGTTGAAAAAACCTAATAGGAAAGGCCTTTTTGAAAATTTCAAGGGGGCGCCACTGAGCCATTTTGTTAAATTTTTTTGTAGATTATCAAAATTTACGCAAAGTTGCATGTATGTGCAAATTTTGGTGAGTTTTCGTGCATGTTCAGGCCTCCAAATGTAAACTCAAACTGTGAACCGATAAAAATTTCACATTTGATCCAAAATATCCGATTTCCTGTTGGATTTGGAATATGGGTGCAAGAGGCTTTTTTGAACAGTTAGGCATAAGGTATCTACTCCCCAAATTTCATTGCTCTACGTTGAAAACCTGAGAGGAGAGGCCTTTTTGAAAATTTTAAGGGTCAAGGGGGCGCCACTGAGCCATTTTTTGACATTTTTTCAAAACGACACAAGATTATCGAAATTTACGCAAAGCCGCACGTTTGTGCAAATTTTGGTGACTTTTCGTGCATGTTCAGGCCTCCAAATTGGCCATTTTCATTTGCCCTGAAAAAAGAAGAATAATAATAACTAGGCCTGCAAGCAGGACTGAACGGGCCCTCGCAATCTAGCGCAACTCGGACGTCACGCAACTCGGACTGTGTGCAGGTCAGGGTGTTGGCAGATGCTCCTCTCTAATCATCTCATTAGAACATAACATGCTCGAAAGTCGCCTATTTACATTCCCACACCCAAGAGATAAAAACCCCTATTGGAGAGAGTACTACAAAAAAGGAGCCACTACTGAGCTGTGCAGCCAAGCCCTTATTCAAAACCAAAATTAATCTTCTAACTGGGCCAATTCGACGAAGTGTGCCAAATATTGTGGCTATATAAGCTGCCTGAGTCTTTGAAAAAAAATATTTCCTTTAAATGGCGAATAAAGGGTCGTCACGGCAACAGACAGAGACACGTGGACATGGGCTGTAAATAAGTATTACAATAGGTCTTCAAATTACAATGACCAACCTGAAAAGAACTGGACATGTATTGGAAAAACGAGTGACTTTCTATTGCCACTAGTTGGCGCTGTAGGGTTGATGCAAATGATCTCTACAAGGCCCTTCAGGGTATGACTCTCAACAAGCACGGGAAGTTTGGCGCAGATATGTTGTATATCTGCCGAGTTATGACTGTTCAAAGTTTTTGGAGAGAAAAATTGTTGACAGTCATTTTCACTTTCCTGTTTGGACCCCTCCGCTTCAACGAAACTTCAATATTTTTCATCAGGCACCTGAAGACAGGTCTTAAGCCTTCCCTTATGCAGGTTTGAGGTCAACAGATTTTTTTTCCTTGGAGGAGGAACCTGTCTCGTAAAAAAAGGCATTTCCTGTTCTCACTAGGGGGCGCTAGGCCTAATGGGTAATATTTCAATGCACTCGTGTTAAGGGTGGGATGTCGCACATACATGCCAGATATGAAAAAGATGGAACGTTGTGTGAAGGAACTATTAGTCATTTACTGAATTTGTCATTTTGCCGAAAAAATGGCCGACTTTGGCACCCCGCCCAGGTCAGGCCCGTGAATGAAAACACACCATTTTGATAACTTAAGATTTCATATGCCTCATGAACAGTCTCGCCAATTTTGAGAATGATCAAACTAATTCCCTAGGTGCCAAGGTGTAAAATGTGCACACTGTAAATCGATAAAAATTTCACATTCAATCCAAAATACCCGATTTCCTGTTGGGTTTGGAATATGCATGCAAGAGACTTTTTGGAGCAGTTTTGTACAAGGTATCGACTCTCCGAATTTCATCCCTCTACGTTGAAAAAACCTAAATGGAGAGGCCTTTTTGAAAATTTCAAGGGGGCGCCACTGAGCCATTTTGTTACATGTTTTCGTAACGTTGCAAGATTATTGAACGTTATGCAAAGCCACATGTATGTCCAAATTTTTGTGAGTTTTCGTGCATGTTCAAGCCTCCAAATGTAAACTCCTACTGTGAACCGATAAAAATTTCACATTCGATCCAAAATACCCGATTTCCTGTTGGATTTGGAATACGGGTGCAAGAGACTTTTTGGAGCAGTTTTGCACAAGGTATCGACTCCCCAAATTTCATCACTCTCTGTTAAAAAAACCTAATAGGAAACGCCTTTTTGAAAAATTCAAGGGGGCGCCACTGAGGCATTTTGCTACATTTTTTCGTAACATTGCAAGATTATCGAACGTTATCTAAAGCCGCATGTATGTGCAAATTTGTACAAGTTTTTGTGCATATTCAAGCCTCCAAATGTAAACTCCTACTGTGAACCCATGAAAATTTCACATTCGATCCAAAATACCCGATTTCCTGTTGGATTTGGAATATGGGTGCAAGAGACTTTTTGGATCAGTTTTGCATAAGGTATCTACTCCCCAAATTTCCTTGCTCTATGTTGAAAAAACCCAATAGGAAAGGCCTTTTTTAAAACTTCTTTCTGTCGCCACTAGTTGGCACTGTAGAGTTTATGCAAATGACCCCTACAAGAACCTTCAGGGTATGACTCTCAACAAACACGGGAAGTTTGGCGCAGATATGTTGTATATCTGCCGAGTTATGACTGTTCAAAGTTTTTTGCGTGACAAATTGTTGACGTTCATTTTCACTTTCCTGTTTGGACCCCTCCGCCTCAACGAAACCTCAATATTTTTCATCAGGCACCTGAACACAGGTCTTAAGGCTCCCCTGATGCAGGTTTGAGGTCAACAGATTTTTTTCCCTTGGAGGAGGAACCTGTCTCGTAAAAAAAGGCATTTCCTGTTCTCACTAGGGGGCGCTAGACCTAATGGGTAATATTTCAATGCACTCGTGTTAAGGGTGGGATACCACACATACATGCCAAATATGAAAAAGATTGAACGTTGTGTCAAGGAACTATAAGTCATTTACTGAATTTGTCATTTTGCCGAAAAAATGGTCGACTTTGGCACCACGCCCAGGTCAGACCCGTGAATGAAAACGCACCATTTTCAAAACTTATGATTTCATATGTCTCCTGAACAGTCTCACCAATTTTGAAGATGATCCAACTAACTCCCTCGGCGAAAAGGTCTCAAATGTGCACCCTGTAAATCGATAAAAATTTCATATTTGATCCAAAATAACCGATTTCCTGTTGGGTTTGGAATATGCGTGTAAATGCTTTTTTGGAGCGGTTTTGGACAAGGTATAGACCCCCCAAATTTCATTGCTCTACGCTGACAGACCCTAATGTTATAGGCCAATTTTAAAATTTCAAGGGGGCGCCACTGAGCCATTTTGTTATATTTTTTTGCAACGTTGCAAAATTATCGAAATTTACAATTTTCCGGACGTATGTGCAAATTTTGGTGACTTTTCGTGCATGTTCAGGCCTCCAAATTGGCCGTTTTCATTTGCCCTGAAAAAAAAAATAATAATAATAAAAAAAAAAATAATCCTTTGCAAAACAATAGGGCCTTCGCACGTCTAGTGCTCGGGCCCTAATAACTAGGCCTGCAAGCAGGACTGAACGGGCCCTCGCAATCTAGCGCAACTCGGACGTCACGCAACTCGGACTGTGTGCAGGTCAGGGTGGTGGCAGATCCTCCTCTCTAATCATCTCATTAGAACCTAACATGCTCGAAAGTCGCCTATTTACATTCCCACACCCAAGAGATAAAAACCCCTATTGGAGAGAGTACTACAAAAAAGGAGCCACTACTGAGCTGTGCAGCCAAGCCCTTATTCAAAACCAAAATTAATCTTCTAACTGGGCCAATTCGACGAAGTGTGCCAACTATTGTGGCTCTATAAGCTCCCTGAGTCTCTGAAAAAAAATATTTCCTTTAAATGGCGAACAAAGGGTCGTCACGGCAACAGACAGAGACACGTGGACATGGGCCGTAAAAAAGTATTTTAATAGGTCTTGAAACTACAATGACCAACATGAAAAGAACTGGACATGTTTTGGAAAAACGAGTGACTTTCTATCGCCACTAGTTGGCGCTGTAGGGTTGATGCAAATGACCCCTACAAGGCCCTTCAGGGTATGACTCTCAACAAGCACGGGAAGTTTGGCGCAGATATCTTGTATATCTGCCGAGTTATGACTGTTCAAAGTTTTTGGAGAGAAAAATTGTTGAGTCATTTTCACTTTCCTGTTTGGACCCCTCCGCTTCAACGAAACTTCAATATTTTTCATCAGGCACCTGAAGACAGGTCTTAAGGTTTCCCTTATGCAGGTTTGAGGTAGATTGATTTTTTCCCTTTAGAGGAGGAGTGTGTCCCGTAAAAAAGGGCATTTCCTGTTCCCACTAGGAGGCGCCAGGCACAAATGGTAAATTTTCAATCCAGTCCTGCTCAGGCTGGCTATACCTCACACACATGCCAGATTTAAAATAGATTGAACGTTGTATGAGGGAGTTATCAGTCATTTTCCGAATTCGGTGTTTTGGCGAAAAAATGGAAGAATTTGGCGCCCCGCCCAGGTCAGGCCCGTGAATGAAAACACACCATTTTTATAACTTAAGATTTCATATGCCTCATGAACAGTCTCGCCAATTTTGAGAATGATCAAACTAATTCCCTAGGTGCCAAGGTGTAAAATGTGCACACTGTAAATCGATAAAAAGTTCACATTCAATCCAAAATACCCGATTTCCTGTAGGATTTGGAATGTGTGTGCAAGAGACTTTTTGGAGCAGTTTTGCACAAAGTTTTGACTCTCCAAATTTCATCACTCTATGTTAGAAAAACCTAAATGGAGAGGCCTTTTTGAAAATTTCAAGGGGGCGCCACTGAGCCATTTTCTTAAATTGTTTCGTAACGTTGCAAGATTATCGAACGTTATCCAAAGCCGCATGTATGTGCAAATTTTGGTGAGTTTTTATGCATATTCAAGCCTCCAAATGTAAACTCTTACTGTGAACCCATGAAAATTTCACATTCGATCCAAAATACCCGATTTCCTGTTGGATCTGGAATATGGGTGCAAGAGACTTTTTGGAGCAGTTTTGCATAAGGTATCTACTCCCCAAATTTCCTTGCTCTATGTTGAAAAAACCCAATAGGAAAGGCCTTTTTTAAAACTTCTTTCTGTCGCCACTAGTTGGCACTGTAGAGTTGATGCAAATGACCCCTACAAGAACCTTCAGGGTATGACTCTCAACAAACACGGAAAGTTTGGCGCAGATATGTTGCATATCTGCCGAGTTATGACTGTTCAAAATTTTTGGCGAGACAAATTGTTGACGGTCATTTTCACTTCCAGTTTGGACCTCTCCGCTTCAACGAAACCTCAATATTTTTCATCAGGGACCTGAACACATGTCTTGAGGCTCCCCTGAAACAGGTTTGAGGTCAATAGATTTTTTTCCCTTGGAGGAGGAGCCTGTCTCGTAAAGAAGGCCATTTCCTGTTCCCACTAGGGGGCGCCAGGCCTAATGGGTAATATTTCAATGCAGTCGTGTTCAGGCTGGGATATCTCATATACATGCTAGAAATGAAAAAGATTGAACGTTGTATCACGGAGTTTTTAATCATTTTCTGAATTTGGTATTTTGCCCAAAAATGGCCGACTTTGGGACCACGCCCAGGTCAGACCCTTGAGTGAAAACTCACCATTTTGAAAACTTAAGATCTCATATGTCTCCTGAATAGTCTGACCAATTTTGAAGACTATCCAACTATTTTCTTCAGCGACAAGGTCTCAAATGTAAATCGATAAAATTTCACATTTGATCCAAAATTTCCGGCTTCCTGTTGGGTTTGGAATATGGGTGCAAGAGACTTTTTGGAGCAGTTTTGCACAATGTATCGACTTGCCAAATTTCATCGTTCTACGTTGAAAAAACCTAATAGGAAAGGCCTTTTTGAAAATTTCAAGGGGGCGCCACTGAGCCATTTTGTTAAATTTTTTTGTAGATTATCAAAATTTACGCAAATTTGCATGTATGTGCAAATTTTGGTGAGTTTTCGTGCATGTTCAGGCCTCCAAATGTAAACTCAAACTGTGAACCGATAAAAATTTCACATTTGATCCAAAATATCCGATTTCCTGTTGGATTTGGAATATGGGTGCAAGAGGCTTTTTTGAACAGTTAGGCATAAGGTATCTACTCCCCAAATTTCATTGCTCTACGTTGAAAACCTGAGAGGAGAGGCCTTTTTGAAAATTTTAAGGGTCAAGGGGGCGCCACTGAGCCATTTTTTGACATTTTTTCAAAACGACACAAGATTATCGAAATTTACGCAAAGCCGCACGTTTGTGCAAATTTTGGTGACTTTTCGTGCATGTTCAGGCCTCCAAATTGGCCATTTTCATTTGCCCTGAAAAAAGAATAATAATAATAATAATAATAATAATAATAATAATAACCCTTTGCAAAACAATAGGGCCTTCGCACGCTTAGTGCTCGGGCCCTAACTAGGCCTGCAAGCAGGACTGAACGGGCCCTCGCAATCTAGCGCAACTCGGACGTCACGCAACTCGGACTGTGTGCAGGTCAGGGTGGTGGCAGATCCTCCTCTCTAATCATCTCATTAGAACCTAACATGCTCGAATGTCGCCTATTTACATTCCCACACCCAAGAGATAAAAAACCCCTATTGGAGAGAGTACTACAAAAAAGGAGCCACTACTGAGCTGTGCAGCCAAGCCCTTATTCAAAACCAAAATTAATCTTCTAACTGGGCCAATTCGACCAAGTGTGCCAACTATTGTGGCTCTATAAGCTCCCTGAGTCTCTGAAAAAAAATATTTCCTTTAAATGGCGAACAAAGGGTCGTCACGGCAACAGACAGAGACACGTGGACATGGGCCGTAAAAAAGTATTTTAATAGGTCTTGAAACTACAATGACCAACATGAAAAGAACTGGACATGTTTTGGAAAAACGAGTGACTTTCTATCGCCACTAGTTGGCGCTGTAGGGTTGATGCAAATGACCCATACAAGGCCCTTCAGGGTATGACTCTCAACAAGCACGGGAAGTTTGGCGCAGATATCTTGTATATCTGCCGAGTTATGACTGTTCAAAGTTTTTGGAGAGAAAAATTGTTGACAGTCATTTTCACTTTCCTGTTTGGACCCCTCCGCTTCAACGAAACTTCAATATTTTTCATCAGGCACCTGAAGACAGGTCTTAAGGTTTCCCTTATGCAGGTTTGAGGTAGATTAATTTTTTCCCTTTAGAGGAGGAGTGTGTCCCGTAAAAAAGGGCATTTCCTGTTCCCACTAGGAGGCGCCAGGCACAAATGGTAAATTTTCAATCCAGTCCTGCTCAGGCTGGTATACCTCACACACATGCCAGATTTAAAATAGATTGAACGTTGTATGAGGGAGTTATCAGTCATTTTCCGAATTCGGTGTTTTGGCGAAAAAATGGAAGAATTTGGCGCCCCGCCCAGGTCAGGCCCGTGAATGAAAACACACCATTTTTATAACTTAAGATTTCATATGCCTCATGAACAGTCTCGACAATTTTGAGAATGATCAAACTAATTCCCTAGGTGCCAAGGTGTAAAATGTGCACACTGTAAATCGATAAAAAGTTCACATTCAATCCAAAATACCCGATTTCCTGTAGGATTTGGAATGTGTGTGCAAGAGACTTTTTGGAGCAGTTTTGCACAAAGTTTTGACTCTCCAAATTTCATCACTCTATGTTAGAAAAACCTAAATGGAGAGGCCTTTTTGAAAATTTCAAGGGGGCGCCACTGAGCCATTTTGTTAAATTGTTTCGTAACGTTGCAAGATTATCGAACGTTATCCAAAGCCGCATGTATGTGCAAATTTTGGTGAGTTTTTATGCATATTCAAGCCTCCAAATGTAAACTCTTACTGTGAACCCATGAAAATTTCACATTCGACCCAAAATACCCGATTTCCTGTTGGATTTGGAATATGGGTGCAAGAGACTTTTTGGAGCAGTTTTGCATAAGGTATGTACTCCCCAAATTTCCTTGCTCTATGTTGAAAAAACCCAATAGGAAAGGCCTTTTTTAAAACTTCTTTCTGTCGCCACTAGTTGGCACTGTAGAGTTGATGCAAATGACCCCTACAAGAACCTTCAGGGTATGACTCTCAACAAACACGGAAAGTTTGGCGCAGATATGTTGCATATCTGCCGAGTTATGACTGTTCAAAATTTTTGGCGAGACAAATTGTTGACGGTCATTTTCACTTCCAGTTTGGACCTCTCCGCTTCAACGAAACCTCAATATTTTTCATCAGGGACCTGAACACATGTCTTGAGGCTCCCCTGAAACAGGTTTGAGATCAATAGATTTTTTTCCCTTGGAGGAGGAGCCTGTCTCGTAAAGAAGGCCATTTCCTGTTCCCACTAGGGGGCGCCAGGCCTAATGGGTAATATTTCAATGCAGTCGTGTTCAGGCTGGGATATCTCATATACATGCTAGAAATGAAAAAGATTGAACGTCGTATCACAGAGTTTTTAATCATTTTCTGAATTTGGTATTTTGCCCAAAAATGGCCGACTTTGGGACCACGCCCAGGTCAGACCCTTGAGTGAAAACTCACCATTTTGAAAACTTAAGATCTCATATGTCTCCTGAATAGTCTGACCAATTTTGAAGACGATCCAACTATTTTCTTCAGCGACAAGGTCTCAAATGTAAATCGATAAAATGTCACATTTGATCCAAAATTTCCGGCTTCCTGTTGGGTTTGGAATATGGGTGCAAGAGACTTTTTGGAGCAGTTTTGCATAATGTATCGACTCGCCAAATTTCATCATTCTACGTTGAAAAAACCTAATAGGAAAGGCCTTTTTGAAAATTTCAAGGGGGCGCCACTGAGCCATTTTGTTAATATTTTTTGTAGATTATCAAAATTTACGCAAAGTTGCATGTATGTGCAAATTTTGGTGAGTTTTCGTGCATGTTCAGGCCTCCAAATGTAAACTCAAACTGTGAACCGATAAAAATTTCACATTTGATCCAAAATATCCGATTTCCTGTTGGATTTGGAATATGGGTGCAAGAGGCTTTTTTGAACAGTTAGGCATAAGGTATCTACTCCCCAAATTTCATTGCTCTACGTTGAAAACCTTAGAGGAGAGGCCTTTTTGAAAATTTTAAGGGTCAAGGGGGCGCCACTGAGCCATTTTTTGACATTTTTTCAAAACGACACAAGATTATCGAAATTTACGCAAAGCCGCACGTTTGTGCAAATTTTGGTGACTTTTCGTGCATGTTCAGGCCTCCAAATTGGCCATTTTCATTTGCCCTGAAAAAAGAAGAATAATAATAATAACTAGGCCTGCAAGCAGGACTGAACGGGCCCTCGCAATCTAGCGCAACTCGGACGTCATGCAACTCGGACAGTGTGCAGGTCAGGGTGGTGGCATATCGTCCTCTCTAATCATCTCATTAGAACCTAACATGCGCGAAAGTTGCCTCTTTACATTCACACACCTAAGAGATAAAAACCCCTATTGGACAGAGGACTACAAAAAAGGAGCGAATAAAGGGTCATCACAGCAACAGACAGAGACATGTGGACATGGGCCGTAAAATAAGTATTTTAAAAGGTCTTGAAACTACAATGACCAACCTGAAAAGAACTGGACATATATTTAAAAAAATGAGTGACTTTCTATTGCTACTAGTTGGCGCTGTAGGGTTGATGCAAATGACCCCTACAGGACCCTTCAGACTATGACTCAACAAGCACGATATGTTTGGCGCAGATATGTTGTAGAAGTTATGACTGTTCAAAACTTGTGGTGAGACGAAATGGCTTCAGTCATTTTTACTTCTCCTGTTGGACCCTTCTGCTTCAACCAAACCTCAGTATTTTTCATCAGGCACCTGAACACATGTCTTCAGGCTCCCCTGATGCAGGTTTGAGGTGAATAGATTTTTTTTTCCTTGGAGGAGGAGCCTGTTTCGTAAAAAAGGCATTTCCTGTTCCCACTAGGGGGCGCTAGGCCTAATGAGTAATATTTCAATGCACTCGTGTTCAGGGTGGGATCCCGCACATACATGCCAGATATGAAAAAGATTGAACGTTGTTTCAAGGAGCTATTAGTCCTTTACTGAATTTGTCATTTTGCCGAAAAAATGGCCGACTTTGGCACCACGCCCAGGTCAGACCCATGAATGAAAACACACCATTTTGAAAAGTTTAGATTTCATAGGTCTCCTGAATTGTCTAACCAATTTTGAAGATGATCCAATTGATTCCCTCTGTGACAAGGTCTCAAATGTGCACCCTGTTAATTGATAAAAATTTCACATTCGATCCAAAATACCCGATTTCCTGTTGGGTTTGGAATATGGGTGCAAGAGACTTTTTGGAGCAGTTTTGCACAAGGTATCGACTCCCCAAATTTCATTGCTCTACGTTAAAAAAACCTAATAGGAAACGCCTTTTTGAAAAATTCAAGGGGGCGCCACTGAGCCATTTTGTTACATTTTTTTGTAACGTTGCAAGATTATCGAAATCCACACAAAGCCGCATGTATGTGCAAAATTTGGTGAGTTTTCGTGCATGTCCAGGCCTCCAAATGTAAACTGTACTAGAAATGGACAGAAATTTCACATTTGATCCAAAATACCCGATTTTCTGTTGGATTTGGAATATGGGTGCAAGAGGCTTTTTTGAGCAGTTAGGCATAAGGTATCTACTCCCCAAATTTCATTGCTCTACGTTGAAAAAACCCAACAGGAAAGGCCTTTTTTAAAACTTCTTTCTGTCGCCACTAGTTGGCACTGTAGAGTTGATGCAAATGACCCCTACAAGAACCTTCAGGGTATGACTCTCAACAAACACGGAAAGTTTGGCGCAGATATGTTGCATATCTGCCGAGTTATGACTGTTCAAAGTTTTTGGCGAGACAAATTGTTGACGGTCATTTTCACTTCCAGTTTGGACCTCTCCGCTTCAACGAAACCTCAATATTTTTCATCAGGCACCTGAACACATGTCTTGAGGCTCCCCTGAAACAGGTTTGAGGTCAATAGATTTTTTTCCCTTGGAGGAGGAGCCTGTCTCGTAAAGAAGGCCATTTCCTGTTTCCACTAGGGGCGCCAGGCCTAATGGGTAATATTTCAATGCAGTCGTGTTCAGGCTGGGATATCTCATAAACATGCTAAAAATGAAAAAGATTGAACGTTGGATCACGGAGTTTTTAATCATTTTCTGAATTTGGTATTTTGCCTAAAAATGGCCGACTTTGGGACCACGCCCAGGCCAGACCCTTGAATGAAAACACACCATTTTGAAAACTTAAGATCTCATAGGTCTCCTGAATAGTCTGACCAATTTTGAAGACGATCTAACTTTATCCTTCAGCGACAAGGTCTCAAATGTAAATCGATAAAATTTCGCATTTGACCCAAAATTTCCAGCTTCCTGTTGGGTTTGGAATATGGGGGCAAGAGACTTTTTGGAGCAGTTTTGTACAATGTATCGACTCACTAAATTTCATTGTTCTACGTTGAAAAAACCTAATAGGAGAGGCCTTTTTGAAAATTTCAAGGGGGCGCCACTGAGCCATTTTGTTAAATTTTTTTGTAGATTATCAAAATTTACGCAAAGTTGAATGTATGTGCAAATTTTGGTGAGTTTTCGTGCATGTTCAAGCCTCCAAACGTAAACTCCAACTGTGAACCGAAAAAATTTCACATTCGATCCAAAATACCCGATTTCCTGTTGGATTTGGAATATGGGTGCAAGAGGCTTTTTTGAACAGTTAGGCATAAGGTATCTACTCCCCAAATTTCATTGCTCTACGTTGAAAACCTGAGAGGAGAGGCCTTTTTGAAAATTTTAAGGGTCAAGGGGGCGCCACTGAGCCATTTTTTGAAATTTTTTCAAAACGACGCAAGATTATCGAAATTTACGCGAATCTGCACGTATGTGCAAATTTTGGTGACTTTTCGTGCATGTTCAGGCCTCCAAATTGGCCATTTTCATTTGCCATGAAGAAAGAAGAATAATAATAATAATAATAATAATAATAATCCTTTGCATTACAATAGGGCCTTCGCACGTCTAGTGCTCGGGCCCTAATAACTAGGCCTGCAAGCAGGACTGAACGGGCCCTCGCAATCTAGCGCAACTCGGACGTCACGCAACTCGGACTGTGTGCAGGTCAGGGTGGTGGCAGATCCTCCTCTCTAATCATCTCATTACAACCTAACATGCTCGAAAGTCGCCTATTTACATTCCCACACCCAAGAGATAAAAACCCCTATTGGAGAGAGTACTACAAAAAAGGAGCCACTACTGAGCTGTGCAGCCAAGCCCTTATTCAAAACCAAAATTAATATTCTAAATGGGCCAATTCGACCAAGTGTGCCAAATATTGTGGCTCTATAAGCTGCCTGAGTCTCTGAAAAAAAATCTTTCCTTTAAATGGCGAACAAAGGGTCGTCACGGCAACAGACAGAGACACGTGGACATGGGCCGTAAATAAGTATTTTAATAGGTCTTGAAACTACAATGACCAACCTGAAAAGAACTGGACATGTATTGGAAAAACGAGTGACTTTCTATTGCCACTAGTTGGCGCTGTAGGGTTGATGCAAATGACCCCTACAAGGCCCTTCAGGGTATGACTCTCAACAAGCACGGGAAGTTTGGCGCAGATATGTTGTATATCTGCCGAGTTATGACTGTTCAAAGTTTTTGGAGAGAAAAATTGTTGACAGTCATTTTCACTTTCCTGTTTGGACCCCTCCGCTTCAACAAAACTTCAATATTTTTCATCAGGCACCTGAAGACAGGTCTTAAGGCTTCCCTTATGCAGGTTTGAGGTAGATTGATTTTTTCCCTTTAGAGGAGGAGTGTGTCCCGTAAAAAAGGGCACTTCCTGTTCCCACTACGAGGCGCCAGGCACAAATGGTAAGTTTTCAATCCAGTCCTGCTCAGGCTGGTATACCTCACACACATGCCAGATTTAAAATAGATTGAACGTTGTATGAGGGATTTATCAGTCATTTTCCGAATTCGGTGTTTTGACGAAAAGATGGCCGACTTTGGCACCCCGCCCAGGTCAGGCCCGTGAATGAAAACACACCATTTTGATAACTTAAGATTTCATATGCCTCATGAACAGTCTCGCCAATTTTGAGAATGATCAAACTAATTCCCTAGGTGCCAAGGTGTAAAATGTGCACACTGTAAATCGATAAAAATTTCACATTCAATCCAAAATACCCGATTTCCTGTTGGGTTTGGAATATGCATGCAAGAGACTTTTTGGAGCATTTTTGTACAAGGTATCGACTCTCCGAATTTCATCCCTCTAGGTTGAAAAAACCTAAATGGAGAGGCCTTTTTGAAAATTTCAAGGGGGCGCCACTGAGCCATCTTGTTACATGTTTTCGTAACGTTGCAAGATTATTGAACGTTATGGAAAGCCGCATTTATGTCCAAATTTTTGTGAGTTTTCGTGCATATTCAAGCCTCCAAATGTAAACTCCTACTGTGAACCGATAAAAATTTCACATTCGATCCAAAATACCCGATTTCCTGTTGGATTTGGAATACGGGTGCAGGAGACTTTTTGGAGCAGTTTTGCATAAGGTATCTACTCCCCAAATTTCCTCGCTCTATGTTGAAAAAACCCAATAGGAAAGGCCTTTTTTAAAACTTCTTTTTGTCGCCACTAGTTGGCACTGTAGAGTTGATGCAAATGACCCCTACAAGAACCTTCAAGGTATGACTCTCAACAAACACGGGAAGTTTGGCTCAGATATGTTGTATATCTGCCGAGTTATGACTGTTCAAAGTTTTTGGCGAGACAAATTGTTGATGGTCATTTTCACTTCCAGTTTGGACCTCTCCGCTTCAATGAAACCTCAATATTTTTCATCAGGCACCTGAACACATGTCTTGAGGCTCCCCTGAAACAGGTTTGAGGTCAATAGATTTTTTTCCCTTGGAGGAGGAGCCTGTCTCGTAAAGAAGGCCATTTCCTGTTCCCACTAGGGGGCGCCAGGCCTAATGGGTAATATTTCAATGCAGTCGTGTTCAGGCTGGGATATCTCATATACATGCTAGAAATGAAAAAGATTGAACGTTGTATCACGGAGTTTTTAATCATTTTCTGAATTTGGTATTTTGCCCAAAAATGGCCGACTTTGGGACCACGCCCAGGTCACACCCTTGAGTGAAAACTCACCATTTTGAAAACTTAAGATCTCATATGTCTCCTGAATAGTCTGACCAATTTTGAAGACGATCCAACTATTTTCTTCAGCGACAAGGTCTCAAATGTAAATCGATAAAATTTCACATTTGATCCAAAATTTCCGGCTTCCTGTTGGGTTTGGAATATGGGTGCAAGAGACTTTTTGGAGCAGTTTTGCACAATGTATCGTCTCGCCAAATTTCATTGTTCTACGTTGAAAAAACCTAATAGGAAAGGCCTTTTTGAAAATTTCAAGGGGGCGCCACTGAGCCATTTTGTTAATTTTTTTTGTAGATTATCAAAATTTACGCAAAGTTGCATGTATGTGCAAATTTTGGTGAGTTTTCGTGCATGTTCAGGCCTCCAAATGTAAACTCCAACTGTGAACCGATAAAAAATTCACATTTGATCCAAAATATCCGATTTCCTGTTGGATTTGGAATATGGGTGCAAGAGGCTTTTTTGAACAGTTAGGCATAAGGTATCTACTCCCCAAATTTCATTGCTCTACGTTGAAAACCTGAGAGGAGAGGCCTTTTTGAAAATTTTAAGGGTCAAGGGGGCGCCACTGAGCCATTTTTTGACATTTTTTCAAAACGACACAAGATTATCGAATTTTACGCAAAGCCGCACGTATGTGCAAATTTTGGTGACTTTTCGTGCATGTTCAGGCCTCCAAATTGGCCATTTTCATTTGCCCTGAAAAAAGAATAATAATAATAATAATAATAATAATCCTTTGCAAAACAATAGGGCCTTCGCACGCTCAGTGCTCGGGCCCTAATAATAATAATCCTTTGCAAAACAATAGGGCCTTCGCACGCTTAGTGCTCGGGCCCTAATAATAATAACTAGGCCTGCAAGCAGGACTGAACGGGCCCTCGCAATCTAGCGCAACTCGGACGTCACGCAACTCGGACTGTGTGCAGGTCAGGGTGGTGGCAGATCCTCCTCTCTAATCATCTCATTAGAACCTAAGATGCTCGAAAGTAGCAAAAACCCCTATTGGAGAGAGTACTACAAAAAAGGAGCCACTACTGAGCTGTGTAGCCAAGCCCTTATTCAAAACCCAAAACTAATCTTCTAAGTGGGCCAATTCGACCAAGTGTGCCAAATATTGTGGCTCTATAAGCTGCCTGAGTCTCTGAAAAAAAATATTTCCTTTAAATGGCGAACAAAGGGTCGTCACGGCAACAGACAGAGACACGTGGACATGGGCCGTAAATAAGTATTTTAATAGGTCTTGAAACTACAATGACCAACCTGAAAAGAACTGAACATGTATTGGAAAAACGAGTGACTTTCTATCGCCACTAGTTGGCGCTGTAGGTTTGATGCAAATGACCCCTACAAGGCCCTTCAGGGTATGACTCTCAACAAGCACGGGAAGTTTGGCGCAGATATGTTGTATATCTGCCGAGTTATGACTGTTCAAAGTTTTTGGAGAGAAAAATTGTTGACAGTCATTTTCACTTTCCTGTTTGGACCCCTCCGCTTCAACGAAACTTCAATATTTTTCATCAGGCACCTGAAGACAGGTCTTAAGGCTTCCCTTATGCAGCTTTGAGGTAGATTGATTTTTTCCCTTTAGAGGAGGAGTGTGTCCCGTAAAAAAAGGGCATTTCCTGTTCCCACTAGGAGGCGCCAAGCACAAATGGTAAATTTTCAATCCAGTCCTGCTCAGGCTGGTATACCTCACACACATGCCAGATTTAAAATAGATTGAACGTTGTATGAGGGAGTTATCAGTCATTTTCCGAATTCGGTGTTTTGGCGAAAAAATGGCCGACTTTGGCACCCCGCCCAGGTCAGGCCCGTGAATGAAAACACACCATTTTGATAACTTAAGATTTCATATGCCTCATGAACAGTCTCGCCAATTTTGAGAATGATCAAACTAATTCCCTAGGTGCCAAGGTGTAAAATGTGCACACTGTAAATCGATAAAAATTTCACATTCAATCCAAAATACCCGATTTCCTGTTGGGTTTGGAATATGCATGCAAGAGACTTTTTGGAGCAGTTTTGTACAAGGTATCGACTCTCCGAATTTCATCCCTCTACGTTGAAAAAACCTAAATGGAGAGGCCTTTTTGAAAATTTCAAGGGGGCGCCACTGAGCCATTTTGTTACATGTTTTCGTAACGTTGCAAGATTATTGAACGTTATGCAAAGCCACATGTATGTCCAAATTTTTGTGAGTTTTCGTGCATGTTCAAGCCTCCAAATGTAAACTCCTACTGTGAACCGATAAAAATTTCACATTCGATCCAAAATACCCGATTTCCTGTTGGATTTGGAATACGGGTGCAAGAGACTTTTTGGAGCAGTTTTGCACAAGGTATCGACTCCCCAAATTTCATCACTCTCTGTCAAAAAAACCTAATAGGAAACGCCTTTTTGAAAAATTCAAGGGGGCGCCACTGAGGCATTTTGCTACATTTTTTCGTAACATTGCAAGATTATCGAACATTATCTAAAGCCGCATGTATGTGCAAATTTTTACGAGTTTTTGTGCATATTCAAGCCTCCAAATGTAAACTCCTACTGTGAACCCATGAAAATTTCACATTCGATCCAAAATACCCGATTTCCTGTTGGATTTGGAAAATGGGTGCAAGAGACTTTTTGGAGCAGTTTTGCATAAGGTATCTACTCCCCAAATTTCCTTGCTCTATGTTGAAAAAACCCAATAGGAAAGGCCTTTTTTAAAACTTCTTTCTGTCGCCACTAGTTGGCACTGTAGAGTTGATGCAAATGACCCCTACAAGAACCTTCAGGGTATGACTCTCAACAAACACGGGAAGTTTGGCGCAGATATGTTGTATATCTGCCGAGTTATGACTGTTCAAAGTTTTTTGCGTGACAAATTGTTGACGTTCATTTTCACTTTCCTGTTTGGACCCCTCCGCCTCAACAAAACCTCAATATTTTTCATCAGGCACCTGAACACAGGTCTTAAGGCTCCCCTGATGCAGGTTTGAGGTCAACAGATTTTTTTCCCTTGGAGGAGGAACCTGTCTCGTAAAAAAAGGCATTTCCTGTTCTCACTAGGGGGCGCTAGACCTAATGGGTAATATTTCAATGCACTCGTGTTAAGGGTGGGATACCACACATACATGCCAAATATGAAAAAGATTGAACGTTGTGTCAAGGAACTATAAGTCATTTACTGAATTTGTCATTTTGCCGAAAAAATGGTCGACTTTGGCACCACGCCCAGGTCAGACCCGTGAATGAAAACGCACCATTTTCAAAACTTAAGATTTCATATGTCTCCTGAACAGTCTCACCAATTTTGAAGATGATCCAACTAACTCCCTCGGCGAAAAGGTCTCAAATGTGCACCCTGTAAATCGATAAAAATTTCATATTTGATCCAAAATAACCGATTTCCTGTTGGGTTTGGAATATGCGTGTAAATGCTTTTTTGGAGCGGTTTTGGACAAGGTATAGACCCCCCAAATTTCATTGCTCTACGCTGACAGACCCTAATGTTATAGGCCAATTTTAAAATTTCAAGGGGGCGCCACTGAGCCATTTTGTTATATTTTTTTGCAACGTTGCAAAATTATCGAAATTTACAATTTTCCGGACGTATGTGCAAATTTTGGTGACTTTTCGTGCATGTTCAGGCCTCCAAATTGGCCGTTTTCATTTGCCCTGAAAAAAAAAAAAATAAATAAAAAAAAAAAAAAATAATAATCCTTTGCAAAACAATAGGGCCTTCGCACGCTTAGTGCTCGGGCCCTAATAATAATAATAATAATAATAATAATAATAATAATCCTTTGCAAAACAATAGGGCCTTCGCACGCTTAGTGCTCGGGCCCTAAAAACTGAACTAGCGCTCCACATCTATGTGCATGTGTTGTGGACCCTTCTGTTAGTTACAAGTGTTTGTTTTGTTTGCTTTGCTTAAATTAAACGAAACAAGCTTGATACATCCAAATAATATTCTAACAGCTGATGACCAGTATTATCTACTCTCAATGTGTTTTCTTCAGTCAGAAAAGTAAGTTAAAAAAGATAAAATAGGGGTGTAATTGAAAAAAAAAAAGGACACCACTAATTGTAATGTTAGTTCATTGTTCATTGTGTTTCTTCATGTGTAATGTTTGTTTTGTTTTTCAGTTTTGCGAAACACAAAAGTGCACTTTTTATCGTTGCTTTTGGTTACGTAACAACTGGCCGAGCGGACTTATGACGTACGTGAGTGTGAAGGGGTGTCCCAATTCGTAGGGCTGACGTTTCAAGCCCTACCCCTTATTGCTCCATTTGAAGGGCCAAGGGGTAGGGGTAGAAAAATAGAAATGGGATGCGGCCGGCGGTGCATCAGTAACGGCCCCATTTATAAAACAAAGGCTATGCTAGGCTTGGGGGTGATCCAAATGGGACACCCTTGGTAAGATTAGGGAGCACCAAAACCCCTGGTACTTCTAGTGTTATGGCAATAGATTTGAACTAGCATGATTTTGTCGTGCTACTTCTAGTTTTGTAGCATGTAAATTGAATTATCCTTCTGTTGTATTTTGTATCCTAAATTATCACGTATTTTCTTTAGCACTACTTTACTTTCAAACTGAACTTTATCTCACTGGCGGCCATTCATGGCGATAACTAGCGCGACTTCTAATTTTGTAGCATGTAGTTATGCTTCTGTGGTACAGTGGGGCAAATAAGTATTTAGTCAACCACTAATTGTGCAAGTTCTCCCACTTGAAAATATTAGAGAGGCCTGTAATTGTCAACATGGGTAAACCTCAACCATGAGAGACAGAATGTGGAAAAAAACAACAGAAAATCACATTGTTTGATTTTTAAAGAATTTATTTGCAAATCATGGTGGAAAATAAGTATTTGGTCAATACCAAAAGTTCATCTCAATACTTTGTTATGTACCCTTTGTTGGCAATAACGGAGGCCAAAAGCTTTTCACACAGTGTTGCTGGTATTTTGGCCCATTCCTCCATGCAGATCTCCTCTAGAGCAGTGATGTTTTGGGGCTGTCGTTGGGCAACATGGACTTTCACTCCCTCCACAGATTTTCTATGGGGTTGAGATCTGGAGACTGGCTAGGCCACTCCATGACCTTGAAATGCTTCTCACAAAGCCACTCCTTTGTTGCCCTGGCTGTGTGTTTGGGATCATTGTCATGCTGAAAGACCCAGCCACGTCTCATCTTCAATGCCATTGCTAATGGAAGGATATTTTCACTCAAAATCTCTCGAGACATGGACCCATTCATTCTTTCCTTTACACAGATCAGTCGTCCTGGTCCCTTTGCAAAAAAACAGCCCCAAAGCATGATGTTTTCATCCCCATGCTTCACAGTGGGTATGGTGTTTTTCAGATGCAATTCAGTATTCTTTCTCCTTCAAACACGAGAACCTGTGTTTCTACCAAAAAGTTCTATTTTGGTTTCATCTGCCCATAACAAATTCTCCCAGTCCTCTTCTGGATCATCCAAATGCTCTCTAGCGAACCGCAGACGGGCCCGGACGTGTACTGGCTTCAGCAGGGGGACACGTCTGGCAGTGCAGGATTTGAGGCCCAGGCCACGCATTGTGTTACTGATAGTAGCCTTTGTTACTGTGGTCCCAGCTCTCTGTAGGTCATTCACTAGGTCCCCCCGTGTGGTTCTGGGATTTTTGCTCACCGTTCTTGTTATCATTTTGACGCCATGGGGTGAGATCTTGCATGGAGCCCCAGATCAAGGGAGATTATTAGTGGTCTTGTATGTCTTCCATTTTCTAATAATTGTTCACACAGTTGATTTCTTTACACCAAGCAGTTTTACCTATTGCAGATTCAGTCTTCCCAGCCTGGTGCAAATCTACAATTTTGTCTCTGGTGTCCTTCGACAGCTCTTTGGTCTTCGCCATAGTGGAGTTTGGAGTGTGACTGACTGAGGTTGTGGACAGGTGTCTTTTACACCGATAATGAGTTAAAACAGGTGCCATTTATACAGGTAACGAGTGGAGCCTTGTTAGACCTCGGTAGAAGAAGTTAGACCTCTTTGACAGCCAGAAATCTTGCTTGTTTGTAGGTGACCAAATACTTATTTTCCACCATGATTAGCAAATAAATTCTTTAAAAATCAAACAATGTGATTTTGTTTTTTTCCCCCACATTCTGTCTCTAATGGTTGTGGTTTACCCATGTTGACAATTACAGGCCTCTCTCATCTTTTCAAGTACAACTTGCACAATTGGTTGTTGACTAAATACTTATTTGCCCCCCTGTATTTGGTAACCTTATTCCCCATTTATTCACTTTACTACTCCTTCTCCACTGTCAATCATTAACTTAGTGGTTGCTATTGAAAATGAAAGACATCCAATCCCATTAGCTAGCATGACTATTTGTAATGCTACTTCTAGTCATGTAGCATGTATATTCAACTATCCTTATTCTCTGTGTCTTCATTGGGCGTCTATCACAGTCACTGGCACTGAATTAATGCGTAGCCAACCAAAAGTACATTTGAGGCCACTTTCCTTTCGTTTCTTCTGTTAAACATATTTGCACAGCATTGTTTACACTAACGAACACAAAGTAGACGAGTAGGCGGAAGAAGTGAACAGAGTATTTTGCAAACACATAAGTTATGAGAATTTGAAAGAGTATAGTATGCAACTATATAAATATGGATGATGACTGTATATGAGGATATAAGGGTACGAGTGTGTGAAACAATGGATTTATGGAGTGAAAAAAAGTCAAGTCAATACGGCGTAAAAAGTGGACAAGGAGAAAGAAGGTGCAAGAGAAAAACATTTGTACACATTTGGAAGAATAACAACAGCAACCATTTTTACCTGCGCTGTGTTGCGAAGCGGCGTTGGCGTGGAGCCTGGAAGCCAACACCGTGTCGGTGTTACTTCCCAGGGAGCTTTTTCGGGAACAATGGAGACGCTGGATGCGAGCCACTGAGAAGCTCGTCGCTACCTTGTTGGGACACAAAGTTTATGTTTTTTTAGGTGTCGTTATGATGTTTTTAAGGGTGTCAACAACTTGAAAGATCACCAATTTTAGTAGATGTGTGTATTTGGGTGAGGACTGTTGGATTTTATGGGTAACTGATATAACCCACCAAAACACATTCTGTAGTGCCTATTGAAAAAGTCGAAAAATACTGCTAATAAAAAAAGTAAACGGATGGACAAAAAAAAGTCTAGGGTCCCATTTATAAAACCAGTACATTTGCTTTGCAGCGGCCATTTGAAAGGGATTCCAGGACTTTGGAACACAGACAAGGAGTTACACCAAAGCTGGTATAAGGGTTCGGTGATAGCTGATAGTGTTGTAATTCACAAGAGCAGTCATAGTCTTGAGGCCAATTATGAAGGTTTTGGCCATGGCGCTTAAAAGTCTTGGTCTCCTCTCGGTCTTGGACTGACTGGTAGGGCGGACTCAGGATTTTTTGTCTTTAACTTTATTGATGTGGTTTTTAGAAAAAACACTTTGTAAAAGAATAAAATACAGTACTTGTTTTTACTTACTAAAAGCCTTCCCTATGAGAGAATACAACCTTAACAATGTTAAAAAAATATATATTTTTTTTTCAATTTACTTTATGGTCTGGTCTTGTCGAGGTCATGAATGGTCTCCGTTTTGGTATTGCGTCGGTCTCAAAACCCAAAAGTCTTGGTCTTGTTGCTGGTTTTGGTGAGTTCTGGCCTCTGGTAAGTCTTGGACTCGGTTCCCAAAAATCTTGGTCTTGTCCTGGGCTATTCTGGTCTCAGTCAAGTCTAATTCTCAGCTTGTTTCGTCTCAAAACCCAAAATTCTTGCTCTTGTGTTGCTCTAAGTGAGTTCTGGTCTATGGCAAGTCTTGGTCTCAGATCCTAAAAGTCTTGTATTGTCTTGGTCTATTCTGGTCTAAGTCTAGGTCTCGGTTTGTTTCGTCTCAAAAATCCAAATTCTTGCCCTTGTGTTGGTCTCTGTGATTTCTGGAAAGTCCTAGACTCTGTTCCCGAAAATCTTGATCTTGTCTTGGTCTGTTCTGGTCTCAGTCAAATCAAGCTCTCAGCGTGTCTCATCTCAAAACCCAAAATTCTTGCTCCTGTGTTGGTCTCAGTTAGTTCTGGTCTCTGGCAAGTCTAGTTCTAAGATCCTTAAAGTCTTGATCTTGTCTTGGTCTATTCTGGTCAAAGTCTAATTCTCAGCTTGTTTTGTCTCAAAACCCAAAATTCTTGCTCTTGTGTTGGTCTCTGTAGGTTCTGATCTCTTGTAAGTCTTGGTCTCAGTTTCTTAAAAGTCTTGGTCTGCTCTGGTCTCAGTCAAGTGTGGGTCTCGGCCTGTTTCATCACAAAACTCAAAATTCTTGGTCGTGTGTTGCTCTAAGTGAGTTCTGGTCTATGGCAAGTCTTGGTCTCAGATCCTAAAAGTCTTGGTATGGTCTTGGTCTATTCCGGTCTAAGTCTAGGTCTCGGTTTGTTTCGTCTCAAAAATCCAAATTCTTGCTCTTGTGTTGGTATCTGTGATTTCTGGAAAGTCCTGGACTCTGTTCCCGAAAATCATGATCTTGTCTTGGTCTGTTCTGGTCTCAGTCTAATCAGGGTCTCAGCGTGTCTCATCTCAAAACCCAAAATTCTTGTCTCAAAGTCTCAGTTTCTTAAAAGTCTTGGTCTGTTCTGGTCTCAGTCAAGTCCGGATCTCAGCCTGTTTCTCAAAACTCCAAATTCTTGCTCTTGTGTAGTCTCGTTAAGTTCTGGTCTTTGGCAAGTATTGGTCTTGTCTTGATCAGTTCTGGTCTCTAGCAGGTCTTGGACTCGATTCCCAAAAATCTTGGCCTAGTCTTGGTCTGTTCTGGTCTCAGTCAAGTCTTGGTCTTGGCTTGTTTCATCTCAAAACCCAAAATTCTTGCTCTTGTGTTTGTCTCGTTGAGTTCTGGTCTCTGGCAAGTCTTGTTCTCAGTTCCTAAAAGTCTTGGTCTTGTCTTGATATGTTCTGGTCTCAGTCAAGTCTGGGTCTCAGCCTGTTTCTCAAAACTCCAAATTCTTGCTCTTGTGTAGTCTCGTTAAGTTCTGGTCTTTGGCAAGTATTGGTCTTGTCTTGATCAGTTCTGGTCTTTAGCAGGTCTTGGACTCGATTCCCAAAAATCTTGGTCTAGTCTTGGTCTGTTCTGGTCTCAGTCAAGTCTAGGTCTTGCCTTGTTTCATCTCAAAACCCAAAATTCTCGCTCTTGTGTTTGTCACGTTGAGTTCAGGTCTCTGGCAAGTCTTGTTCTCGTTTTGGTCTCAGTTCCTAAATGTCTTGGTCTTGTCATGGTCTGTTCTGGTCTCAGTCAAGTCTGGGTCTCTGCCTGTTTGGTCTCAAAACCCCAAATTCTCGCTCGTGTGTTGGTCTCAGCGAGTTCTGCTCTCTGGCAAGTATTGATCTCGTCTTGATCAGTTCAGGTCTCTGGTAAGTCTTAGTCTCGGATCACGTGACCATGAGCACAACACTAACGGTTGGTATTGAATAATATCTGAGGGTTCTCGACACAGATTTAATGTTAACAAGTAGACTTTTCGGACTTGAGTTGAACATTTCCCTCTGATTTTTTTAGTTTGTTGAGGAAGCTTGTGTTGACTTCTAATGATTTAATTTGTTCAGCAGCTTGAATCATTTGCGGACAATAAATGATTCATTCCAGTCGGGCCGGGGCTGATAAACATTTACTTATTCATCAAACATATTTGTCTTTAATGCTTTCGTTTGTACATTTCTTCGCTCCGGCCCGATAAAGCAATCTTTCGGCGAGGCTGCGACGGCGCCCCTCGACGGGGTCGCGCCCCTCGACGGGGTCGCAGTCACCGTGATGAGAGGGTGCGAGCTTTAAAAGCAAACTCCGAAGTGGGAGAAAGTGAGTCTGGAGGGAGCGAATTTCCAATCCTGCGGGTTAATTTGCTGCCTTTCAGCTGCAATTGGCGTGTCTAAACATTCATGAGGCGAGCAGCAGCAGGGTTACAGGGAAGAGGAGGAGGAGGAGGGATGAAGAAGGAGGGAGGGAGAGGGCAGGAGGAGGATGAGAAGCGCCGGGAAAGACAGTCAGTGCAGACCGAGGCGAGGCAGTGAAAGGAAGTGCGCGTCTTCCCCTGTAAATTACTTCATTTCACACTTGAGGACCAGCCAGAAGACGGACGTTCCCGGTTTGTCCTTCTGAGCTGTTTTAAGAAGACAAGCTGAAAGGTAATGCAAATCTCGTTTTGCCGATGTTCTTACAAGATGAACCTCTTGGCTTAGTTTCTTTGAGAAAGTGACAGAGGAGAATCCATCCACGGGTCGTGAGCGGGCGGTCGGCGGGGACCGCAGGGGGGGCGTCGGGACTCGGTAACCACGGGAGCTGAGGGGGACAGTTTCCTTTCTCAGACTCCGAGACTGCGGGTAGCTCTGCCAAGTCGGACGCCTTTGAGGAGAAAGATTTCATTGTGCGGCTGATTCATGAGGCACCGACGTGACCCCGCTAAATGGGCTTTGAATCTTGGCTCGGGTTCAGAGTTTGCATGTTCCTCGCACTTTGGAATAACTCACGTTCGGTTCAGAAATTGTATGTTTTTGGGAATTCTAAGTTTGAATCGGTCATGACTGTCATGTCAGGTGCATCCGGCGATTCTTGCCCGAAGTAGGGAGCACCTGGCAGGTGCACTATGCTTACTTTGGAGTTGGATTTTAATTCATTGACAGAGATAGACGTCTAATCCATTTCAACTAGGAGGTGGCAGCGAAGGAACGTTCGTTCATTCGCTGCCACCTCCCAGTTGAAATGGATTGGACGTCTATCCCCGTCACTGACAGCCAGTAAGAGCTTCTGTGGGTTTTTCTCGCAAATTGCCAAAAATATTACCGTCTGAAATCTCACCGCTTTGAACTTCCCGTCTATATTCTTTTCTTCTCTTCGCTTGTCTTTATTCCTTCTTTGGGACTACGCAGCAGGGAAGAAAAACACCTTTGATGTCGGTTTAACTTTTGCTTTAGAGGATTCTTTTCTCCGCGAGTAGACGTGAGAGGTACTGGATGTTGATGTCATTTGGTGTTTTTGTTGATATTAGATGGTGGGCCAATGGCATCGTAGGGATGCAAAATTAATTAGGGAGCTAAATTTAAAATTGCTAGTGGGGTAGTGGCGGAAGATTCCTGTTTAGGAACGGAATCGACTAGTCAATGGTATTTAATGTTCAGTAACTGTAGAATATATTTGTCAATGACTTTGAGTGGTAAGTGAACCCATAGGAATATGATTGGGAGTGTTTTTTCCCTTTTCCATCCATTTTGATTTCCCTTTTCTCATTTCAAGGGTTAACAAAATATAAGTGAAAAATACAAAGAGAAAGTAATCAAATGTGGAAAAAATTTAATTCAATACCTTAAGTTTTTTCCCTTTTCCACCAATTTTGTTTTCCCTTTTCTCATCTAAGCAATCATAAAATACTGGAGGAACGGAATTGACGAATTGTCAATGGTAATAAATGTTCAGTAACTTTAGAATATATTTGTCTCTGGCATTGAGTGTCAAGTGAACCCACAGGAATATTATTGGGAGGGTGTTTTTTTCCTTTTTCCGCCCATTTTGTTTTTCTTTTTTTCAATTTCAGGAATAACAAAGTAAAAGTTAAAAATACAACGAAAAAATATTCAATAAAAAAATAAAAAATTAATACTTTAAAAGTTTTTTCCCTTTTTCACCAATTTTGTTTTCCCATTTCTCATTGAAGGAATCATAAAATATTAGCTAATTAAACAAAAAGTACACGTAAATAATAATCAGAATAAAAAAAGAAAACATGTAAAGATACCATAACAAAATCAAATAATAAATTAAAGGTTTGCTTTCCCTTTTCTTATTTCAGGAATAACAAAATAAAAGTTAAAAATACAAAGAAAAAATATTTTTAAAAAATTTAAAAAAAACAACTTCAATACTTTAAAGATTTTTTTTCCCCTTTTCCACTAATTTTGTCTTCTAACTTCGGGAATAACAAAATAAATGTTAAGAAACACAAAGATTTTTTTTGTTTTTTAAATTTGGAATTTAATACTTTAAAAGTTTTTTTTCCCCTTTTCCACCAATTTTATTTTCCCATTTCTCATTTAAGGAATCATGAAATATTAGCTAATTAAACAAAAAGCACTCATAAATAATAATCAGAATAAGAAAATGTGTAACGATAACATAACAAAATCAAATAATAAATTAAAGGTTTGTTTTCCCTTTTCTCATTTCAGGAATTACAAAATAAAAGTTAATAATACAAAGAAAAAATATTCCAATAAAAAAATAATTTAAAAAATAGACTTCAATACTTTAAAGATTTTTCCCTTTTCCACTAATTTTGTTTTCCCTTTTCTCATTTCAGGAATAACAAAATAAATGTTAAAAAACACAAAGAAAAAAAAAAACTTTTTTTAATTTGGAATTTAATACTTTGAAAGATTTGTCTCCCCTTTTCCACCAATTTTATTTTCCCATTTCTCATTTAAGGAATCATAAAATATTAGCTAATTAAACAAAAAGTACACATAAATAATAATCAGAATAAGAAAATGTGTAAAGATAACATAACAAAATCAATAACAAAATAAACGTTTTCCCTTTTCCACCGTTTTTGTTTTCCCTTTTCTCATTTCAGGAATAACAAAATAAATGTTAAAAAACACAAAGAAAAAAAAATCTTTTTTTAATTTGGAATTTAATACTTTGAAAGATTTGTTTCCCCTTTTCCACCAATTTTATTTTCCCGTTTCTCATTCAAGGAATCATAAAATATTAGCTAATTAAACAAAAAGTACACATAAATAATAATCAGAATAAGAAAATGTGTAAAGATAACATAACAAAATCAATAACAAATTAAAGGTTTTCCCTCTTCCACCGTTTTTGTTTTCCCTTTTCTCATCTAAGGACTAAAATAGTTAATAAAAATGAATAAATACAGATAAATAACAGTACAAAATGTAAAAATAAATATTTCAAGTTTTATTAAGTTATATTAACTTTTTTGTTGATATTTCAAACTATTTATGTTGCCCCAGACCATGATTTTGGCAATGATGTAACCACCAAACTTCACTGTTTTCTGAGTGAATCTCGGATCCACGCGGACTCCAGTAGGTCCGCTGAAATATTTGTGGCGAATGTGGTGTACTTCAATGGAAGATTCATCTGAAAACTCCACCTTCTGCCAAATTTCAAGCGTCCATCCTTTCGACAGGCTGTGGGCCCCTGGCAAATGCCACACGGTTTTTTAACTGTCTGCACCCTGATAAATAGTCTGAAATATCAACAAATCTTAGCTGCCTCTTACATTCCTAACCATAAAAAGGGACAAATTCTGCAGCAGGATGGTGCTCCAGCGCATACTTCAACCTCTAACTCAAAGTTCCTCAAGGCAAAGAAGATCCAAGATCTTCCAGGACTGGCCAACCCAGTCACCAGACATGACTATCATTGAGCAAGTCTGGGGTAGGATGAGAGAGGAAGCATGGAAGACGAAACCCAAGAATGTTGATGAACTCTGTATATAGTCGAATCGTCTCAAAATATGATTCTAATTCACATAATAATGCCATTTAAGACTTTTTTTCTCCTGTCGTATGCTCTTTAAACTTACTGTACATAAGTACTGTATTTGTTTATTATAACAATAAATCAACAAGATGGCATTGACATGATTAACATTCTGTTAAAGCGATCCATGGATAGAAAGACTTTTAGTTATTAAAACATATATGTTAGTACAAATTAGGAATTTTATATTAACACCCCTCAATGTTTTCGTTTTAATAAAGTTTGTAAAATTTCAATCAAAAAATAAACTAGTAGCTCGCCGTTGTTGATGTCAATAATTACACAATGCTCATGGTGCTGAAACCCATAAAATCAGTTGCACCCAAGCGCCCGCAGAGGGTGACAAAACACCAAAAAACACAAATAACAAGTGGAAATGACACTGCTGTCATTTTAATCTGTTTGAGAGGGGCATGTGCATTAAATGCATCAAATATTTTAACGTGATTAATTTAAAAAATTAATTGCCGCCCGTTAACGCGATAATTTTGACAGCCCTAATTTGAAGTACATTTTTTGTTCAATTTTCACACTACTTTGTGTAAGCGACTTAACTTTTGTCTTGCTAAAATTCGACCTTTAGGTCTTCATTAAATGATAAATCTTATTTCAGTGAAACAAATATATTTTTGTACATTCAACATCATTTGGGATTTCTGAAACAGACTGAATAATTACAAGTAAGGTTATTCGCAATTGTTTCTACAAAATGGATAAGCGACAAGACTTTTGTCAGGGACTGTATAATTTTTGGGGTAAAAAAGGTTCCATTGGGACCTTTTAAACAGTGATAAACTTTCCGGGGCCGTTTTTCTTGGTGGGATCCATTCATTTCAGTAGCAAAAGGTCAGTTTGCATGATAAACATGGCCTCTGATTCAGCTCAACTTGTAAGTCTGTGATTTCAGCCTTTGTAGGGTTAACTGTACACCTTTTGTGTAACTCTGTAGCCGGCAGCAATATTTGCTGCTGTTGTGTTGGCTTCCTTTGATGCTTCTTTTGTTATTGGACACCCCGGCGTGGTGTCGCACATGTCGTCATGGCGATGGTGAAAGAAACACAAGCTCGGGGGGCACGATGATGAAGCGGCGCGGTTGGTTTTTCGGGAGCTTTTTCCACAGCGGCCTCGCTTTGTACGGAAGCTTTGAAGGCTGAGGATGGATCAACTTACCTCCGGGCTCATGTTGCAACTCCGGCTCAACCCAAAGAAAAAAAGAAAAAAAAAAAAACAAGACTTGGCCACAGCGTTTGAAAGAAGGCTGAAAAGGGCGCTCAGGTGCTGGTTTGACAGACTCAGTAAGGTCTCGTTATTTGCGTGCGTCATTTGCAAGGTTCCTGTCGGGTTCAAGCGAGTCCAAAGTCCTCAAAGGCAGATGTGCTATTGGCCCGCTCTCGCAGTCGGACCGCGAGCTCACTGAGCGCCAATTTCTGGCTGGCTTGAAGAAAGTAATCAGTGACTCAGGCTGCGTCTATTACAGCAAGTAATTACATCCAGCAGTCATAGACACAAGGACCTCCAATGCTGAATTAATTGGGATTGATTCACTTCCCGCTTCCATCAGGGGACAAATAGCAAGATGTTCTTAGCTTTTAATGCAGTGGTGGGCAAAGTATGGCACGTGTACTGCTCGTGGTCCTCTGCGCATTCGGTTATCAAATGTCCTGAATAACTGATTATAATGACAATATTACACGCAATTATTATAGTCGTGAAAATAATTTGATTGTGAAAATCTAAATTCTCTTTGCAAAATATCTTTTAGATTTATTGTATAAAATAGAACATTTTGTTGGTTTGTAAATGTAAATTAGTCACGTGTAAATAATAGGGCTGTCAAAATTATCGCGTTAACGGGCGGTAATTAATTTTTTAAATTAATCACGTTAAAATATTTGACGCAATTAACGCACATGTCCCGCTCAGACAGTATTCTGCCTTTTGGTATGTTTTACAGCAAGCCTTGTTGTGCTGTCTAGCGAACTCTTGTGGTCGCTTTGCAACATGGTTTATTGTTTTCTTGCCAGTTCAATATGGCTGCACGACGTCTCGGGTTGACGCCTACATTGTAATGTTGTGCTTATATGATCCTTGGACAAGATTTGTCCGTAAGTATGGTTGTTGTAAAGAATGTACATATTATGTTAGCAAGCGAAATGTTATATTTTTTGTATGAGATGCTTTTTGTTTATGTTTAGTGCACCTGTATAGCGTGCTAAGCTAACGTTGTTGCTAATGCAATGCTTGTGTACTTTTTTTTGTAGTTTTACGACGGTCTAAAGAGGACAATGGTTTGAGGCCATTTTATTAATAAATCAGATGAAAAAGGAAGAAGTCTGATTATTAAGGCGTCGTTCACTAGCTGTCTAGCTTTGGAAAAAGTAGACGCTTCGGAGTGAGGACAGCATAGACAGATTTAAATGACAGTAGAGTGAAATGCCCACTACAGTCCTTTTGTACCGTATGTTGAATGCATATATCGATCTTGTGTCTTATCTTTCCATTCCAACAATTTATTTTACAGAATATATATATAATTTATAGAAAAATATGGCATATTTTATATATGGTTTGAATTGCGATTAATTGCGATTAATTACGATTAATTAATTTTTAAGCTGTAATTAACTCGATTAAAAATTATAATCGTTTGACAGCCCTAGTAAATAAGTTATCATTACACGATAAATACTAAAATTAACAATTATTTTTTGTAAATTAACAAGACAAAAAAATTTTTTTCTAAATGAAATAATAATTAAAACTACGATTATGATTCCCTATTACTATTTCATGAAAAGATACAAATTCAAAAATATATACAATAAAAAATATAAGCGCTTTCCCCATTAACCATGATAAACGAGGGATCACTGTACATCGGAATCAATAAAATCGAGATGCAGTGATCCCTCATTTTTTGCGGTTAATGGGGACCAGAACCCGCGGCGATCAGTGAAAAAAGTAGCCCCCCCCAAACAATTTTGTTTTTGTTTTTTGTGTGTGCTCAATGTATTAATTGAGATTTAGATTTAGCATTGATTTAGCAAAGAGATATATAAAAGCCTTGTTTTTTCATTTTTTTCCCCAAAGTAATTTTTTTTTGTATATGTATATACATATACATATAAATATGTATATACATATTTCGATTTGTTTTTTTAAGCACTTCAAATGTAATAATTATGATCAGTTTTAAACATGCTACTGTCCAACCGAACTATTTTTAAACAAGAATAAAGTAGTAGAAAAATGCTTATGTTTATGTTTTATGTTTTATGTTATGTTTAACATGTTAAACGATGATTGACGCATGCATCGCTTTTGAAGTTCGTGAGTTGCAAGATCAAACACATTCATCCGTCAACCATCATTAACTTTAATAAGCAACTCCTTTGCACCTGCACTGCCTGACAAATAAAGAGCTGGGGGCGGGGGGAACGATGCGATCAGAACGATGCGATCAGCTCGGGACAGCTCATCTGTATTTTATCTATTTATTTATTTTTATTAATTTTTTTAAAATCCGCAATGGACTGAGGGCGCGAAGTTTGAAGCGCGAAGTAGAGAGGGATCACTGTACTTGGCTGTCAATGGCATGAACATACTAGTACATGGTTGTCATTGGCAAGGACGTACTTGGTTGTCATTGGCATGGACGTACACGATCGTCAATAGCATGAACGTGCATGGCTGTCAATGATATTGACTTACAGTGGGGCAAATAATTATTTAGTCAACCACCAATTGTGCAAGTTCTCCTACTTGAAAAGATTAGAGAGGCCTGTAATTGTTAACATGGGTAAACCTCAACCATGAGAGACAGAATGTGGAAAAAAAAACAGAAAATCACATTGTTTGATTTTTAAAGAATTTATTTCCAAATTAGAGTGGAAAATAAGTATTTGGTCACCTACAAAAAAGCAAGATTTCTGACTGTCAAAGAGGTCTAACTTCTTTTAACGAGGTCTAACGAGGCTCCACTCGTTACCTGTATTAATGGCACCTGTTTTAACTCATTATCGGTATAAAAGACACCTGTCCACAACCTCAGTCAGTCACGCTCCAAATTCCACTATGGCCAAGACCAAAGAGCTGTCGAAGGACACCACAGACAAAATTGTAGACCTGCACCAGGCTGGAAAGACTGAATCTTGAATAGGTAAAACGCTTGGCGAAAAGAAATCAACTCTGGGAGCAATTATTAGAAAATGGAAGGCATACAAGGGTCAAGACCACTAATAAACTCCCTCAATCTGGGCCTCATGCAAGATCTCACCCCGTGGCGTCAAAATGATAACAAGAACGGTGAGCAAAAATCCCAGAACGGGGAGACCTAGTGAATAACCTACAGAGAGCTGGGACCACGGTAACAAAGGCTACTATCAGTAACACAATGCGCCGCCAGGGACTCAAATCCTGCACTGCCAGACGTGTCCCCCTGCTGAATAAAGTACACGTCCAGGCTCGTCTGCGGTTCGCTAGAGAGCATTTGGATGATCCAGAAGAGGACTGGGAGAATGTGTTATGGGCAGATGACACCAAAATAGAACTTTTTGGTAGAAACACAGGTTATCGTGTTTGGAGGAGAAAGAATACTGAATTGCATCCGAAGAACACCATACCCACTGTGAAGCATGGGGGTGGAAACATCATGCTTTGGGGCTGTTTTTCAGCAAAAGGACCAGGACGACTGGATGGTGCCATGTATTGAGAGATTTTGAGTGAAAATCTCCTTCCATCAGCAAGGGCATTGAAGATGGGATGTGGCTGGGTCTTTCAGCATGACAATGATCCCAAACACACAGCCAGGGCAACAAAGGAGTGGTTTCGTAAGAAGCATTTCAAGGTCCTGGAGTGGCTTAGCCAGTCTCCAGATCTCAACCCCATAGAAAATCTGTGGAGGGAGTTGAAAGTCCGTGTTGCCCAACGACAGCCCCAAAACATCACTGCTCTAGAGGAGATCTGCATGGAGGAATGGGCCAAAATACCAGCAACAGTGTGTGAAAAGCTCGTGAAGAGTAACAGAAAACGTTTGGCCTCCGTTATTGCCAACAAAGGGTACATAACAAAGTATTGAGATAAAATTTAAGTATTGACCAAATACTTATTTTCCACCATGATTTGCAAATAAATTCTTTAAAAATCAAACAATGTGATTTTTTTTTTTTTTTTCACATTCTGTGTCTCATGGTTGAGGTTTACAAGTGAGAGAACTTGCACAATTAGTGGTTGACTAAATATTTATTTGCCCCACTGTGTGTGTGTGTGTGTGCGTGTGTGTAATATATATATACATATATATATATATATATATATATATATATATTAGGGCTGTCAAAATTATCGTGTTAACGGGCGGTAATTTTTTTTTTTTATTAATCACGTTAAAATATATGACGCAATTAACGCACATGGCCCGCTCAGACAGATTTAATCGACAGTAAAGTGAAATGCCCACATTTTAATTGTGTTTTATGGAGTTTTGCCGCCCTCTGCTGGCACTTGGGTGCGACTGATTTTATAGGCTTCAGCACCCATGAGCATTGTGTATGTAATTATTGACATCAACAATGGCAGGCTAATAGTTTATTTTTTTGATTGAAATTTTTACAAATTTTATTAAAACGAAAACATTAAGAGGGGTTTTGATATAAAATTTCAATAACTTGTCCTAACATTTATCTTTTAAGAACTACAAGTCTTTCTATCCATGGATCACTTTTACAGAATGTTGATAATGTTAATGCCATGCTGTTGATTTATTGTTATAATAAACAAATACAGTCCCTATGTACCGTATGTTGAATGTATATATCCATCTTGTGATTTATCTTTCCATTCCAACAATAATTTACAGAAAAATATGGCATATTTTAAAGATGGTTTGAATTGCGATTAATTGCGATTAATTAATTTTTAAGCTGTAATTAACTCGATTAAAAATTTCAATCGTTTGACAGCCCTAATATATATACATATATACTGTATATAATATTATAAATAATTGTTTAAAATTACTGACTCAAGTAATACGCTAAATTAATTTCAATGCAATCTTTGTGCAAAAGTGTTTGAGCTTTTAATATTACTATCGAGCAATCACCGCCAACCCTCCCAGTCAAATGGATTTGACGTCGATGGCAGTCAATGAGTTCATGTTTAGCATGACGCACGTGTACCTTCCCCATTTGTGCATGAGCCGACCGCTATCACGTCTTTCTTTGTCCGCCCATAAAAGACGACCTCTGGAAAAGTTCCAGTACTGGTTCTCCTCTATAACCGGCGACGTGCAGGTATCGTCACATGGACGAGAGAAGCGAATGTCAGCCGAGATTGTTTCTGTTGACTTCATAAAAATGATACACGGCCAGAAAATAACAATGGTCGCGTTCAACAAAACTCTTTTGCTGATTTTATGCTTCTGTCTGTCTGGAACGTGTATTCGTCCACCTTATTGATGAAGTGCAATCATGTTTTGTTGGTTGAGAGAAGGACTTATTGACTTTTTTGTGGCTCCTCTGAGCCAACATCTTAGTTTATTAAAATAAACAAGTGACCTAAATGAGTTTTCCGGAGCTTGCGTAAATCTTTCTTTTTTTCCTGTTGTGTTGCGCCGCTGGTGTTGACGCGTAGGAAGCGTGGCGGCGCGTGCAAACAAAACATAGCGGAAGCCCACTGAGCGTCGCATTGTGGATTTGTCAAAGTTTGTCATCGCCGAGGCAGTCGAGTCGACATTAAGCGGAAGACGCGTGAACGCCTCATGCTGCTCTTGTGAAAAGAAATGAAGAAAAATGCTCGTCAACACGTCAGTCGCGTGCTAAAGGGGATGTTTTGATGGAAGTGTTTGATGGATAAGTCGTCTAAAACTCATTGGCTGCCATTTCGTGTTAAAAGGTGACAAATTTGCATTAAAACATGATGACTTTCGCATTCAAAAAGTGACAACTTTTATGCTAAAACAATCAATTTCATGGTAAGTGAAAATATTCATGTCAAAGATTGACATCTTTTGTGTTAAAAACATTTACTATAAAACGCGACAACTTTCACGTTATAATACAACTATAACATAACGCAGTGCTTTTCAGTTATTTTCTGTTACACCCCCCCTTCCCCCCAGGAAGACGTAAAAGTTTCGCGCCCCAAAAATTCTCTGCCGCCACTGTAAATTATTATAAGTACACCTCTGCATAACATTACAAGAAAAAAAAGTAATATAGATCAACTTATAATAAAGTACAGGTAGTCCCCGGTTTACGAACGAGTTCCGTTCCTGCGTTGGCGATGTAACCCGGATTTCCATGTAAGTTGGATCAGGGTCCCCCAAGGATTGATAGATCTAAATTCAAGACTTTTAAGACCTTTTTTAATGCCATTTCAACTGAAAATTAATACTTTTCTCGCACCCATGATTTAGATCATATTGAATCATAATAAATAAATAAAACAGTGAACATCAAATTTAACCTCAACTACTAAGTGTGTTTGACAAAAGAATGCACATGTATTGAAGATACAATTAAAACACATTTAAAGTAACATTATAACGTCTGTCAGTTTAAACACACACACGCACACAATAATTATGGACAAAAAGAGGAGGAGGACAGGACTCAGACCAGCCATCTTCTGTAACAGGTAGCCGCTAGTGCACCTGCCAAGACCCCAGCAAACATGGCTAATTCTTGAGTTAAAACGGCGAAATTCACATTCATTCGAAAGGCAAACCGAAATGTTTAAGCAGGTCCACTTCCTTCGCATGACCCATAAACTGCAACCTAAAGTATCTGGATCTAACTTGAGCCCCCATCAAATACTCCAAAACAACGTGAATATCTCGGGACTTAACCGTGCAGCAGTTGTGTGTGAAAACAATTTCCAGTGTCGACTGACATGGGAAGCAGTGTGCGTGAAAGCAGGCGTTAAATTCCCAGGTCACAGCAGATGGCTGATGACTTAAATATCATAGCGGCGGCCGATGTAACTTCCTCCCTCTTCGCAGTAAGACGAAAA